>NW_027526233.1:3000000-3449666 GCF_048455015.1 Haemaphysalis longicornis
AAGGTGGCGTAGCGGCTACAACCAAAGTTCATATTGCAGTCGCTATTGTGACTAGTATTTGAGGTTTGAAATAGAAAATAGTGCTTGAAATACCTTAATTCAACACCTAGCGGTATTTACCATTGATGCAATACGACGAAATGCATTAAAATTTAGGGTTACAAATTATTTACATTAGTTTTAAACAAAAACATCATCTTAACTTCATCCGACACAAGACCTTATGCAATTTATAACACTACGCAATGGGTCCTCCATAAATGTGCTCCAGACTAACATGCCTTTTTCAGGGCGAATTTAAGCTTTTCACTAAAATGGGCGAACTAATGAGCGCGGAAAATATATTAAGTGCCGAATTAGTTGACAATATTATCAAAAGAGTTTTTTTTTTCGCAAAAAGAAGTAAATGAAGGATCAAAAGTGGACGTTGTAGCGCTGAGAAATCACTGCCAGTAAAGCTTTTCGTTACAAAAAAAAAGCGTTGGTGTATATGAACACACTTTTCAACGATCGTTCACACTCGTGCTCTCCACAAAATATGCACGTGCTGTTAATAAAGAATTCCGAATCATCTAACCTCTGTGGGCTCCAGGAGCAGCGTGGTGTTTTCAGATTCTTCAGAAAATGTTTTTTAGCAAGAAATACATGTGGCCGTATGTTTTGCACGCGACAATTTATTGCTTGCATTGTGTTCACCATATCGCTTGTGTGTTCACTTTAATGTGGTAGGAAATCCCATTACATTGATTATGACGTTTAACGGGCCAACGCAACACAGGCGATCAGGCGTGCCGCAGTGGAGGACTACTGATTAATTATGACCACCTGGGGATGTTTAACACGCGCCCTAACCCTGAACACATGGGCGTTAGTTGACACATTTACTCCGGGACCAGCCACGGCCTATGAACTACCGCTAAAAGAAAAAAACAAGACTAATTAATCTCAGGAATGGCCTTTGTGGACGTGTTTAAGTGTAGCTTTGTTTTACGTGCAGTGCGTTATCATGGCAACAGCGACACGTGCCTCCCACTTAACAAGCATCAGTGTCTTCGTTGTCACCGAAGTATTTCGGGGTACATGTCTGCGGTTTCCTCTAATAGCCACCTACAAAAAACTTGGCACTGAATTAACCTTTTGATTGTCGTGGAGGCTTTCAAATGTCTGAACCGTTGCTCTATCAGAAGAAATCTACAGTTGGGTGCACGGTCCCAATGGTGATTCCACTTAAAGTGCTCCTTGAGTTCAACATTGCGAAGTTATTTGACGAGACTGGCACCCTCGATGTCTGAACAAACGAACAATAGAGTAGAGATTTTCCCAAAAATAAGAACAGGGCTCTTCAGTAAATTATGCTTTTGTCATCAGAAAGAGAAAGGGGGTAAGGGATGTAAAAGTTATGCGGAAGCACGCTGGCATGCCTCTGCTTTTGGCAGGGCGCTCTTTGAGTGCTCCTAACAGCCTTCTTTTCAGCCCTGATCGTTTCGGGGAAGTAATTGACAGTGCGTAATTAGCACGATGATGATCATTCGAAGTTGTTGCTGTTATAGGGGAAGAAATTTATCATGTCAAAGAGGAGGCAGTTCTCTTGAGCAGTTCCCTCTAAGTTGACTTCTGGATGTCCCATAATCTTTGTATTTGTGGTGGTAAATTTCTGCTGTGGTAATGTTCCCGTGGCGGCAGCGAAGTTCGCGGACTAAACCGCTACACATCTTTTCCGCAGGGCTGTGGAATATCTCATTCCGGCGTCGTGTGGTGGTTTGGATGCGCTGATAACAGTCCAGGTGTCTTCACCTGCATCAAGAAAGCACAATGAACGTCAGTCTTCATGTGATTGTGTCGCTGCCTGGACCATCGGCTCGCATTGGTTCCTGAGCCCCGACCAGAAGCTACAACTTGACCGAAGAACGCCCCTGTCCTTAACATGGCAGCAGAGGTGGCAGCGAATTTCGCGGACTAAAACGCTACACATCTTTCACGCAGGTTTGTGCCCAAATTCCTGGTTGTTTCCTTAATATCCGCAACTTTTGTTTTGCTGCTGCTGGTGCTCCAACAAGTTTCCTCATGTCGGTATTGGCTGTTGAGACATGGCGAAAGACCTAATAGCACATTTCGAGAAACTTGAGCCTTACTTGCGACCTGAAATCAAAAGCTTCAAGAAAACATTCGATCAAGACTTTCGGAATGAGCTGAGGGAACTTACGTCCTCTATGGCTTCACTAAATACCGATTGTGAAGAAGTAAAGGCTGAAAAAATACAGCTCAAGCCAACAAACGGTATGATAAAGGCCACGTGCGCTGATCTCGCTGAAAACATGAAAGATCATAAGAGTAAGGTGCCACACATTGAGAAGTATTCTCGACCTACAAATGGGGAGATTAAAGGCATCCTGTACAACGACACTAAAAACCTTGTAGATACAGTGATCAAAAGTAGAGAGAAAGTAGCTTTACCACTTGTTCAAGCCGATTTTGAGTCTGTCCACAGAGTACCATACGCCAATCTAACAAAAATGAACGTAGTAGTTCAACTCACGCGGAGGCAGAAAAGCGACTGCTTCCTCGAGAAAAGCGTGCTGCCCGGCTCAACTACTGTGACGTAGGCTTTGACTCGCAGGAATCCATCTTTATTTACGAACACCTATGCCCAGAGCTGAAACGTCTGCTAGGTCTGGCTACTGTACGCAAACGCGAAACCGGTTGGAAATACGTTTGGATGCAAAATGGCAAGATTTTCGCACGGCGCATGGACAACGCTGCAAAACTAAAGATTTGATGCAGTGGGCATGTTGATAAAATGGTCCACCTCTTTTGAATGCTGGAAAATAAGAACAATGCTCCGTGCTTCGAGGGACCTTTTTGTGTTGCTTTGGCGCATCTTATATTGCGTGTAATATGTGTTAAGGGGACACAGTTGTATATGTTGCGATAGACTATTTGGAGCAAAGAACACATGCGCATGCGCAGTTTGCCACGCATTTGTTCTCTTTCGGATAGTTACTGCCTCTTTCTTATTTTTTTTTTTGCCTTGTACGCTGTTTTCATTCATACGGCATCGGGACATGAGCTGTGAAATACTTGGCTGCATTTTTCTGCCCTTGTTGACGAAACTTTGCGGCATGATATTTTAGGTGCGGAGCACCTTAGGACCACGCAATGTCCATCCGCGTTCCTGCGCATAGCATTTACAGTCACAAAAAATCACACAGGCACCGGCAGAATTCGAGCCTCTGTCTGGTAAACCAGACACAGTTAGTGTCAGTCGTCATACCCATTGGGCTGAGTTAGTTGACCCGAGAGTCAAACGGCTTACTCCATCTCCTGTAACGTTGCGGAGTACCTCAGGACCTCCCAGTGTCCGTCCGCGTCCATCCGTGCGCACACCACCAGGTGAAAATGAAGCGAAATGAAGTTAGCCTTGAGTTGCAGTTGCCTTCAGGTAATATTCAAGGTGCAACTCACGGCTGAAATCGAATGACTATCGGGGGCGCAAATCGGATGCCACTCGGGGCGCATCTGGATGTCATTTCGAGTCCCCGTACTCCGCACCCTTGCCATCATCCACGGAGTGGAGATGCTGCTATTTTTTTTTGTCTGTTAAGCATTTGGCCGTATGTCACTACTTGTATGCAAACTGGAAGAACTTCTACGTTGACCCATAGTAATCTTGTATTAGTCCAACCACACTCAGGTCAGATATTGTTGAACAGTGTAAGTAGCAATTGACATTTTATCCTATGATTATGCAGTGGATCGGCCCGAAGAAAACAGGATGATTTTTGTGTTTTAATAAACGAGTTCGGGTTTTCCTTGTCGGTTGTAATGCTGACGTAGACGTGGTACACTGATGTTGATACCATACATTTGGGCGGATACAGTGCCGTTTCTTTGAACCGGAAACCGAATAGGGGTGGCGGCTTATACATGTTTATAATCTGGGATTTACCTGGATGACCTTTCTCGGTCCAAAGTGGACATTGGGGTAGTTTGTGCGAAATGCGAAAATTTCGTTTCACGTAATATTAGGCGTCGCCTGTTCGCGGACGATTGCCTTGTATATTCAACAATAACTCATCGTGAAGATCAACTCGCTTAAACGCTGCACTTGATAATATAGGCGACTGGTGGACAATGAAAGGTAACTGTTGCTAAACCTCGTATATGACAGTCACCAGAAACGTAAAAAATGTGTTGGCGTTTTCTTACCGATGAGACGGGCATTACTTACAACGGGTAACACATTTACATACTTGGGTGTCTCCCTCTCTGAAGTCTTTAGTTGGGAAACTCGCATTAATCACTTATGCAGCGTTGCAGAAAGAAGCTGTGGTTTTTAAGAAGACAATTAAAACTGGCATCATCCAAAGCAAAGCTTAAGAATATTTGACTCTTGTGTGGCGTACGCTGGAATATGCGAGTATTATATGAAATCCGTATAGGAGATACCAGATTGATAAGATCGAAAAATTACAAAGGCAAGCAGCTAGGTTTATTCTGTCGAGATTTGGGCGCACAGATTGGGTTAGTGATATGCTAACCCATCTTACCCTACCTCGCCTTTCAGACCGAAGGAAAATAGCTAGGTTGAAGCTTCTTTTTATGCGAAAAAATATTTCCCTAAACTTAGACACTATAGCAGGACGTGCTGTTGGGCTAGTGTGTACATACTGAATGGGAGGCTTAGCGGAAAAAAGACGAGGACGGTGGCAAACGTGACAGGTGCTTGACAGACACTAGTTCGTATTTAAAGCCTAGGAATGCTCGCAGCGTAAGTGGCGTGCCAGTTTGTCGCAATTATTGCCAGGGTAGACAGTTTTAAATATTTGTTTCTACCGGTAACAATAGAATGGAATGCACTTCCACAGGCTACAATTGCCGCAGTCACAGTAATCAGTTTGCGTCATCTTTGCTTCGTCATTTCTCATTTTTAAGAGATTGATAGCTGCTGTTACGTTTTTGTTGGTGTGTTCTTGCATTTCCTTGTGCTTCTGTCACACGAACTCGCTGTACACTTATTTTCTGGTGTGGTTCCAGCGAATTTCATTCCAGAACACTTGCTGCGCCGCTTGTATGCGAGGATGTTGCTTGGCCAATGAGATCTTGTTGTTAAACACGTGTTGTTAAACAGGTGTTTAAACACGTCTTCGTTGTCGGTATAGATTGGCGATTGCGTACAAATGGCATCTGTGCCCACACTTGGTCTTTGTTTTGTGTATGATAATGCGTCTCGGTATTGGGCTGAGAAGCTTTGTTTGCGATATTTCTTTTGTTCTCTTCAGTAAATCCACCCCGTAACGACCCAACTTCGGGCTAACAGTATCAGTCAATAACCAAATAAATAAATCAACCGCTTATCTTTTATTGATTTACTATACCCTTTCTCACCCATATTTATAATAATATTTTAAGCACAGGTATCTTCCCTAAGAGTATGAAAAATGCCAAAGTCGCAGTACTTTACAAAGCTGGTGAGAAAAATAAAATTAGTAATTACCGGTCAATATCGGTGTGCCCCATATTTTCGAAGGCTCTTGAAAAAATCATTCTCACTAGATTATATAAATTTTTGGACTCGCATTCTGTGGTTTCAACAGCACAGTACGTGTTTAGGTCTGGTGTATCGACAGAGTCAGCACTGTTACATCAAAAATATTCATACTCGGCAACATTCCAGCAAAAAATCTACACGTATGCAACTGATCGCCCTCCAGCAATAACCACCGACACCCACCCAAGATGCTCCTGCTGAAGGAATGGTCGACGAGGATTCGGAAACAGATGAACCCGAACCCCAAGTCAAGAGAAGAGCCACTGACGTACCCAAGGAGGGGAAGCTGAAAACAGCCTCTCACCGCCTCGAAGAACGTTTCAACAGGCATGAAGAACGATTCAACCAACACGCGGAATCAACCAACAAGCGTCTAGCAGCACTCGAAGCTACCACTGCAAATATCATCACACGCCTCACGACGCTCGAACAGACGTGTCAAGCCACGCAACACAGCATTCAGGCGATGCAAGAAACACTCGTACAGATGCAAGCAGCCATCGCTAAACTAAGCTCCGGAACGCACCACCCGCAACCCAACCAACGCCCAACATGGCCAGAGCAGCATTAGCCCCTAACCGAGAACTAGTTGTCTGGCAATGGAACGCAAACGGTTTCCAGCGCAGACGAGCAGCCCTACAACAATACATCAAACAGCTCCCACGATCACCAGATGTTATCCTACTCCAAGAAACGCATAGTGAGATCCCTCCGACTTTTCCGGGGTATCGCTCCCACGCCAGCCCACCCAGTGCGCGAGCCATCGGTAAAGGCGCCGGTCAGGGAGTATGCACCCTGGTGAAGAAGGGTATCACCTACATCGAACATACACTTCTACATAACAGCGCCATCGAACACTGTGTAGTGGAACTTGTCACCGGGAAGAAGAAGAAAGAGAGCACTTTCGTAGTAAACATATACAGCAACCCCAAGCACTACCAGCAAAAATTCAGAACCCTAATGCACAAAACGAGCCAACTAGCCCGAGACAACACCGCGGTGCTATGCGGCGACTTCAATGCGCCTCACACCGACTGGGGCTACCCGAAGACAAGTGCCAAGGGACGCAACCTGCTCGAGGACACCATGGACGCCGGCTACCAGCTGATCAACGATCCTGCAAGGTACACCCGAATCGGCTCATCCGTACAACGGGACACGAACCCGGACCTTACTTTCTGTAAGGCGACATGCAGCAACGCTGGGATACGGTGGCGCAATACCGGCGAAACGCTGGGCAGCGACCATTGCATCATAGAGATCACAGTACCGCTAAGGACCATGGGGCGCACTCCCAAAAAACAAAGCATAACGGACTGGACAGCCTATCGTAAAGCACTGGAGAACTCCCCGACCCAGATGGACGACATCGAAGAATGGATGCAAGCTTTAAAAGAAGCGGTTCGAACAGCCACCACAGACGTCGAACTCGACGACTCCCTCCCTCAAGCCGACAGCCGACTTGCTCACCTGCTGGAAGCAAAGAACTCGTTACACAATAGATGGAAGAAACAGCGGCACAACCGAAAGCTTCGTAGGAAGGTCGCGATACTCAACCGCGAGATTGAGAAACACTGCGCAGTCCTCTGTCGCCAACAATGGAACGCAGTGTGCAATGAAGCTGACGGACAGCTGCACAAAAGTCGAACTTGGCACTTGTTACGCCATCTGTTAAATGAGACCAAGAGCAAAGGGACGCAACACCATGTACTTGCCCGCATCATACACCGAGCTCAGAAAGAACTTGGCGAAGCCGAGGTCTGCCGACGTCTAAACGACAAATACTTGCCCGCTACTCCCCCCGAACCTCTCCCAGACTACACGGGAGCAAGCAACGACCTCCTCGATAGAGACATCGAGGATTGGGAAGTAAGGGCAGTATTGCAAACGATCAACAGCAATTCAGCAGCCTGACCCGACAAGGTCACGAACAAAGCTCTCCGCAACCTAAGCGATAATGCCATCTCCGCACTAACACGCTTCTACAACAAATGCTGGAGCAGTGGCCGATTGCCCAAAAGATGGAAGGAAGCGAAAACAGTCCTTATTCCTAAACCTGGAAAGCCTCCTAACATCGACAATCTGCGTCCCATCTCACTCACATCGTGCATAGGCAAAGTTCTGGAGCATGTGCTGCTTAACCGATGGCAATTATACCTAGAGAACGAAGGATTGTACCCAAACACAATTCTGGGTTTCCGAGCGAAACTAAGCACACAAGATGCTATGCTGCTACTTAAACACGAAGTCATAGACCAATCAACCAACACCCTCGACAACAGAGCAGTCCTAGGCCTGGACCTCCAAAGTGCGTTCGATCGAATCCGCCATTCGGCAATCCTGGAACAAATATCTCACCTTAATATGGGACACCGGACCTTCTGCTACGTCAAAGACTTCCTGTCGAACCGAACAACAACAATTCATGCGGGGGATATCCAGCTCCCCACAAAGTCGTTGGGCAGCGTCGGAACACCGCAGGGGTCGGTAATCTCACCCATGCTGTTCAACCTGGTAATGATTGACGTGGCAAACAGGCTTGCTAAACTCCCCGACGTCAGGCACACAATATACGCCGACGACATCACCCTGTGGGTGACGGGGGGCAGCGATGGCCACATAGAAGCCACCTTACAACAAGCAATTGACGTGATAGAAAATCGGCTGAGAGGTACCGGTCTAACATGCTCTCCCTCAAAATCTGAACTCCTCATCCTACCACCACGAGAGAAATGCGCCAGTACATCTACGACCACAAGCATCACCCTTCGAACAAGAGACGGGACTGCAATTCCACATGTCAAGACCCTGCGTGTCCTCGGGCTTCATCTGGACGGGAACAGAAGGAACGGCTCCACCATCAGCAAACTGGAAACAAAGGTATCGGCAGCCACCAGACTCATCCGAAGGGTGTCCACCCGATACGCAGGCATGAGGGAAGCAAGCCTCCTCCGCCTTGTCCAATCCTTTGCAATCAGCCATATTGCATACATCGCGGCCTTCCACAATTGGAAATCAGCCGAGCGCCAGAGGCTCGACGCAATCATCCGCAAGACGTACAAGGCAGCATTGGGGCTATATCCACACACTGGCACGGACAAGCTCCTTGAGCTAGGCATACATAACACTATAGATGAAATAGCAGAAGCCCAGCATACAGCGCAGCTTACAAGATTATCGCTAACAACAACGGGACGCTACATACTGCAACGGCTCGGCTACCAAAATCAAGCACTACAAGACGACAAGGAACATGTATCACTCCCACAGGACCTGCTCCGCAGACTCCACGTATCGCCGATCCCCCGCCACATGCACCCCGAACACAACCAAGAGAGAAGGCTCGCAAGAGCGAAGGCACTCACGGCATCGCACGCCAACGACTCGGGAGCATACTACGTAGATGTGGCCAAGTACCCAAATCAGCCGAACACGTATGCGGCAGCTGTTATAGCCGCCAACACCGGCGAACTATACACCGCAGGCAGCGTCAAAGCCAAGAGTGTGCATCACGCCGAGGAAATGGCGATCGCTCTGGCACTCACAAGTCCGAAGTGCACCACTGTGATCAGCGACTCGAGGACAGCGATCGTGAACTACGCCACAAATCGTGTCTCCCACAGTGCAGTGAGGGTGTGCGGGGCCCTACCTCCCAAAGAAATGACGATGACTATTATGTGGTTCCCGGCGCACGCCGGCCCGTTGGGTACGGGCAGCAACCGCAACGAGGAGGCGGACCGAGCAGCGCACGCGCTCACCGGACGCGGCGCAAGCTCCAGCCCCCAACTTGCAGAGCAAGAGCTCGACGAAGCGTCGCCACTCACCACCTATAGGGACATCCTTGAGTGGTATCGAGCTAACCGCCGGACCTTCCCACCACCGCACCCTCGTCTGACGAAACGAGAAGCGGTCGTGTACAGACAACTACAAACTAATGCGCTAATGACTCCGGTGATAGCCAAACACTTGTGTCCAGAAGTGTTCCCAAGCGACGTGTGTGTGTTGTGTAAGAAGGACCGAGCCACAGCATCTCACATTCTGTGGGACTGTAGACTACACCCCAGTGAAGCCAACACAGCCAAAACGCTCCCGCCGCCTCTCGCAAGTGCGACCAGAGACAAGGACTACGAAATACAACATACGGCCGTCCAGCAGGTGTTGGGGGCCCTCGAACGCCAGCGCCCCGAAACTGCTGCCTCCACTGGAGGCAATGCATGAGTAGGGAGCCGACGACGAGTGGCGGCCCGACACGACGACTAGGCTGCGTCCCAGCTGCCGGACTCAATAAAGATGTTTGCTCTCTCTCTCTACACGTATGCATAGATTTTACGAAGGCATTCTGTAGGATTGATTACGACACCTTGTTAGAAAACTTCTTTTACGACGGAATTTGAGGTATCGTGCTTTATTTATTAGAAAGCGACCTTAGCGATCGGTACCAGTGTGCGTCTACAAGTAGGCAAACATCTAGGCCCAAAAAATCATACCCGGTGTACCACATGGGAAGCATATTAGGACTTCTATTTACCATTAATATTAACGATATTGTAAACGTGGGTCCATCAATAACGTACGTTATCAATGCATATGACACAAGCTTATTCTTCATGGGAACAAATTTACACGATTTTATAAAAGCAGCTGATAAAACCTTCGTCAAATTTTGGATATGGTCTTGTCATAAATCGTTACAGATCAACAGCTCTGAAACTAAGGTTCTTCTTTTCAGGGCGAAAGAAATGACATGTAGCTACAGAGAAAAACTGTAGCTAAATTATTTTAATATCTAGCTTTGAGAGACGCCAAAACATTAGGCGTCACGTTTCATCAACTTATGTTATGGGATTTCCACACTAAACTATTGTGTATCAAGCTGAGAAAAGTCGCTGGCGCGCTAAGAAGGTGTCAGTAGTTTCTTCCAGTACCCCGGAAACTTCTTAATTTTAATACGCTTTTAAGTGCGAATGCACTTCTTAAGCGAGCCTGAATCGTCCGCCGTCGTCGTCCGCATAGCAACAGCTGCGGGTGCGCGCGCTCCTCGTCTTCCCTAGCAACGGGGGGAGATGGGCGCGCGCTACTCTCCTCCTCCTCTCTCCGCTCAGTGACTGCGGGTGTCGGGCGCCTCCTCTCCACTTCGGGCGGGAGAGCTCTCGCTCGCGTAGCGGGCGCTCCGCATTCCGACGCGTGAGGGCGCTCGTGTAGCCCTCGCCGTAACAGCGGGCGCTACTCTCCTCCTCCTCTCTCCGCTCAGTGACTGCGGGTGTTGGGCGCCTCCTCTCCACTTCGGGCGGGAGAGCTCTCGCTCGCGTAGCGGGCGCTCCGCATTCCGACGCGTGAGGGCGCTCGTGTAGCGGCTGCGTGGCGCGGGAGGGTATTAGTCGAGCGCGCGCCGTCGTCGAGAGCGGTCTCTGATCCTGCATCTCGATAACGATGATGGCGGACCGGGCAACGGTACCAGCAATAACGAGTGAAATATCTTTCTTTGTAGTTGTGTGCGTGTGTGTAATCTCTCGACTACTCATTAAGATCACGATATCCACCGTAATCGCGCAATCAACAACTGTGCATTCGCACTAACACACTCTCCCCCTCGGGGAAGTGCGAGGGATTTTTTTTTTCTTCTCATCGACGCTTCTGTCAGTTTGTATGGACATCTGTAAGTGAAGCGTCAAGACAAAAGTTGTATATAATTCCAAAATGCGCTTTCCGGGCCATTGCACATTTAGGCTACCGAGATAACACTTCCCATTTATTTGTTAAGTTTAAGATTTTAAAACTTTGTGTTGCATATGAACATAACCTCCTACTGTTTTGAGGTCTGAAATTCGAAAGAAATTGTGCAAACCTGAGACGCTTACCGCATTTACAGCCGATAATTTTGTTGCGTCCGAAACGAAGTTCTGACCACTGGCATATCCCCTGACCACGAACAATACGGACATGAATATACGAAAATAGTTCAAGCTTACAGAATAGCATTTGCGCCTGCTTTAAGGTAGTGATATAATAAACATCTTGATATAATGAGCTGTAAACCCAGAGTAATTCCATACAGTACCCGTAGATGCATGCAAATTGCAACAGTCAACCCCTTTCTGTTATAGGGTGTCATGGTATAATTTGCCTTTCGGTTTCATTTTTTTCGTTTTCCCTAATAATTTTATATGCTTGTAAAAACCCGACTGTTCGTGCAAAACTGCTTGAAAAATAACCACCAGACTCTTTTTTTTTCTTTCAATCATCCTCGAGGATCGTATGTTCTGTTGTACAAGTAGGAGGTGGGGCTTGTCAAGCTGCTTTAGCGTAGCTTTTTCCCACGTTCTGTGCCACAATTCTTTCTATTTTGTGTAAACCACAGTGTATCGTTGTGGTGAAATGAACTTCAACTTCATCTTCTATTTACTTCAAAGAGCACTTGTTTCTCTCAAACATCATATGAGAAGGGTTGTGTTATCGTCTGCAACCACATACTGGTTTGTGTCTTGTATCTTTTCTTTTTTTCAGTAAACATACCAAAATTTCAAAATATCGCTCCCTTTGTTGGTCGCAATCGTTGGTCGCATTACCCTTGCACTGGGTCTGTGGTTTGCTGGTAAGCTGTTCTGAAAAGGTATGCAGCCATTTCCTCGAAAACGCGTTATTATGGCGTGACATCACCGATAAGGTCCGAGTGCGAATATGCTGTTTTATATGGATGCAGGAATCACTGTTGAAAAATTGCTACAAACTCCGGCCGTGCATTATCCGAACTTAATGAAGGAATAAGCAATAAGTGCAACTGCGGGCTTTGTTTCAACTAGCTGTAACGTTACTTGCTTTTGTGTCCTGGTCCCTTTCTGAGTTTCTTCAGTCGCATAGTCAATTTATTTGCTTTCTTTCTATGTAAAGGTACATTTACTTTAACAAGACGTATTTTATCCAGCAAAGGGTTTTGTTACTGTGCGCATAATTAGCTGCAAGTCCATAACAGTGCTTCTGGGGCGGCGCAATCACTGTATATAACAAAGAGCCAACGCGCATTTGAAGGCCTTTTTGTTGGGCCGTGCGCCAATGCAAAATGGAGTCAAGAGTGGAGAAAACCTCAGAAAGCTGCCTTAGGCACGAGAAACCGGAAACGACAAAGACAGCTGTTATTGCTTTAGATATATATACACAGCATGCAGGGTTAGTTGTACACTAGTTGAGATAGTAAAGTTGAAACTGAAACTGACAAGCTTAAACTGCTATGCACAAAACACAACATAATCCATCATAAAAAGATAATTCTTAATCTGAATCCACATAAGGCCCCCTTCGTAACAGGAACTTTTTTGCAAATAAGTTTGTTTTATATTAGAAATTATTTTCACATACCCTCCAAAAGTAAGTGGAGCAATGCACCACATATTTTTTTGCAACTAAAGTATGTCTATCGGCATTCCACACAAACGTATACGGATCAATGTTCCACATAAAGCGGTAGTTTCAATTACGTGGTTTTGATTACTACAGCACTGATCCACGAAAATTTTTTATAAATATATCCGGTGCACTGTTCCAGGTGCCTTCACAACTGCTGCTTATATAAAACGGTGCTCCCATACACGTCATGGAGCTGTCTATGGGACTTCACTTTTCCAATATTTCTTCTTTCACGCAGACATAAACCGAGGTCATATATGCCAAGTTGGCGGATGCATTAGTATGAGGAGAAAAAAATTCCCCGCATTTCCCCAAGGGGAAGAATGTGAAAGTGCGAATGCACGAGTTGAATTTGCGCGGTTCGGTAATGTTCGCGAAAGAGAGATCACACACACACACACAACTACAAAGAAAGAAAGATGCATTTATTCACAGACACCTATTTGTGTTGTCGTTGTACTTGATTGCTAGAGCGGATCTCAGCTTTGAAATTTCGTGTCAGTACTCCTTTAAGCGGGTGCATTAGCCCTTCTCACGCCGGATTCCTGGCCAATCCCCCACGTGGGTATGTGCAATGTCAGCAGGAACAACCACAAGAATGAGCCATGGGGACGCGGCCAGGCAGCGCCCGCCCATCTCCCCCCGTTGCTCGGGAAGACGAGGAGCGCGCGCACCCGCAGCTGTTGCTAAGCGGACTACGGCGGCGGACGATTCAGGCTCGCCTAAGAAGTGCATTCGCACTTAAAACGACGAGCACCATTTTTACACAGTCTTGACATATGGCCCGCGGTTATACCAACAAATAAAGATGAGAGATGGTAGCACCACTGTAGTCCCTGGGAGTTCCCAAGCAATCGGAGCACAGTTCTATATAAACATTGGTCTGAGGCACTGAGAGTGCCACACGGCGCCTTTGGCTTCACCAGCCGAATCTTGTTATGGGTTTTAGGTGCACGTAAAAAAACAAGATACTTGCATTAAATACATACAAAACCAACCATTAGGAATGAACACCGCTTTTCGAAATATTAAACACATTTTTTGATGGTATTACTGCGTATATTCAAGATATGGAGGAGTGTCTGTTTCAATCTGAGCGGGAAGTGACCAGCGTAGAACGAACAAATCACAAAATGATAACACTAGTCTCTAAGTGGAATTTTAACATAATTACCCTTACTCAAAAACATGCGTAATAAAGATGGCGGCGGGCGCAATGGCGTTGCCAACTTCTGCATACTTGTATATCTACCACGGCACTGACTTAGGGAATATACAACAGTGAGCATAAAATATACGGCCTGGTCACTTGAAATGAGGTATCTCAAACATAGAAATACCCATTGCGCTTGCCATACCATGTAATGCATCACTGTTCTAAAAAGAACGCAGTTTTCTATTAAATTGTAATAGAAACCCAGGAAACCAAAAACGCGCTCAAGACCTACACGAGTATAGTGCATGGGTTTACGAAAAAGAAATCTGCAAGCCAATATTACCGATAACAGATTTGCCGACAAAAAGTTATCAAAAGCATGTCGCAATATACCAGGAATAAAACATGAATATTATAAACCACACAACTCTATGACACCAGACTTAAGTGTAATATCAAGCTAAGTGTATCCAAAACATAGTTTATAGGCGCCATCAAAAAGCCTTTCACTTAGGCACGTAACTCGCCCATCTATTTGCAATTTTTTGCAAATAAAAAGGCCGAAATGAAGGAAGCTCACACTAACGCGTAACACTTGAAGGTATCGAAGCTGTACGCATGAGCTTCACAGCGCAAAAACAGACCATGGACAACAAGAAGGGGTCTACACACAGGCGCTTGTTGGTAGTCCCTCTTGTTGTGGTCCCTGGTCTGTTTTCACGCTGTAAAGCTCAAGCATTACCAACTAGCCTTAACCCTCACGCTTTTACGCTGTACGCAACCTTCACGGCCATCACGACGGCTAAAGTTTACGATTGCAGCCCGATATGCTTCTTCGCTATCATTGTTGCTATTTGGATGCACACAAAACACAAGTTAGCCTGAATGGGAGTTTTTGGCTGAAATACGTCTTTTAAACTCTTGACGGCAGGCGGCCTGCTCCTGCATGTGGTAGTATGCTGGTGGAAAAACTGCCAGTTTACCCCGGGGGCCACAAGCCGTCGTAAATAGGCGCATTTACCACGATTGTACCTCTTCACAAAACAATATCTCGCTGTGAATACTGCGTTTGTCCTAATGGGAGTATTGAAGACTCCCACGCTTCTTTCATCTCTTTCTCCTCCCCCTTCACCCATTCCTCCTCTACGCCTCTTTACAAAATGGCTGCCAGCTTGTGTCGTGTGTCATGTGAGCTCCAGCATCCCCGAAAACTTATTGTCGATGTGAACATTGCAGCCGCACGAATGCATGTGAAGTGCTTCCCGACAATCGAAGCTCGTTGCGAACATTGTGGAACCAGCCTACACTGACGTGCGGCAGACACACTGCAACGCCGCCTCCGTGTCACCGACGTTCGAGCCGACGGAATAGGAACCGGGCGGCCGTTGTATGGCACCACTGTCGTTTCAGCGAACAGCGCCGCCCGTGGCGAACCGCTCGTCAGTGGAATGCCGGTGGCGGTCAGCGCAGCGTAGTTGTGCATGGCTTTCTGTCGTTTTTCTGCGGTACGGCTTGCTAAGCGTACGTAACCCCACGTGCATTTTTCAGATCGGTAAATCTTGAACGTGGATGTGACGTTTACGAGGCTTGCCATGTGTGTTATTTACGCCCATACTCAGTATTTACAAATAGCAGACGACGCTCAATGCGCCAAGCTGGAAGTCAAGCTGGAAGTGAAAGTTTGTTGCTTCATGCAATTTTTTCATGCCTGCATGCAGTTTCGCGAATCGAGGAGTATATTGCCGCTAAATGCTTCCACAAACCCGGTGTGTGCAACCGATCTAGGAATGCTGCGGCGCTGGCCTTTGGCAGCTGATGACGAAACGGCGTCTACGCCGTGCACAAGCGAAAGACGAAGTTGGGGGGTGTCTTCGAAGATTTACCTCAAAACAGAAATTGTTAAGTACCATGCTTCCGTAACTTCATTACCTACGGCTGAAACGTGTTTAATTTCACAGAAATGCTCTTACTACAGCCATCGGGAATCGCTGATGGAATAAATACCGCATGATAGTAGAAGGTCATTGCTTGTCGTGGAGAAGCATTGCTTTACAAGAATTGCAATGGTTGCTGGCTAGTTAGTAAATGGTTTTTCAAAAACCAATTCCTGCGTGGCTGAAGGACGCAAGACAGGAGGGTGCCCGAAACCTGTACTTAGCTTCACAACTGAATGCTGCGGTCGGTTTACAAGCTGCCACCTACGCTTGAAAAATTATGCACACCTCCGTCTAACGACAATGATTGTTTATCGCAAAGCTCTATCGTAAGGGTTTCCTTGGTTGCCTTCTGGATTTAAACTTTGACTAGTTAAGCGTCGAATTTGACTAGCACGCAGATTGGTCTTTTGATCGCAGCGTATTTGACTTTGACCATTTCCCATTCGATTTCACACGAAGAAAGCTGTGTCTTACACCGTCATAATCATTAGACGAAGGGCTAGATGATTTTGCTGTTTAATTTTGAACTTCCATGCCCCCTCTGCAAATCTAAACTTTTTTCAGCGTGTCGGAAATGTGTCTGTGGTGGAGGACTCGGGCTCATGCACCCATATTTGAGGCAACTAATCGCGAGTTTTTGGTGTCTTCACAAGGCATTACACGATTTTTTTAGGTACTCTGTAAAGATAAAAATGCCCCGGCTCATGTTAACACTGCCACATTTTTTAACTATCGGTGCCAGCCTTTATTCTACGCAAATGGTAAAACGGGTTGAGGAGGAGGGATGGTTTGTAGCGGGCTGTTGAGTGGGTGAATAATTTTGGCTCTTGGTAAAATGACCCCCCCAAACGTGGGATTTCCACTTCGGCTCTCAGGCTCCCATGCTGTCACAGTGCCGCTCACCAAAACCGAAGGCACAAAGATCACGCGGTTATAGACAGTGTAAATTACCGCAACATTTCTACGGCTACACGGTAATCTATCTCGTATGAAGGTGCCTATCGCGTATCGAGGTATCCCAGCGCTAAGGTTGGCGTGGAAACCGTAGTCATTGAAACCAGTGAAGATAATTTAAAGTGGTAGAAATGAATTCTAATAGTGCTTATAGTTTTATTCCTACTCAGATCGCGCGGAGCCAGGCGCAGAGCGCTGCAAAAAGCGCTCGTGTCAGTGTAGCCCTTCCCCAACCTTACAAGCACCCAATATGTTTGCGTAGCCGTCAGTGCATTTAAGAAGAAAATAATACTAATAATAGTAGTTTTATTCGTACTCAGAACGGGTGGAGCCAAGCGCAGATCGCGGCAAAAAGCGCTTATGCCATTGCAGCCGATACCCAACTTTAGACGCGTCCGACAAGTTTACGTAATCATTACTGCATCTAAGAACCCAACACATCTGTCCATACATACTTCGTTTCATCTCACATGTCTGCTCACAACGCCACCAAAACATGCAAAGCACCGAAGCAAACACGACAAAAACAACGGGAGGCTGTGTAGTCCAATGCACCGGCTCATTCCACTGACGAGGGGAGCGCCGAGTGGTGGCGCCACCCGTCCAGCTGCCCGGTCCCTATACGCCAGCGAGGCGACGCGAGGCCTGAATGCAGTGATCGCTGAGAGTGGCTCGTCAAAAACAACGCGGTTGTGTCTCTGCAAGGTGGTTCAAGGTAACATTTTCACATTTTTTATTGTATCCAACATTTTGGGAGACTTGTGCCCTTTCTAGTGTCGAATAAACTCAGTGTGTTTCCCGCGTCCCTGCACGGGCGATTCTCGCCACTGGAGGTGAGCGTTGTGCGTGAAAGGCGGCGCCATGCCCGGAACGTCATTGGGGATACCGAACGGTGTGAAAGCAATGCGTATTTGAGCGGGTCTCGAGCAGAACACTCACTCATTTACACTCGCGAGCAGAGGGAAAACTGTGCGAACGCTGAACGGCTGTTAGGTGTTTTTGTTAGGCTGTGTCTGTGGCTTATTGGCAGGCGAAGGTGACTTTGGCCGGTCAAATGTCGCAGGGCGGCCGCTTTTCTTGAGAAGTACGTGTGGTGCCAGCCACGCTTGCTACGAGGAGGGTGACTGCCGCGTGCCGCCGGTGATTAATTGCTTTCACTGGAAAGAGAGAAGGTCGGGGCCCCTTGAGAGCTCTCGGTACGCTAGGCGCGTGTAACTATAACCGGAAAACGCCATTCGAAGGAGAATCGAAGGACGACTTCTTTATTTATTTATTTTTTTGAAGGGGGGGGAGGGGGGGTGTGGGGGCATGCGCAGGCGTCAAAGCGACCGAAATGTTTCCTTAACTTTGGGTGACGGGAGAGACGAGCAGCGCCGGTGGTAAAACCTGAAGCTCGCTCCCAGAACGCTACACGCGAGGAGAAGAGGGAAAGGAAGCATTTTGAGAAGTTGCTCGCCACAAGGGTCACGCTCCCTTTTGAACAGCAGAGCACTTCGTTTTGACAAACTAGTGAGCGCAGTTGTCTCGGACGGAAGTGCGATTTTGCGTAGCTTTAAATAAACATTCAGACATTACGGAAAGTTTGACACACGAGTGGCAAGTTCAGCGTCTTTACAATGCCGTTTCTTTTTTTTTTTTCAGGTCAGATGCCCAATATTCTTCTGTATTTGTTGCCGCAGATTTAAAGCGTTTTGCTATCCCTCTAATGCATGTGCTGCTGTGGCTTCCTGGGGAACGTGCCACGAGGTGAGGCAACGTCAGCGTTTGGGAGGCAGGTTCAAGCAAACAGAGCACTGACGACATGCTGACCTTTTGTTTGCAAATGGCTTACATTTTTTTCGTTGAGGAGTGTTGTAGTAGATAACGTTCTTTCCAAGATACCTTGTGTTCTCGATGTAGGTGTTTTCTGGATTCAGTGCTTTTGTTTTATTATTAATGTTTTCACACGTATATCGTATTTAAGTAATTTTTATGCAATAAATTGCCTGTGCAGAAAGCAAACTGTTCACGTTTCGCCACTCAACGTTTGAAGCGGAAAAATAATAGAAAAAACGAAATCCTAAACTAAAAATGAAAATGCGGCCTGTGCGCTCACTAAGAACTCCCAAATACAGTAATAAATTCCTCTGCAGCGCTTATATCAAGCGCACAAAAACAAAAAATATACCTCGAATGCAGTTCAACACTGCTCCCAACGCACCCCCTGAAAACTCCCAGTTGAAGAAAACAATACACTCCCAATGGTACCCCTGAAAACTCCTATTGTAGTGGCAATAAAATGAAACTCCCACATGCTACTGAAAAAAACTGCGGAAATAGTGGAAGTAAGGCGAAGCTCCCAGTGGAAGGAGTTTTGAAAACTCCGAATTGGTACTGA
Organism: Haemaphysalis longicornis; assembly: GCF_048455015.1. Taxonomy (NCBI): domain Eukaryota; kingdom Metazoa; phylum Arthropoda; class Arachnida; order Ixodida; family Ixodidae; genus Haemaphysalis; species Haemaphysalis longicornis. Next base: position 3,019,374 of record NW_027526233.1, read on the forward strand.
GTTATGCAACAAGCCATTTACTCTCATTCAGGCTTATTTGTGTTCTGTGTGTGAGCTGGCTACATTTTTGCGGAAGTGATCATCAGTGGACATCAGCTTGGAGGGGCGGACGCTATGACGTGTGTTTCTCGTTCCAAGTAAGTGTTGCCGCGATTAGTGCGAACGCTGGATTTTTTTTTTCTGGCCAAGCCTGGCAAATATCCCTTGACTTGACGCACGTGCGCCGAGGATGCTGGGCCGTTGGCGCAAGTTGCGCACACACGAGCGCTCGGCATTGTCTTGGTTTCCTAACTGCCGGGCGGTCGCCGCAGCCCCGGCCAATCTTCCTAAGCGGGTATGCTCGGCCTTACAGACGTGCGGCACGGGCGATGGGTGGTCGCTGCGAAGTGCGCACACGCGAGCGCTCGGAATTTTATTTTTGTTAACTGCTAGGTTATCGGCGAGAGGCGTGCGCTCACGTGGGCGCGCCTGCGTGTCCTCGGTGTTTTCTAGCAATTTCCAACTGTGGACACGAAAAATAACGATTTGATAAACAGTTCATTAGGCATTGTGATGGGCTCGTTCGTCTGACACGATGAAAACAAAATTTGCCCTGCAAGGACAGGAGTGTTGCTTCAATATCGCTGTTGGGCAAGGAAATCGCGTTTCTTGATGGAGTCTAATCTGGTTGAGACCGCGTGTGCCATGGGAAAAGTGTCCGTTTAAAAATTTTGTTATTTTTAATTTTTGTGTGTGATTTTACTTGTGTATTTGAAGCTTTTCTTGGTTCCACATGTCTACTTGATACTGGTATATATGCGCGTGGAATCAACACAGGTGTTTCTCTGCGCTCTGCAGTGTGTCCTCTTCTGTCGCCCCGTACTTGTAGCGCAAGTGTTATTTATGTCTTGCTAAACAGCTTCGCTGTTAATAATATCCAGCGTGATTCTTACAAAATTTGACAAATCAGATAGCTGGAACCATGTTGAAGTCTTGAAGTTCACAAGCAGCTGAATTATATACACGTTATCAGTTCCAGCTAGAACAAGTCAGACATCCTAATGAACCAAACAATACAGCGTTGAAACATGCAAGTGACCAATTTTACCAAGCGAACTTGAAAGCATTTTTTTTCACACTGAACATTTTACCTGAGGCAAAACTCACAGTTCTGTGCAATATCAAACCTCCTATCTTGCGGTCAGTGTAATTGTGACCCAAGAAGGAAATGTAACAAATGTACCAAACAAGAAATGCAACTTTGTTTAAAGCAAAACACTTGTTCAAGCCAAGCAAGCGTATTTTCAATTCTTCTGGGACATGCGTGTTAGCTCAGATACAGTACATAAATTTATGAATCAAAGAAGCGTGTGTGTAAAGAAGCACTGTCATTTTTGCACCCGTCAGCACTGCCATGAAAAAAGTTTCATGGACTGCACTTCAGTAATAAAATTTATTTCAATGCGGCGCCAATAACTACATTAACAATGTATCTCCAAAGGCAGACTCCCCTTAGTGGCAATGAAGAAAAATCGTAAAAGAGGCCACCATTTCAGTGTTGCAGTTGACATGCCAGTTGCATCTACCAATCGCTTAAACAGACATCAGACCTGACCCCGCCATTTCTTTCAAAAGAGAGTTCAACTTCTACCAATATTTTATAACCACAAGTACAACTGATTGCTTGAAGTTTTTCCACAGATTCCAACCTAAATGACACCGGGACAGTGTCAAATGGCTCATTCCGAAGAACGGTCTTCAGAAGTCTCAAGAACTTTCGAAAGGCACATAAGTTATTGATTGAATGTAGGGTTTAACGTGCCGATGTAACGCAGGCGATGAGGCGCGCCGTAGTGGAGGGCTCCGGATTAATTTTGACCACATAAGGATGTTCAACGTGCGCCGAAATCTCGTACACAGGGGCGTTTGTGCTTTTCGCCTCCATCAGAAAAGCGGCCGCCGCGGTCGCGAATAGAACCCGAGACCTCGTGCTCAGCAGCACAACGCCTCAGCCACTAAGCCACTTCGGCGGGGAAAGGCACATAAGTAACCGAAGTTAGGGATGCGCAGGAGGATGCCCACGTACTGAAGTAAAAACGTAGGCGGCAAATCCATGGTGTGTTTCTTGCATACAATATTTACGCTGACATTCTGTACTCTCAATTTCACCTGTGCCAACCACATGTGCCGTTTGGAAAAGAACAAGAAAATTTTGTTAGATGATGGTTTGAAATTTACGATAGAACTTGTTGTTGGGCTACGTCTACGTGGTTCATGTTTTCAAGTGGAAATTTGAGCGCCAAAATTCGACAGACACAAAAAGACCAGACGGGAGTAGCGCTCACTTGCAACTGTGTTTATTTTGCCGAAAGCATCCAAATATAAGATTCCACGCAGCCCATTATTACGTTTTTTAAAACATCCAAAAACGCTTGCTCTTTGCAACGCAAACATACCGAAGTGTCGCTAACACACTTCTCACCCATGTTCCGTATATGATAAGCCTCCATTAATTCTCGCGCTGTCTTGTCACGGCTTTTCCCTACAATCATAATCTCCTGAAATAATTGGGTGCATTTGCTGACACTACACTCACTACAGCACGTAGACAAGTGTGGCCCCTTGTCTACTAGGTAATGTTCCCTGGCGCGGTCATTTCGCATCTTCCCGTCTGACCGATGTACTCGTTGCCGCATGTCAGAGGAATGCCGTAGACCACTCCAACTGCACAGTCCACGTAACAATTAGCATGCCGCTTTTGGCAAGCCTGTTTCTTGTCGCCTCGGGCGCAAGTTCGTGGACATAGCTGCGCAAGCTTTTTGGGGGCAGAAAACACAACGGGTACATTGTGCCGGGTGGCGCATTTTTTCAAATTGTGAGCCACCTTGGTGATATAAGGCACCACGGCCGCCATTTTTTCCTTCGTAACTGGCTCGGTTCTGCGGTCAGTTCTGCCGTTAAGCTTCTGGAGGAGGCTTTCAACAACTAAGACTTGTACCCTGCAAGGGAATCCGGCTTTTTCAAGCCGAGTAACCTGTACTCTGAAGCTTTTGTCTGCGGAATGGATGCAAGATTTCAGGGGGGATGACTGTAAGCATGACGCCGCTATTAGCCTATTGGTGGCCTTTGAATGAGCTGAATCATAAGGTAAAAACTTTTTTCGGGCTCTAGGCTGGTAAGACCAGCAGACATGGTTGTCCGAGAAGGTGGTATTAATATCTAAAAACTGTAAGTGATCTTGGTAAGGAAGTTTGTGGGTAAAGGATAGGCCTTTGCCAACTCGTCGGAACGTTGAAAAAACACTGTCTATTGAAGAGTCCTTCGTAGGCAAATCTTGGTTTTTCAAAACTATGGAAAATCGTCAATGTACCTAAAAACCTTTAAAACAGCATCTTTGCTCAGGGCTGGTTCCAGGTCCCGATCAATACAAGTCCCGATCAACACGTTCTATTAAGTTATCTTTCTCGTACAGTGGGCCCTCTTTTGTGTCATTCTGAGTCTGAACGCAACGCTCCTTTCCTCGTGAGCCTCATTGCTACAACAACGTTCCGAGCAAGGATGTTCACCTACTGCCTGAAGAAGGGTCTGGTGGCCAGTGAAATTCGTGCTCTGTGTGGTTACGTCACGTCGTCGTTCGGACACGTCAAGCGCCTTGTGCGAATTGTCAGGAGGGATTTTTTCAGGCAAGTAAGACTGTTTCGTGAATGGTTACGGGTCGTCTGCTTCAGCAAAAACCATGATGAGGCAGCCTTAAGGAGATGGCGGTCTTTGAAGCGACTGGAGGCTCAAGTTCCTTTGGCAAAACATACTCACAAAACTGCCGAGAAGCAGCACCAAGAGGATAGCGCAGCAAGAAGGATTCGTAATCCTGGGAGACGTACAGATTCCATAGAAGTACTCGGCAGTGCTAAAGAAGGGCCCCAAATATTCTTTAGGGCCGAACGTACCAGCCCATGAACTTCTCGCTTTGAACGGACGTATCGCTGATAAAGCCGAGCTGGAAGATATGGAAAGATGCCTTCTGGAGGGCGTAGACAGCCTGTTAAGGGCAGTCCCAAACAGAGTCGCTATTCGTCAAAAACCTCCTACAAAAGCATCGTCAATTTGGGAAAATAGCAGAGAACAATCTTAGAAGACATGCGAACAAAGACGTCAGACTAGCACAAAAATTTCGTAAAAGTATCTGCTTTTTATTTTTGACAATATTTTTTATTTATTTCGTTTGTATTTTTTGGCGAGGTGATTTTACAGTAGCGTTGGGAATAAGGAAGCTGTGCAACGCCACTCCGTTAGAAAGGGGAAGCCACTAAGCATCATCATCATCAAGAAAATGAGTTGCGTTTGCTGCAAGCCGACAAAGAAGGCGGTTTTGTGGTTATTCCCTCGGGCTGCTTTAATGAAAAAGCGCTCCAAGCGGTTTCCAAGAACTTCGCTCCGCTGAAAGTGAACCAAAACAAGCCAAAAGCCGAAGCCACTGCTCTTTGCAACCAACTCAACTTGACAAAGCTAGCAAAAGATGTCAACGGCAGCAAACTGAATACTCGTCAAATTTTCTTCTCCGCCGAGACCCACAAACCGAGTGTGCATTTAGGGCAATTTTACGGAACCCGATGCCAGGGAACACCAAGTTAGCCGGTTTTTATTCAAGCAGTTGTGGGGACTACTCATTGAGGACCTGTTCGCCACGAAAGATTCCCTAGAAGTGATTCAGCTTTTGCAATCCGGACAGTCCGTCGATAGTGCGTTTTCCGTCGATGTAGAAGATTTATTTTACTCCTTGCCACATGAAGAGCTGTTTAGTTCTGTTAGGGAATGCGTACAAGACAACGGAGTGGTGGATTTTCAAAACAGGGCAGGAATTTTCATGTACAACTTATGACGCTGCTGGAGTTCTAACTTGCCTCTACGTTCCTTTGTTATAATGACCGCCTTTTTATTCAGCGCAAAGGCATGTGTATTGGCTCTTGCGTTGCCCCCATCCTCAGCAACATTTTCCTTTCATGTATTGATCGGGACCTCAAACTAGCCACGAGCAAAGATGCTGATTTAAAGGTTTTTAGGTAGATAGACGATTTTCTTATAGTTTTGAAAAACCAAGATTTGCCTACGAAGGACTCTTCAATAGACAGCCTTTTGTCAACCTTCCGACGAGTGGGTAAAGGCCTATCCTTTACCCACGAGCTTCCTAACCAAGATCACTTACACTTTATAGATATTAATATCACCTTCTCGCACAACCGTGGCTGCTGGTCTTACCAACCTAGAGCCCGAAAAGAGTTTTTACCTTATGATTCAGCTCATTCAAAGACCACGAAGAGGGCAATAGCGGCGTCATGCTTACAGTCACCCCTCCTGAAATCTTGCATCCATTCCGCAGACAAAAGCTTCAGAGTACAGGTTACTCGGCTTGAAAAAGACGGATTCCCTCGCACGGTACTAGTCGCAGCTGTTGAAACCCTCCTCCAGATGTTTAAGGGCAGAACTGACCGCAGAACCGAGCCAGTGACGAAGGAAAAAATGGCGGTCGTGGTGCCTTATATCCAGAAGGTGGCTCACAATTTGAAAAAAGTCGCCACCCGGCACAACGTACCCGTTGTGTTTTCTGTCCCCAAAAATCTTGCGCAGCCATGTCCACGAACTTGCACCCGAGGCGACAAGAAACAGGCTTGCCAAAAGCGGCACGCTAATCGTTACGTGGACTGCGCAGTTGTTGTGGTCTACCGCATTCCTCTGACATGCGGCAAGGAGTACATCGGTCAGACGGGAAGATGCGTAAATGACCGTGCAAGAGAACATTACCTTTCACTAACAAACGCAAAGGGGGCACACTTGCCTACCCACTGTAGTGACTGTAGTGACAGCAAATGCACCCCATTATTTCAGGAGATTAAGATTGTAAGCAGAAGCCGTGACAAGACAGCGCGAGAAGTAATGGAGGCTTAACATATCAGGAAAATGGGTGACAAGTGTGTAAGCGACACTTCGGTATGTTTGCGCGGCAAAGAGCAAGCGTTTTGGATCTTTTAAAAACCTGATAATGGGCTCCGTCGATTCTTATACTTCGATGCTTACGGAGCGCTAGTCCCGTCTTGTCTTTCTGTGTCTTTGTCGAATTTTTGCGCTCAAATTTCCACTTGAAATTTACGAGTTGCTATGATACCCCTTTGAAAGCAGAGAAATTTATTTAAAGCTCAGGGATTTCTTGGTATCTTTCTGGGTATGCTGCAAAAAGTGCCAGTATGCGCAAAAACATTGATGGGCGCAGGCTAACAATGGCATTACTCAGATTACGGAAAGTGTCTCACTTCGCTGTATCCGTGGCGTGTGTATAAATGAGCTTCTTATCGTTTAGAGGTTTGTCTTTTTTTTAAATAATATAATCAATTCTTCAGCACTATATTTTTTTACAGGCATTGTCACTACACACAAAAGTTCTCAGTACTTTATTAGGTGTTTTTTAGATGCTGTTGTGATGTGCTGAATATTAATGCCTTATGTAACTAACAGATAAAAGATGGTCAAAAAAGTGTTTTCATAATCGATTGCCCTATAGGCCTGCTGCGCTGCCCTGGGGGCGCTGCGCAAGCGGCTTCCCGGAAGTACTTCCGGGTAGTACAAAGCTGCGCGGGTCCCATAGGATCCCGTGTTGACAGAAGCAAAATGAGCTCGACGCTCCCGATTGTTTTGCGACATGGTCACTAGGTCATCCCCGACGCATGCGATCTATTTCAGCGATCAACTGGGCTTTAGGGGAAAAAGCTTTGCAGCGCTCAACACGTTTACATCGCCGACAAAAGTGCCGGGACCGTGACGGCGTCTGCTACTCGCAAGTTCACCGATCGATGATCGTACGAAGTTAAATTTAAGTGATATTACTAGTTTAAACTAATACTCTAGGTGACAAAGACTTCTCAAAAACTGCCGATCAAAAAAGAAGAGTGACGCAATCGGCGATGATCGCGCTTTAAAAAGCCAGCGAGTCCGGCAGACCGCAGGCTCGCCTTGCTGCGGTGCGCCGCTCTTTTGCGTACCTGCACACCATGCCTGCACTTTCATTAAACAGTGCTCGTTTGCGTCGCCGTTACGAATACATGGTGCAGTGTTAGCTTGGCGTTCTGTTGCGTGTCTCAGTGACAAAATGCCGCGACCGTCAGACGCGTGAAATCTGTTTTGCGAATCCGAAATTAGTGGCCGTAAAACAAAGTGGTCGGGCGAACTAAGAGGCCGATCGTTTTCCTTGTTTGCTCTCACTTTACTTAATTACGCTCTTGCAGCATACATTCCCAGTTCGCACTTAATAGCCTAGAATGAGGTTCAGCAACGGTCGCGAGTTCCATGCAGGCGACACGGCGGAGGGCTGGACGGCAAATCGGGTGGGAGGAGGAGGGGGGCTTTGAATCCAAGGAGAAAAAATTCACGAATTTATAATAATATTTTACAATATTCTGGCGAAGTGTGAAGATGGTGGGGGGGGGAGAATTAAATCGAAGGACGCCAATTCTCTGTTCTTGTCTCGCTGTCTAACTCCATTTGAAGTCAAAACTGGCGTGTTGGCGTTCAGATTCGACGACCCCTACACAAGAAAACCAACGCACTGATGACCGTATGTAAATATTCTGGGCCCCGCGCCGTGTATACGGCTGTGTTATGTGATGTTATAGAAGTACACATCTCTGCAGGCAGCGGGCGTGTGATTTGGTGCATGTTTTGCGTCCTTTAATAGCGCTTAATTTGTTTATTTGGCTCTATTGCCCCACCTACTCGCTAGTATACATGTAACCTGCCGTTCGTAAATTGTGAGGCGTAAAACATTACGCAAGAATAAATTAGGTTGCGAAAATACGAAACAAAATTTCCACTCGTTTCAAAGGCGGTGCCAGGCCAGCAGTGTCAGCTGAGTTGGCTGCGCAATTCTTGCGTTCGCTTGCATGCTCCCGCTGAAGCAACCTTTCGCAGTTATCTCAGGATATAGTATGAGCAGCGTTCCGTGTTTATGCTACTCGTGAACTTTACTTTGTCGACCGCACGCAAGAAGAAAAAACTGTAACTGTCGTCAAACAGTTAAGCCACCCGACCTGGCGATACTGTCCCACGTCGCGACCACCGCGACAGCTCGCTTAAAAGAAAGCTGAGAAATCGGCTTCTTTTAGCGGATATTATTTAGTTTAGCCTCTACAGCTACTTTAAGGGCTATTTCATACAGTATGCAGTCATTTAAACACGCCACGAAGCGCCACAACCAACTTTCACTCTGGCTTGTAATTGAAAACACATGGAGGGCGGCGAGGGTCGTCTGCTTTTGTACTACCCAGCGGCGTCGGCCGCTAGCGGCGCTGCATGTCGCGAAACCTCCAGCGCAGGAGACCTATAATGTCTGAAGTGCTTTATAGATAAAGCAACAACCTTGATATTACTTCTTTATTAGTTCCTTTCCGTTTATTCAATCGAAAAATTCGGCCTTGCGGTAGACTTACGGGGCATGCCAGTATTTAGACAAATTCTGGAAGTGCCACGAGACTTGTCAATCTGAAAATGTTGGCACTTCGCCTATAGCTCGTACCCTACAGTCTCTGTTCTCTAAACCTTGTGTCCGTCTCACGATTTGCCCCGCCTTCGTGAACGTGGGAGGCTTGCGGAACCCTCCAGCCGAGTGACGACCCGCAGCCGGCTGGTGGTGACGGTGACTAAACGCGAGCTGCTCTGCTTCGTCGGTGTTTATTGTAGTTTATTGGCGGTAAAAACACAATGTTGCCCACTGAGCCTGGCGGGCTACTAAACCTAGCGGTCAACGAAGATTAGGGCCGGGGGCGCCACGTACTTCTCACATTACTTACCCCCTAGTTTGTCCAACACAAACACAAAAAGAGACGCCCGTCAACCCGGCAAGTAATGGTCTGGCGGTCTCCGCAGTCTCGTACTCCACCTGGGCACAGGTGTGGCAACGCCAGGTGTTGCCTGAGCCAGTCTCGCGTCGACCGGTGGGGCTGCAGTTTCTGGCCTTGTGAGTGGCGCCGAACTTGCCATTGGCCCGACGGGAGCGGCACTACTGGCAACGCTTCAAGTCCCTGGTGCTTCGCTGGCAGCGCCCAGTTTTGCTGTTGACTCCCCTACGGGTTGGCGTCCTGATGTGGCGGGTGAGAACCGCTGGACAACCGATAGGCTATTCTATGAGAATCTACACCGCTACTCAAGCACCGCTTTGGGATCACATTAATGCAAAAGGCCTGGGGCCACATTAGGTTGTTCATATAGTACAAGTTACCATTAGAGTATGATTTAGCAGGAAGTGTTGTACGAAAAGCGACTGCGAACTTTGTATGCGCAAAGTCATAAAACGGCAAACTTTAACCAGCGCCTATTTCACAGCAACAACAATAAAGAGAAAAAAAAAGAAGCCAAAGGGTGATTCGGTCAGTGTGTACATGACCGGCGTGCTTCAAATCTTATCGTATTTGTTCCAAAGGAAGATTGCTATGGTGCAGGAGTTTGTAAGCAGGAAACAGTGAAATGCATATTGTGTAACTGCCCCCGAACATTCTATACACTGAAGGAAAAACGGGGACAAAATAGGGAGGTCGAGCCAAGGCTCGCCTGGGCACGGAGGAAGGAAGAAAAAATATATTTGCTCTACTGAAAATGCACTAAAAGGCTTGGAGGCGGCACACACATTGGTAAGCAAAGCGGTTAGGGTAGGCGCCCTCTTGCTGCGTCACGCAGCTGTTCCCGTTCCTTCCACAGGAGAAAATGCATGGCCCACTAGCACGTGCACCACTTTTTACACCACCATGTTTGAAGCGAGAGCAGTCATGACAGTCCCGTCTTTCCCGCACCCGTCGGGCCAGGAAAGCTCGTCGCGTGCTTGCTGTAGTACTAGTGAGGGCAAACGTCTCCCAGAGATGTGCGGATGCAGCAGGCACGTGCGCAGATACGGGCCCGAGATACCGCGCGGAAGGGAGGAGCGTCCATGAACGCAAAAGGCCGGGGGGCACGTGCCTCTAACAATCCGACAAGAGCGCGGTACGCGAGGGAGCCCCTCAGAAAAGAACACGTTAAAAGAACGAAAAACAAAACTTTCCCTACTTCATTGCGTTGCAAATGTTTTTTGTAGGTATTGCTTGAAGCGGCATAAAAGCAGTTTTTGCCCTAAATAACGAGATACACTTTTTGAAACACCACGACGTATTACTTGCCTGAAAATAACAACATAATAACAGTTTGCTGAAACGGTGGGACTAATAAGCTTAAAACGTACTTACGTGAAATCTGATGTCTGTTGTATTGAAGTTTGTTTTACGAAGCCACTGCCCAACAGCACAAGCAACACCCTAGCATCTGAACAACCAAAGTAAGAGGCTATGTTTTAGTGAAGCTCCTCAATAGTAGTTCACATTTACCAAGAATAAACCTCAAAAAGTGAGGACTAACAGTAAAGGGCGTACAAAGACAAGAGGTGTTTGTGCATCCTCAAGACTATCAGTCATCCTTTTTGCATTGTTTTTCTGTTCAAAATGAGCCAAATCACCCCTGACTAGAGGTTTAATCAGGTGGTAAGGTTTCTGCTTTACCTTGTAATTTAGATGTTTAAGAATTATAGTGCCCTCTTTACGGGGAATTTATATATTTTCAAACAACATTTTACTCGGTGAATTCCTGAGCTGTGATTCATGACTAAAGAGGGCAGACACTAAGGGGCGTGCACAGGGTTTCCAGAAAAAATGATAAATGTCATGGGGCAGATGAAACTACAAAAAAGAATGCAATTTTTTTAATTAGATATGGCGTCAGATAAAGTGATGGATTATCACAGAAGAACTCTATGGCAATTTAATGCGCGACACTTGGGAAACTTGTTCGGAAAAGAGAAGGATACAAGCAAATTGATAAAATTTGAGCCAGCTGATACTTGCGGGTGACATTGCCTTTTCAGTGCTTTCTGAGAAGACCTTTAGAATATGGATGGGGAACTGTACGTGTAAAGTTTGGCGTAAGTTTAAAGGAGCTTAAGAATATCTCAAAGAATTTTAATGAACATGCTGGAATCTTCGGTGGTTATCAGAGGTTTGGGTATACTGGAAGCTTTCTGCTGACTTTGAGTGAAGAACATTAATAGGGAAAGAACAGGGCGCCACCCTTGTACCAAAAATATAGGTAGACAACAAATCTGCACTACCAGTGCTGAGTCATCATGCAAAAAACCTTAAGGATTAGTCAGCACATCAATATAAACAAGTTACCTAAATGTCGAAGAGCAGTTTTTTTCTGCCATGCGGCACATCACTGTTACGGCGTTATATGTGCGCAACACCAGTACAAATTCCTATGTTGTCTTTTAGTTATTATAAAGTAGTATTCTCCGCAAATACAGATTTTTTTTTACTAAATCTGATGAGCGTAAATGCGAAGGTGAGAGGAGCTGGAAACGTGATCTCCAAGACGTTTCTGTAAGAACATATCGCCTGCTGCAAAGACAATCTTAGCTAGTGCGCTGTTTTGGAATCATCTTCCTTCTACACAATACAAACGTCTTTCTGGGCATCCGTAGTTTCGGACAAGCATGTGTGGATGCGCCTAGAAGCAATTCCTGTGTTTGCATGAAGGGAGCGCTATTTGGCCGATGGCTGTGCAATCTTCCCACTCCCTGTTCACTCCCCTGATGCTTTGGGTTTGGAACAGGCCATCGCGACAGGATTTCTTTATTACCGCCATTTTCATGGTCCCCTGCGGAGGACGACCATTTGGCGAGACAGGCAGTCGAGAGCAATCTCCGAAGCGTTTCTCCGTGAAAATTGATGTCCCTGGGGAAAACGGAGCCTTCCCAGTTGCGCAGAGATAACTATGCGCACCCAGGTCTTTCCTCAGAGTTACCAAGGCAGACATTGCTAGGGAGGGTTCTCCCAGGGTGGGTTCTCCCATCGCCTGGAATGTTTCGGCAGGCTTCCGCGACGGTAAACATTCTCTCCACGTATAGGAGATAACATTGTACTTCAGCAGCTGTTAGTCTGTGAATGCTAGGTGCGGCCAAAGAAGTTCGCTTCACACCAGTTGCATAACTCTACGTTCACTTCTTGCTATCGTCGGGGAGGTAGGGTTACACAAAAAAAAACCTAATTGCTTGTGTAAAGCAGTCATACGCTACCACTTTACGGAGATGACATTGAAAGGAGATGGTATCGTACTTTTCAAAATAAATGTCAGGCACTAACCTTTAGAAGCCTACACTTCTTTCTTTGACAAACACTAGAGACAAGTTTCAACTTTTTTCTTGTTCTAAAAGTTCCCTCACGTGAAATAAGCTTTTGCCGTACTGGGTATTTTGATTTATTTCTCCATATATTTAAATTTTGCGGCCAATTTATTCTTTACCAGCTTACCCAGCCTGGCACTATAGAGCTCGCAACTAATAAAAACGCGCAGTTGTTTTTTAGTACGAACATTCCATACCCTCTTGAGAAAAAGAAATATGAAATTTATGTCATGTTCATAAAATAGCAATTGGTTTGTCAAGCATAAAAAATACTTTGGCTTGGACGACATGGGCTGGTGTATGTTTAGGTACATTGAGGCAAAAGAAGTACATCACGTACATTTAGGCAAAATTCAGTGCAAAATATTTTGCGGCAGTGACTTCGATCCTCCGTACTAATATTGTCAATGCGTTTCATATAAAACACGAAAAAAGAAAAATTCGTGGTTAAAATATTTTTGTTTATTCGGAAGAACTGGCGGGAAATAAAATTTAGAGGGACAAATAAATTTACATGCGATTTAGCCACACAAACACGTATAAATGAAACAGCTGCCTGGTAACGGACATTGAAAAAATCATGTCATATCTCGTGGCTGGACCAAACCTCGCAGGAGTAGCTCACATGACTGTGATAAAATATAATTTACATTGGGCTCCGACTTGCAAGCAATACACGAGCCGAAGGCGCTTTGTCAAAAAGCTGAAGGAACTATTTATTGTCCCCAGACACCTCGAAGCTTCTAATTATAGCATGTGTGGTTTTTGAATCAGGGGCGTATTCTTAGTGCGGGTTGCTTGTCAGCATTGCATATTAAAGAACGCATTTCACGGACGTTCGTAGTAATGGCCATTTTGTAGACAAGGGTGGGTATGGTGCCAGTGGGTGTGGCATAGAGAAAAATTTATTACGTATAAGATGCAGCAAAGAGTCAAGCGCTAGACACATGGACGACGGGTGCATGCGATTCGCATGCGACTGATCGTTACGACTTATTGTAAGGACCGGTTTTGGCGGATCAGTCGCATGCGAATCGCATGCACCAGTCGTCCATGTGTCTCGCGCTTTATGACTTTTTTCCTATAAAAAAATTGCTATTGTTATCTGTTTTTTGAAATACACGTAAAAAGAAAACAGTGCGCAATTTAAAAGTTCGTACGCCCAAACATTTCATTTACGAGGACATACGTTGCAGGGAAGCAGAATTATCCTCCTTGAATAAAGGATTATCCTCCTGGAGAGAATTATCCTCCTGGATAATATAAGAATTATCCTCCTGGAGAGAACATAGAGAAGCAAAAAGGACTGGTGTGAAACCGGAGGTAGTGAAGTAGAAGTGGGATATCTACCGTGGGAAAAAACTAGAAGTGGAGAAAATGGTGCAAGCAAAGATCAAGCAGAAAAGGAACAATGGATGGCAGAAATACGAAGAAGGACAAAAGCGCATCTAAGAAGTTTTGGAACCATGTAAAATCACTACGCTCAAAAAACAATAACCATCCCTGATTGATGAGGAGGGAGAACATTTAGAACGAGAGCACGCGTTGGCGCAAATTCACCGAGTGATTAGTGAGAAGTTTAGGACAATAGTGGTAGGGAAACCGGCACCGATAACATCAGCGCCACAAAAGACTGCGGAAAGGGAAATACGTTTGAGCAACCTTGATTGGAAAAAAGCAGAGCAAAAGGTTTCCCCCCATACAGCAGTGGACCCGGGCGGAATACCAATGCAACTGATAAACCTACTTGGACCTAAAAGTAAGGAATCGTTTATAAAGTGATAGAAACCAAACAAATACCAGAGGACTGGTTAGAAAGTAGGATTAATTTATTATATAAAGGCAGAGGAGACAAAGCCAGTATTGATTCATACAGACCACTCACAGTAACGTCAGTGGTGTATAGATTCGTAAAGCAGGCGATAAAATCAGAAATTCAAGCATGGATGGAAGAAAATGAAATACTTGGGTAACTGCAGAATGGATTTAGACAAGACAGGTGACTGGATAACAATCTGTTCGTGATAACGCAATGCATTGAAATTGCGAAAGCACAGAATAGACCACTATGGATTATGTTCCTGGACATTAAAGGGGCATATGACAACGCAAACAGAGAACGCCTGTGGAGAATGCTGAAACTCCAGGGATTAGATGACGAGTTAGTACAGTTCCTTATTGCAATCTATAAAGACAATAGAGTGCACCTTACTTGGGAAGGACAGAAATGCGCCCAGCAGGTCAACATCCATCGGGGACTGAAACAGGGATGCCCTTTGAGCACAATACTGTTCATGCTTTACATGGCAGGGTTAGAAAGGAAGCTGGAAGAAAGTCAAGTAGGGTTTAGCATAACCCATATGCTGCAAGGCGAAGTGGTACAACAGCATGTTCCGAGAATGTTATACGCAGACGACATTGTTCTGTTAGCTGATTACCAAAGAGATATGCAGTGGCTAATAAATATTAGCGGCCAGGAAGCCACTGACCTCGGGTTAAATTTCAGTGCAGAAAAATCAGGAATATTGGTTTTCAATGATGCTACCCCCGACGTAGTGTCTATCCAGCAAAGCGAATTACGTAGAGTGAAGGAATATAAATATGTGGGAATGTGGATAAACGAAGGGGATAACTACTTAAGTACTCACGAGGAGCAACTTAAGGTTAAGGGAAAGCGAAACGGAGCTATAATGAAGCATAGAGCTCTGTGGGGGTATAACGAATTTGAAGTAGTAACAGGAATGTCGAAAGGAGTAATGGTTCCGGGTCTCACCTTTGCGAATGCTGTACTCTGCTTAAAATCAGACGTTCTATCAGGCCTTGAAGTAAACCAGAGGACGGTAGGGCGTTTGGCCTTAGGCGCGCATGGAAAAAAATACTAACGAAGCAGTTCAGGGAGATATCGGCTGGGCGTCGTTTGAAGTTAGAGAAGCTCAGAGTAAAATATGCTTTGAGATGAGGTTGAGGGCAATGGATCAACGAAGGTGGGCAGCTAAGGTTTTCAGGTACCTATACTTGAAAAGCGTGGACACGCAGTGGTTAAGAAAGACTCGAAGGCTAACGATGAAATACGGAAAGAACAGTGGAGCATCCAAAACAGCCAAGGTAGCCAAAAAAGAGGCAAGGCAGATTGAAACGAATAAATGGAGGGTCAAATGGAAGCTAAAACGTCGTTAGAGATGTACAGGGCTGATAAAATGAACATCAGAAAGGAAAATTTCTACGATAATTCCCAGGGCAGTGCTTTGCTTTTTCAGGCTAGAGCAGGTTGCCTGCGAACTAAGAGTTTTCTGGGGAAGTATTCACAAAATGATGGGGTATGTGTGGTCTGCGGAAAAGAAACAGAAACTATGCGGCACATCGTGTTAGAATGTGACGGTATCCATCGAAATCTACATGAAGGGAATATTGGGCTTCCAGAAGCCCTAGCATTTAAGGGTATCAGAGAGGAGGTTAACTTCAAGGCTGTCGAGGGGACGAAAAGAAGGTTAGACTGCTGGTGGACGAAAAGCAGAGAGGGGAATATTGCCTATTACAGTTACCACCTGTAACAGTGAAAAGAAAGTATTTCGGGCCTAATAAACTTTAGTGCCTGCCCTAAGCAGCGCTACTATTAAACCAAGAGTGTAAAACATGGTTATATTAGTCCTTTTTGGTAAGATGACATGTCATCACCACGCTTCAAAGGGCAAACCAATAGCAATCATCATCATCATCATCATCATAAAGGATGAAGAGCGCACACAACTACATACAGGTATATAGCGGTTTTAAAGCGTTTCGGAAGCACATTTTCGCAATGATTCCAAAAAGAAATAAGGGGTTGTGGATACGAGAGACACGAACTCATTTTACGTCCCATTCACCAGTTAGGTTGAGGTGAGTAGAATGTTAGACCTTCCGTCCATATGGTGCAACGCTGGCGAGAACACCCTTATTTATCGTGGGTGTCTTGTGACATTTTATCTTCTTTCAAGAAATGTTATGGATATAGCCTATAGCCTATACCCTGCACGCGATTCTAAGGTGCGTTTTATATTTCATAAAAATGAGTGACGTCGTTAAAAAGAGAATTTGTTTCTCCTTTTTGGTGCACCCAGAGTGCGTTGCAAAGAAAAGTGGAAATGTATCATAGATAAGTGCTCTAAAAATTATGGTGCCAGAGATGATACGCCATTATCACCTTGGCCCATCCCACCAGGGTGATTTCTAACCAATTTTAGCGCTACCGTTTTCTCTTCAGTAACTCGCCAGAAATAGGTCTTAATAAAATATTCACTACCCACAGCCAGTGAAGGTGAAATAGAAATTCCAAAGCCTGCAAGGTGCACTCTTAATCCGGTTCAATGTAAGTTCCAGTTAAACGGGGTGATCCACATATTTTTATCTGGATCTAAATGAAGAACGAGAGATTTAAGTGGATCTTATCTGGAACTGTCCATTTGTTTTCTTTAGGTTTATAGTTATTATGTGGAACCGAATAAATGGGGGGATGCGCTGTCGGCCGTTCCAGTTACTGTTCCACTTATGTGCCAGTAAAAATTTTGGACAGTGCTTTTGTATATTTTTTGCTCGTGTCTTGTTGCACATAACTTGTGCGCTGCATTGAAGTATACATTGAATCATGCATTAACTGGAACAATGAACCACATATATATTTCACGCGCTTTGGCGCACAAGCGCACGCACACGCACTTGCACGCACAGGCACACAGACATAGATACAGACACGAACACACACCCGCGCACCCACACATTCACATACACACACATGCACGCACCCGCCGCGGTGGCTCAGTGGCTAAGGCATTGCGCTGCTGAGCACGAGGTCGCGGGTTCGATTCCCGGCCGCGGCGGCCGCTTTTCTGATTGGAGGCGAAAAGCAAAAACGCCCGTGTGTACAAGATTTCGGCGCACGTTAAAGATCCCCAGGTGGTCAAAATTAATCCGGAGCCCTCCACTACGGCGCGCCTCATCGCCTGCGTTGCGTCGGCGCGTTAAAACCCCACAATCAATCAATCAATCAACACATGCACGCACCACATATAAAATTTAATAAACTTCTTCGGTATCTATGGAGCTGTCTTAGAGCAGTTTAATTATATAAGACGGCTAAGACGTCTATTTAGTGACGTTATTTGACAGAAAGCAATATCTCCACTGCTGTAACACCGTACAAAGCATGAAAGGCGCGCGAAAAGGGTATCTTAGCGAAAATAAGAAATTCCATGAACCCCTTTCAGGTTGTCTGCGGCGCTCAGGCCGCTTTCGTGAATATCGTCTTTTGCTAATTTCAGACGTGCAGTACGTCTGAAATCACCAATTACTTGAATTTGAGAAGGACCAGATGTCCTCAGGTTCCCCTTCTGCGTTTGTGGCAGAGCCGTAACTGGTAGTGCTGAAGAATTCATTGTGCTTTTGTGGATACCTCATAAAGAAATATATATAGTTGTTGAGACTAATGCATGTTGTGCATTTGGTTCACAAAGCGTCGCAGAAACATTGTTTTTTGCTCAATGCTCAGCCATCAGCTCGCTGTGTTGTAGTACGTGCACAATTTCAAATGCTTTATAGGAACGTATAAATGGCTACAATCTGCTGTAAAAGAGGTACATAGCCCACGTTTTCTATGCCGTGGTGCGGTATATACATAGTGTTAACCGACTGTGCCGCCTTTTACACTGCACGCAGCCTGCTACGCATGCAGTTATATATGCTTGGAAGTTCGTTTGCAGTTTTCATCTCGTGCATGCTATTAAGGGGGAGTCACCAGATACAATTCATTCGGGACTCACTAATTCATGACGCAAATTCATGAGACTTCTAATTCAAAAGCACCATGTACCGATACAAGAAGTTTTACAAATTCATAGAAATGATACTGACGACCTCGTTTGCTTCTTCTAGAAATATAGTAGACCCTCGTTAAGACGAGCTTGGTTAAAACGAACACTATGGTTAAGAACCACAAAATTTTTCTCTTGTAACGTCCACAATGCAATACACGTCCGCTTAAGACGAATTTCGGATAATACGAATACATTTTTTACGGTCCTTTCGAGTTCGTCTTAACGGGGGTCTGCTGTATATCACTTCTTTGCAGAGATAAAAAATAAACAAGAAACGCATTTTCGTTTATCGAGTCTTAACTAGAAGGCGCTAGCGGTCTACCATGCGAGAGATTTATTTGTTCATTTCAGAAGAGAAGTGACATATATCTAAAACAAGCAAGCTAGGCCGTTGTGAACATCGGTATTGGTGCACGATGCTTTCTAAGTCCGTTGGTCATGACGTAGTAAGTCCGACAGGAATGTTTACAGCTGAGTCCCCCTAAATTTCCACAAGCAAAAGGAAAAGCCTCTTTATAGGGAGCGGTTGACTGGGTGAACGGAACTAAACTTGGAGAACTAAAGATACCACGTGATACCTGCATTATTTTGCATATATTAATGCTGAAATGACATTGTTTTCCTAATTATGTTCTGCAGTAATGGCAAAAATGTGCAGAGTTTACTTTCTGTTGTTGTGCCTTGTCACAGTAATTGAAGTTCATTGAATGACCCGCCTTCTCCAGCTGCTTCCCCAGTTGCTGTTTTCCTGCAGTATTGATGTTCAGGAGGGAAAAGGGCTGGGGAACGGGCCGATGCATCACATAGCTGCATCACATTTGCTCTTCGCTGTATGGAAGTAGTTTTATATATAGTGGGTATCTAAGAGCGTCGCAGTATATTTTTTTATCTATGGAAAGGCTTGTTGTCAAGAAAACGCAGTAACTGAACCCAGGCGCTTTTGCGTTCACTGTAAACAGTAACTCAAATTCTGTCATCCAAAGTTATGCGCAGATATCGCACACACTCACGGCCCTCCGCCAGAAACAAATTTAGCCTGTAATAACGTGCTAACGCGGATATTATCTGAGCTCTTTGTTTCGGCGTCAGCAGGCGTAAACGTCCGCTTAGGCGCATATGCCCGTTTTCCGAATCAAATAAAAGCCATCACTGTGCCGAGTTTGTGTGAGGTCTTAGGCGGGCGCAGCGCGAAAGCCTCCGCGAAAACTAAGTTCGCCGAAGCCTGGAGGAAAAGACCCCCACAGGCACTGTACCGCCACTCCAGTAGCGCGTGCCATGCGCATGCGTCAGCAGCAGCACGGCGGAGCTGTTTGCGTTGATTCACGGTACATTGATTCACGGTACGCGGTACATAGCAAAAATGAAGGAGGAGATACGGGCGGAAGTTGAACAGCAACTTCGAGCTGAGATAAAGGCATCACGTGAGGCATTTGAGAGACAGATGCGAAATGAATTATGCGACCTTCGAAATGAGCAAAAAGGGATTGTTCAAAGCTTGGAACACTCCCAGGCTGACATTGATGACTTGAAGAAACGGCTAGAAGTTGAACTTGCAAAGAATGAAAAACTAAGGAGCGAAAATGATGCCCTCGGGGCGAAATGTCAAGTTCTTGAAGACAGGGTAGTTGATCTGCAGAAGAGAGTCCTTCAAATCGAGCAATATTCTAGGAATTGCGATATTGAGATCCAGGGTGTTGAAAAGCGAGAAAAAGAAAATGTTGTTGAGATTGTCTCTAAGCTTGGTACGGTCATCAATGAACCCATTTCTCAGGGTGACATTGTAGCCTGCCACCGCGTTCCAACACGGAATTCTGACAAAACGAACATTATTGTACCATTCAGATCTCGCGATAAACGTGAATGTGCTCTGAAAAAGGCAAAAAAAAATGAGGTTGACAGACGAAGTCCTGGGATATGAAAGCACATTGCCTATCTATGTTAATGAACATCTGTGTCCGACCCTGAAGCGTTTGCTTGGCATGGCTGTCAAAAAAAAGCACGACTACAAGTGGAAATCAGTGTGGTCGTTCAAGGGCAAGATATACGCAAAGAAAACTTAAACTTCACCAATGATCCATATAGCCGACGAAAGTGACCTTGCCAAAATACAGTAAAGTCAATCCAAAACCGCCTTACTGCAGTAATAATGGATCAGTCGGCTTACCGACAGTTCGTTTTGCCAGAATGTTTCGGACATCAAAATTTAAAACAACATTCCTTGATACACTTTAATGTACGCTCCGCTACTAACAAAGAAGAAGAAATTTACAATTTTTTAAGCCAGTTTTCCTTCCGATATAATGTTGTCATGATTACTGAGACGTGGTATAGTGATGGTTGTAAAATGCTTCAACTTCCGGGTTACAATAACTTCTTTATGAACCGTCCTGATCGGCGAGGAGGGGGAGTCGCTATTTACGTAGAAGAAAACATGCACTGTGAATTAGTTGCGAAATTTTCAGTAGTCACAAATGACTACGATATAGTGGCACTCAAATACCACAAAGACATCATGGTTGCTGTATACCGGCCACCACAAGGCAATATCTCACAATTGCTGCATTTCTTCGAAAATATCTTAGACCATGTATCCCACAATGGTTTCCGCCTTGTTTGTGCCGGTGACTTCAATATAAACGTCTTAGAAGATAGTGCAACAGTCACCCAATTTTGCACTACACTTAGTTCAGTTGGATTTCTAAACCTAATCAAAACACCTACACGCGTCACAGCAACCAGTTCGTCTGCCCTTGACCTGTTGATTACAAACGTTGAAACTGTAGTTTTTTTCTGCCGGTACTATCGCATCAAGCCTAAGTGATCATTGTCGAGTTTTTATGATATATGAAAACAAAACAAAAAAACAAGAAGCATCACTCTGAGTCTATCAAGACCCAGGTTGTGTCTGCGACGGCTTTAGAATCGTTTAAATGCGAAATAAGCGCTTGTGATTGGTCATTTGTATATGATATGAATTCGGCAAATGACGCCTATTCTGAGTTTATGAAAACGTTTCTCGCCATTTACAATAGGCACTTTCCGTTCACAACCTTCACGCAATCCAAGAAAATGAGAAAGCCTTGGGTAACGCGAGCTCACATGAAAATGATCAAACGAAAAAACCAACTGCATCACGCATTCTTGCGAAGAAGACTGCCGACGACACTGCAGGAATTCAAGAAGCAGCGTAATCTACTCAACAAAGAACTAAGACGAGCAAAAGCTGCTTATTATCATTCTCTGTTTGCAGATATAGATAACAGGCACCCGGATACTGCGTGGAAAGCTATAAACCGCGTTTTGGGGCGGGGCGAAATCATTTCACACCCGACAAAATCCTGGTAAATGGTCGCGAGCTAATCGGTAGTGACATTGCTAATCAATTTAACACGTACTTTGTCAACACCACAATTCAGACACATACTCGGCCGTTTACCGAAGAGTCCGAATCTGTTCAAAACAATGTTATTGGAAGCCTTTTTCTTAATCCAACGGATATAAATGAAATTTGTCGAACATTTATGAACCTGAACAATAGCAAAGCTTTGGACATCAATGACATGCAGATCAAACCAGTTAAATACGTCATAGAACACATTGCTCCCGCACAAGTTCATATTTATAATCTAGCCATAGAATTAGGTGTATTCCCCGCTGAGATGAAGAAAGCAAGAGTGTCTGTAATACATAAAGAGGGGGATAAATCAACAGTGTCGAACTACAGACCAATATCTGTTCTTCCAGTTTTTTCTAAGGCCCAGAGAAAGTGATCTATCATCGTATGGACAATTTCTTTTCTGACAAAAATATTCTATTTGATGCACAATTTGGTTTTCTAGTGGTCGATCAACGGAAACCACGCTACTCACACTTAAAGAACACATTAGATAACATTGAGAAAAAACTATACACTGTAGGTCTCTTTATTGACTTCAGTCGAGCTTTTGATTGCCTGGACCATGATATCTTAATAAAAAAATTATCTGCATGTGGTATTCGGGGAAAGGCTTCAGACTTTCTACACTCATACTTACACAACCGTGAGCAATGCGTGTACCTAGACATCTACAAGTCACCGTTTCTTTCTATTGCAAAAGGCGTACCGCAAGGAAGCATTTTGGGGCCCTTGCTCTTTAACGTGTATATCAATGATATCACAAAAATAGATACAACTGCAAAATTTATTATGTACGCAGACGACAGCACTATACTTATTTCCGGACTGATGTCAACGATTTCATTGCAAAATGTAACGATGTGCTTCGGAAGCTATCCGTTTGGTCGCTGTCGAATCAAATTAGCATTAATTCCAATAAGACCAAAGTAGTTATCTTCAGGTCTAAAAATAAAGCACTTAACCTGCAAAGTAACATAATTTATGAGGATAAAGTTATTGACATAGAACACGAACACAAGATTCTAGGCGTTACATTTTCTGCACACCTAGGTTGGGACACACACGTAGTTAACCTTTGTAATAAACTGTCCTCAGTCACCGGAGTATTATCGCGATGCCGGGATTTCCTTCCTGCACAACTCAAACAGCAAATTTACAACGCATTATTTGCATCGCATGTTAACTATTGTAGTCTTGTGTGGGCTACGACAAATAAAACAAATGAAATAAAAATTCTGAGGTTGCAAAAGAGAATGATTCGAAATATCGCCAGTATTCCGTATTTGGCATCAACACAAAATGCTTTCCCAAAATACAACATTATCAAAGTAAACCACTTGTACAGGTTTCGTATTTTAAGTGCATTTGTTTCTGCATCAAACACACTAAAAAGCGTTTTAATATCACTCTCATCCCTTACAGCAAGGGATGCCGATTCACGCACGCGCAGCACAGAACAATGAGTAGTGCCGCGGTTCCGCACTAGTTATAAATATCAGGCTCTGCACTTCAACATTCCCACCATTCTAAATGAACTTAGTCATACACATTGCTTTTCCCGCAAACAGTTGCGGCAATACTTCGTAAACTTGTAGTTTCCATCACTGTTACAATCATTGCTGGTGTTTTGTATTTATGTGCTATTGCTGTTGTTTCGTGTCTTCCTGTGTATAAAACTGTCTTTTTGTGTTAATTCGTACGAATTGCGAATTTTGAAACCATATTTCTTGTATAACTTTTTGAATTCAGCTTATTGTGAACTACGTACGAAGGATGTACTCTTTCAATTGCTTTCGTTATGAGTGATTTTTTTTTTCTCCTTTCCTGAACCCTGCCAAGTGAGGGTTTCCGGGCCGCTGTGAAGCTGTCTTTTAGCAGCTTTTAGCCCGAACGACCTTCCAGTTTCTTCTAGAAAAATAAAGATCTTATCTGGGACTGCAACGGGTACAACGACGACGGGTGAAAATCGGGACTGCGTCAACACTTTAAACGACAGCAGCGCCCCCAGCTTCCAGGATTCCCTCCGCTAGTTTTTACGGTCTTCCGCACGTAACGCCAGCAGTGGCATTCCAAAGCGGTTTTCAATTGCTCGCGTGATGCGCCTCATATTTACTGAACAAATTCGCGGTCACGCTGGCGAGAACCGTTAGGAGTTTGATTGCGGCGTGGAACTGCGAATTTTATCATTTCCTCGCGCTGCATTTCCTGTTCGACGAAGTGGAGTTTTGCCAGGAGGCGCAAAAAAGGTCAGTGCTGCTTATTTATGTGCTGGTAATGGTTGTTGTTCAGTGACATCCTTGTTCACTGCGTCCGATAAACATACAGCTTCTTTGCCCGTTGTTCGTGTGTCGTCCATCCTTATGGTCGCGCCGTGTAACATTTTGTGTTGGAGAAACTTTTTCAGCCGTAATTTACCAAAACTTGCGTGTTCATAGGTCAGAATCGGTTGGAAATTTCTGACTGCATGCGTTAGCCATTGCTTTAAGGAAGTTGCAGGTTCGCAGTTTCAGGAGTGTGTATGTTCCCTTACTGTGTGGCTTGCTTAGTTGTATATTGACGGTTGCTGTGTCTGCGGTAGTGAATCTCCTCGGGTTTGTCGCTCGCGATCATTTCGCGTGCACACGTGTAAAACTTCCAAGCAAGTTTGTCGGAGCGTCCGCCCTTAGATTTATTGGTATTTTTTAAACTTGCGTGTTAATTGCGGCGTTGTGTTAGTCTGCTGAGTAGAATGAATTTACTGTGCTTACCAGACCGGGAGTCTTCGACCTTGCCCGTTGCGCGCAAGGTCGACGCTATTTCGAGTTATGTTGATGTGCTATCAAGGCGTGAGCGGCCGCACTGCTCACGTTTATCTGTGCAGTGTGTTATGTAGTTGTTTGCGCTGTTTTGAAGTCAGTATGCACAAACTAGTCCAAACCACCGTTCTAACGCAGTTGTTCTATGTTTTTACTGTGACGTGGCAACGAAGGAGATGTATTCAGATAGTGTAATTACAAAAATAGACGGGATAGCGAAGGCAGACAAGGCAGCCGCGATGTCCCAGGAACTGAACGCACACCAACATCAGCGAGCGTCGTCTTCTTCTCATCCCAGAGGGCGCATACCCGCAGAGCGGGGTTGGACACTGGTTCCGTTTATAGTAAGGAGCCAAGGAACGGAGCCCGTGACATGACCCTCGGCGGTAGAAGCAACGTCCCGGTGCTGAAGACGGTAGAAGGTGTGGGCTGAACTTAAAGGGACACTGAAGTGAATATGTCAAGCTCCCGTTTTTGCTTGCACTGTGTAGACTGGCTCAAATTAACACACTATTCATCGTTTATCCGGTTGACCAATCGGTAAATATTTTACTCGGTAAATATTTTACAAAGCGCGAAAGAAGAAAAACTACTATGCGCGGTTTGCGGCGGCCGCACCAACTAAAGGCTGTGACGTCAGGAGGGGGGGGCACCGTGATTGGACGATGCCCAAGGTTAGCAATCAAAAGTTTCGGTTTCGGTTTCGGTTCTGTAAAACAACATGCTTGACATCTGATGGCGTTGTTGGATGGGCATTCTCGATTTCTCAATTATCGCCGTACCGCGCTTCTGCCATGTTGTCGGCTGTCAAATGTCTAAGATAAACCTCCCAGGGCGGCTCGGAATCGTAGAAATCACTAGACGAGGCCTACGCAGTGGATGAACGCCCTCCGCGTCACCGCAGACTCTCAAATGCCATGCGCTTTTCCCGCATATTCGGAGCTTGCCTCACTCATGTCTGTTCGTAAAAAGCTAGTTCGCACCAGGCCAAGGGTGTGCTGATTCAGGCCTGGGCCCACTGCCCGCAAGCAGTCGGTGCTTGTGGCAACAGCACGGCAACGAGAACTCGCTAGCGCGGCATTGTCAGTATGCGCGAGTTCTGCGATCTCGCTCGTGGAGCAGTGAACGTTACGGCCCAAAAATTGTGAACTCAGTTCAGAAAACATCGGCCGCATACGAAAAAATCAACTTACAAAAAAAAATACATGTACTCCCGGGGATGCGAACTTGCGACTTTCAAAACAAATTCCAGCGCCTCAGACCGCTAGGCCACGAGCCGGCGATGGCCGGTTTGGATATATAAGGTTTATAATGTATGACCAGTTTACACTTTTATTTATTTTAAGCATTTTAAGTACTTTATGTGACTATTCGTTGTATTTCACTCCTGCAGTAAGTGTCCCCCAAACTTACACAATATCTCACGTCTAGCAATTGCATTTCTTTGACGGAAAAAAGCGTTCGCAGATGTGCGGTCGTGCTGCTGACCGCTGTGCTTGTTTACCCAGCGCAAAAAGTGCTTCCTGCTCCCTAGTTTTGCGCTGTACGGTATAAGTTTCAGGTGATTTCATTTTCTTAGTACCTATATTGACTTCGCTGACTCTTCTCCCGCCTTCAATTGGCCTTAGATTTTCCTACTAGCCTAAAGTCAGCGAAGCGTCGCATGTGCACTTGTCAGCGCTTCTGTGGAGCGACCCGGACTCTGAGTTTGACACAGTGTACAAACTAACAAAGTAAGGAAAGGCACATTCTTTCATTCACAAAGGTGTTGTGGCTTAGTTTCAATTGAGCGAGCGAATAGCGACGACCCGTCGGCGGCCGGCGGACGAAACGCTGGGCCGACTGACTCGATCGGTAGGTGGGCTGGCCGGCGAACCATGCAGTAGCGCAGCCATTTCCCAGCTCATCTCCTGGTGACGTCACACGAAAACGCCACAGAAAATGGGCGAGCGTAAAGAGAGGAGGACAGCATTTTCGAATTGATTTTTCTACTAAATAAATTCGCGTAAACGCTGCCAGACTGGTCGAAACAATGCCTACGGACTCCGAACTACAATTTGCGCTAGTAATCCCGCAATGTTTACAAATCACTTCAGTGTCCCTTTAATCACGGACGAAGTAGGGGTTCAGGCGGGACACATGCACAATTTGAGACGCTGGGTGCACAGTTGACGGCGGGTGCGTGACTGGAATGATTTCGTACGTCACAGGAGGAACCAAGCGAATGATGCGGTAAGGGCCCGTGAAGCGGGACAGTAGTTTTTCAGATAGTCCAACATGACGTGAAGGCGTCCAAAGGAGGACCAGGGAGTCAGGTGGGAAGCAGACGTCACGGTGGGTCTCGTCGTAGCGGCGCTTCTGACTTGCCTGTGACGCCGTAATCTTGGCGCGGGCGATCTGCCGGGCCACATCAGCCTGGGCATTAGATCACGTGCATACTCAGTTCGTGGCGCGGTCGAGTCAGGCAACATGGTGTGCAATGGCAGAGCAGGGTCGCGGCCGTAAAGGAGGAAGAAAGGAGAGAAGCCGGCAGTGTCGAGGCGTGACGAATTGTAGGCGACAGTAACCTAAGGGAGAGTAACGTCCCAGTCACGGTGGTCGGTGGACACGTACATAGCGAGCATACCCGTGAGCGTCTTGTTAAATCGTTCAGCAAGCCCATTGGTCTGCGGATGATAGGCCGTGGTGAGGTTGTGCTTAATGCGGCAGGACCGAAGAAGGTCGTCGACGACCTGAGATAAGAAGCACCGACCACGGTCCGTGATAAGCTGGCGAGGAGCACCGTGTTGCAGAATGACTGCGTGTAGTAGAAAATCGGCGACGTCCGTGGCACAGCTGGTAGGAATGGCAAGTGTGATGGCGTAACGCGTGGTGTAATCGGTGGCAACGGCACTCCACCTGTTACCAGAGCGGGATAAGGGGAAAGGACCGAGAAGGTCCAATCCAACCCGGCAAAATCGTTCAGGAGGAACATCAATTGGTTGGAGTGCCTGCTGGAAGTGACCGAGGTGTCGTGCGGCATTGGCAAACATCACAAGCTGTGACGTACCTTCGCACAGACCGGTAAAGGCCGGGCCAGTAAAAGCGTCGCCGCACCCGGTCGTACGTCCGAGTGACGCCCAGATGGCCAGCAGTCGGCACGTCGTGAAGCTGGTGGAGTATGTCGGGACGGAGATGCTGAGGTACTGCGAGAAGGGCGAAAGGGCCATCCGCCCGGAAGTTGCGGCGAAACAGGACGTCATTACGCAGTGTAAAGGCGTGCAGAGATGGGTCGGACGGCTCTGCGCTAAGACGGTCTATAACCTTCCGAAGCGGTGGGTCGCGTCTGTGGTGGGCGGCTATGTCGTGCAAGTCCGAGAGGGCAAATACGCAGGGGTCATCATCGTTCCACGTTTGATCAGGCGGATCAACAGGATGACGAGACAAGCAGTCGGCGTCCCGGTGCATGCGACCAGACCTGTAGACCACCGAATAGTCATACTCCTGGAGTCTTAACGCCCAGCGGCCGAGTCGTCCGGACGGATCTTTGAGCGAAGAAAGCCAACTTGGGGCATGATGGTCGGTAATAACCGCGAAAGATGTGCCGTACAAATATGGGCGAAACTTGCTGACTGCCCAGACGAGTGCGAGGCATTCACGTTCCGTAATGGAATAGTTACGTTCAGCGGGGGACAGAAGTCGGCTGGCGTAGGCTATCACCCGGTCGTGACCAGTCTGTTTCTGTACCAATACTGCCCCTATCCCGTGGCCACTCGCGTCCGTGCGTATTTCTGTGGGAGCCAACGGATCGAAATGGGCTAAAACTGGGCAACGAGTCAGGCGGTCAACGAGAGGGGCAAACGCTGCGCTTTGCGCGGTGCCCCAGGAGAATGAGGTATCGGCCTTAAGGACATCCGTCAATGGCCGGGCGATCTCAGCAAAATTCTCGATAAAGCGACGAAAGTAGGAGCATAGTCCTACAAAGCTGCGAACATCCTTTGCCGAACGCGGGATGGGAAATTCTCGGACGGCGCGTACCTTATCGGGATCAGGTCTGACACCAGCAGCATCGACTACGTGGCCGAGGATATTGAGTTGCCGGCCACCGAAACGGCATTTTGATGAATTGAGCTGGAGACCGGCGCGACGGAAAACCTCTAGGATGTCTGCAAGACGATGGAGATGAGTTTGAAATGTCGGGGAAAAAACGATGACGTCGTCCAAGTAGCAGATGCAGGTCAACCAGTTGAAGCCACGTAAGAGGAAGTCGATCAGTCTTTGAAGGTAGCCGGCGCATTGCACAGACCAAAGGGCATAACCTTGAATTGGTACAACCCGTCGGGCGTCACAAAGGCGGTCTTTTCGCGGTCCTGGGTATCAACAGCAATCTGCCAATACCGAGACCGAAGGTCAATAGAAGAATAGTACGATGCACCATGGAGGCAATCGAGGGCGTCATCAATCCGAGGAAGCGGATAAACGTCCTTTTTGATGACTTTGTTCAAGTGCCGGTAATCAATGCAGAAGCGCCAGGACCCATCCTTCTTTTTCACTAAGACGACTGGTGACGCCCATTGACTGGAAGATGGCTCAATTACATTCTTTTTCAACATCTTATCGACTTCATATTGAATGCGTTCGCCGTGAGAGACCCGATATGGTCGCCGATGAATGGGGCTCGCATCCGTGGTGTTGATGCGGTGGGTTATCGTCGATGTCTGTCCCAAAGGGCGATCGTCCAAATCAAAAATGTCTCTGTACGATGAAAGCAGGCGATGTAACTCGCGAGCTTGCGACGAAGGAAGGTCCGACGCTATCATTTTGGCGATGTCACCAGAGGTAGACCAACGATCCTTGGAATCATTCGGCGCAACCATGAAGGCGTCAGTGGACACGGCAGAAATTTGGCATTCCTCCAGAGGAAAAAGCGTGGCCAGCGACATCCGCTCGGGGAGAACCTGGGGAAAAGAACCAAAATTAAGGAAAGGCAGGCTGATTTGGTTGTTGGCGAGGGTGACGACAGTGTAAGGAAGAGCCACGTGGTGTCGGAGGAGGACGTCGCTTATAGGGGACACGACATAGTCGCCGTCCGGAAGTGGCGGGCATGGTGACAAAGGGACGTAGGACATTGTGTCAGGAAGCAAGCGGACATGTCCTGTGGAGCAGAGGCGGTTGGGGAGCTTAGTGTCGGTGACAGGACCGGTCGGCACGTCCAGACGAAGAATACCCGTGGCACAGTCAATAATCGCGGCATTGTCGGTTAGAAAGTCAAGGCCGAGAATGATTTCATGGGGGCATGCGTTGAATACGGTCAACACTACAGGAATGTGATGGTCACCAACATCAACCCGAGCGGCGCACAGTCCTTCGACTGTGGGCGTACGGCCGTCGGCCACTCTGACAACCATAGATGAGGCAGGAGTCAGGACCTTACGAAGGCGGCGGCGAAGGTTGGAGCTCATTACGGAGATACTGGCACCGGTGTCTATTAGAGCGCTCACACGAACACCATCAACATCAGCGCCAAGCAAATTGCGTCTCGTCGTCTTTGTAAACAGAGGATTTTCAGGCCGGGTCGGACATGCAGCATCACCTCCGGGAACTGCAGTGGCTAGTTTCCCGGAGAGGTGCGTGCGTAAGAAGTCGGCGGCGAAGGGCGGCGAGGCTGCGGCGAACGAGATTGGCGACGTTGTGGGGACGGGAAGGGGCCAAGGCGGTTGCTGGGTGAGCTGCCGGGAACATACTGGGGTTGAGTAGCAGGGGGGAAGTGGATAGGCAGATCGTCCGAAGAGCAGGTGGTGGGCGAAAACCGGGAGCGTGCAGGGGACGTCCAACGTTGTCGGCAATAACGGGCGACGTGACCAACGCGAGAGCACTCGAAGCAGATAGGCCGGTCGTCAGGAGTTCTCCATTCTGCAGGGTTCCGGCAGCGGTAACGAGGTGGTGCGTCATAACGCCGTTGGAAGCTACTGCTGGCAAATGAAGGAGGAAGCTTCTGGCGGACGTCCGGACAAGCCATAGCGCACACAGGATGGATACCGAGGTTGGCTACTTCCTCACGGACAACGGCCTGTATAAGTGATATAGTGGGCAGGGTATGGTCGTGCCCATGGCGGTGTACAGGAGCCGTTGCCATGGCCTCGATTTCGCGGCGCACGATCTTGGTCAAAGTGTCCGAATGAGGCATCGGACCTGGTGCCGTCGGTAAACTGGGAGGCGCGGTCAGATCCGCACACGATGAGCTTGCTGCGGTGTGAGGCAGCCGGGTGAACTGCTGCGCTATGCGGCGGCATTTTGCCTGCTCAAATCGGCGACATTCCTTCAATACAGTGTCAATTGTGACACACTCTTTACACATGAGCAGATTGAAGGCATCATCTGCTATGCCTTTAAGGACATGCCCAATCTTGTCGGACTCCGGCATCTTGGGATCCACCTTGGCGCAAAGAGCCAACACGTCCTGGATGTAGGCGACATAGGACTCCGTACAGGACTGCGTGCGTGAAGAAAGATCGTTCTTTGCGGCTAGCTGACGGGCAGCGGAGTCACTGAACGAATCCAGAAACTCCTTTTTGAAGGCGTCCCAGCTTGTGAGCCTCGCTTCGTTGTTTAGGAACCAAGTCCCAGCCGTCTTCTTGAGATGGTAGGCAACATTCGCCAGCATGATTGTGTCGTCCCAGCGGTTTTGAACACTGAAGCGTTCATACATGCGGAGCCATTCATCCGCGTCGACGTTATCAGTGCCAGTAAAATCACCGGGATCACGGGGGTGAGACACGATGACTATCGGCGGAGTAGATACAGGCTCACCGGGGGGCGTCATCATGCAGCTGTGAACGTGACGCCCGCTTCGAAGCTCCGTATTTTCTCAAAGTAGCCCGGCGAGCGGTACGGAGACGAGAAGTAGCACCTTACCACAAGATGTGACGTGGCAACGAAGGAGATGTATTCAGATAGTGTAATTACAAAAAATTTCCCCGCATTTCCCCGAGGGGAAGAATGTGAAAGTGCGAATGCACGAGTTGAATTTGCGCGGTTCGGTAATGTTCGCGAAAGAGAGATCACACACACACACACAACTACAAAGAAAGAAAGATGCATTTATTCACAGACACCTATTTGTGTTGTCGTTGTACTTGATTGCTAGAGTGGATCTCAGCTTTGAGATTTCGTGTCAGTACTCCTTTAGGCGGGTGCATTAGCCCTTCTCACGCCCGATTACTGACCAATCCCCGACGTGGGTATGTGCCATGCACAGACACCTATTTGTGTTGTCGTTGTACTTGATTGCTAGAGCGGATCTCAGCTTTGAAATTTCGTGTGAGTACTCCTTTAAGCGGGTAGATTAGCCCTTCTCACGCCCGATTCCTGGCCAATCCCCCACGTGGGTATGTGCCATGTCAGCGGCCAGGCAGCGCGCGCCCATCTCCCCCCGTTGCCAAGGAAGAGGAGGAGATTCCTGGCCAGTCCCCCACGTGGGTATGTGCCATCTCCCCCCGTTGCCAAGGAAGACGAGGAGCGCGCGCACCCGCAGCTGTTGCTATGTGGACGGACGGCGGTCAACGGAATTCAGGGTCGCTTATAAAGTGCATTCGCACTTAAAATAGACGGGATAGCGAAGGCAGACAAGGCAGCCGCGATGTCCCAGGAACTGAACGCGCACCAACATCAGCGAGCGTCGTCTTCTTCTCAACCCAGAGGGCGCATACCCGCAGAGCGGGGTTGGACACTGGTTCCGTTTATAGTAAGGAGCCAAGGAACGGAGCCCGTGACAACATGTATGATTTTATTGATGCTGGGTTTGAGGCTCAGCAAGGATACGTCACTCTTGGTGTTCGCCTGAAGATGTAGGCCAAGGATCTTGATTCTGGGGCTTAGAGTCATGGCCTGGCCATCGAGAAGTATCTGAATGTGTTCCTTTAGGTGTCGTTTGGCGTGAGGGCGGACGGCAAGGAGCTGAGATTTCTTGCATGAACACTGGAAGCCACAGGCTTGGGCATATTGGCGTACTAGAAGTTAGATGCAATGGGTTGGTCTAAGCTTCCTTTATTCACTATCACGTGGCATTCAGCGATAAGGCAGTGGTTAAATTTGTAGATGTGCTTTGTGAGTGCACCACTTGTCTTGCCGCCTGGGCTCGTAGCTAAATCGGTAAGACAGCGGGCTCTGGATTTGTTACTCTATTAGTT
Organism: Haemaphysalis longicornis; assembly: GCF_048455015.1. Lineage (NCBI taxonomy): Eukaryota > Metazoa > Arthropoda > Arachnida > Ixodida > Ixodidae > Haemaphysalis > Haemaphysalis longicornis. The sequence goes on from NW_027526233.1 coordinate 3,051,806, forward strand.
CGAGGTTCGATTTCTGGTAGTGCCAGAAAATTTTTTTATTTCTTTGCGGGAGTTTTCTGTTGACACAAACGGTCGCGAAAGAACCCTTGAGGGGGGGGGGGGGCAAGAGGGGTAGAGGTAATAAGCTTAGCTTTGAAAGCAAAACTTGAACCGCTTCGACCCACGCCATCGGTGTAAACTTATTTCCCGCACGCGGTAAAGCGTGGAACTCGACTCGCAAGAGATGACGCTGGAATGCATACTTGCATCAAAGCGGTGGTGACACCCGCAGGAGTGACGACAACCTTTTCTTTACTCTCCCGCGCGCACGCCGCATGAGTCCAAAGGATCGACGATCCGCGCAGTAACATAGCAAGACCACAGCGTGTACGCGGTCAGTGGTAGATGCTAATAATGTTTCCTCCTGATTACAAAAGATGGAGCCACCAACAAGTTTGGGAAATTCGATTGCAGGTGCTGTCAGGCTGCAGAACCTTCATAAAACCTAGCGCTAAAACTATGGGCCTCAGAAGAATTCTATCGGCATGTATGCAATCAGAAGAGCCAAAGGGAGGGAATGTTGCGAACAGAATTTTAATATTTGGCGAGTTTTTTCATTGCGGCGTGAAGAAACACGGGCACCCCGAAAACGAATGTTTTTGCTCACATTTCTTACTCGTTTGTAAAAAGCAAGGTCCTAGATGAAAAATGTGTCCCAACATTCTCCCCGCTTTTGACAGCGGAAAAAGTCGATACTAACCGCATGAGGCTAGGCCAAGTAGTAGGGGTGCTATGGCTTCTGAAAGTATCCATGTATTGTCCACGGGAGGCCGGCACTGCTGAACCCTGTTAAGAGATGGCATCAGGTATCGCCCCAAAAAGCTACGTCAGGTAGCAGCAATGTGGCAGTGAAAAAATTGACCGCGTATCTGCTTCTTTCGGTGCAAATGTCGTCAAAAGACGATAGTCTTTGTAGACATTTGCCAAAGAAATGCCCCCCTTTGCTTTCCCGCTCACCTCTCATGCTGTTCCTGTACCATCACGCTCATCCCAAGGTAAACACACCAAAGGTTTGCGCATGGCGATTTGAATTTACCGTGTTCCATTGCTACAGGCCGGGTTCCTGGATGCCAGCGCTGCAGTACGGCGGAGACGCGCGTGAATGGAGGCGGCCGACTACAAGGTTTATAGAACCGCGTGGCCGTGCTCCACGTGCGTTCCAAGCAGAACGGGGAACCTAGCTAGTGGAACCTTTCGTTGCTGTTGCCGCGTGATTTTTCACATCACACCAGGAGGCGGCGGTTTCCTGCATTTGATGTAGATTATCATTTGCTATAAAAAAAACAAGCATCCATGAAATGTTTAATAAAGGAACACTGTAAATATCCCTTGCGTACTAATTTCTTGTCTTATATTTGCGTAATGTCTTCTTCTTGTTCAACTAAGTTGAGAACTATTAACATATATACCGGGCTTAGACGTTTACATTTGGCTGTGAGTATATAAGACTATTGCGCAACACCAATGTTACTTTTCCAGGCGGCTAAATCGAGTCACAGACAGACAGACGGACAGACAGACAGACAGACAGACAGACAGACAAAAATTTCTGGTTTAAGTAGCCCAGAAAACACTATCGTCTCTAAATACACCAGGACACCGAGCCACGCTTTATTCTACCGCAAATAAGAAAATGTCGCTCCGATGACGGCATGCTTCAGCCGTGCTCTGACACGAGAGTTCTCTAATATGACCGATGCGAAGATCGTAGCCAAGAGTGTCCGATAAGAGCGCGGAATTAATACTGGCATGACCTGGCCCAGATATTGTTTTATTGTTGCCTGTTGGCATGCTGTCTTTTTTTGTGGCGAACACAAAGTCGTCGACCTGAAAAGAGGGCGAGGAGGGTGCTTTTCGCGGTGTGAATTAAAAGCTAGATTCATTTCCTGTGTCCCCCTGATAAGGTTCCTGCGTCTAAGAAGGCGAAAAAAATGTATTTCCCTGCTTTCTAAGCCTTTGGAATCACTCTACGCCCAAAGGGAAAAACAGAGAAATACGACAGCGCGTGTACACAATTCACTTTCGTGCCAGCATTTACAGCGGCTGTTACATGGCTGCGACAAAAGGGCATTGCAGCGAGCTGCTCCAGCGGCTAAGAAGCACGTTTGAGCCTACTGGGCTGGAGACATCCCTTAGCATTCGTTGTGGATCCTGCCGTTTCAGTGACTTTTACGTGATAGAAGGGTGTTTTGCTGCGCTTCTAATGTGACTTCTGTGACGTCTACATGTGCCTTCTAACAGAAGAATTCACTCACACTTATGCGTGTTAATTTCCAGCAGTAGCGATTTCGAGTGTTGCGCATCAAGAAAATCGCACCAACGACAGGCCAGAAACTGAAAAACACATCTTGTGCGGGCGAGCAAATCACGCTGTGGGGCGTTGTGCTGGCGATAACTACAGCTTTATCAGTGCTTGCATGCGAAGTAGAGTGCCCAAAGTTGTCACCCGCCCCGCTTTTATTATGCAAACGTATTTGTACTCTGAACACATTTCTTGGTAAATATTTTCCACATAAGTGATATCATTTCTTGAATAGTTAGACAGCTTCGTTAAAAAATTATTGCCGCAGTATTGCTTTTGAAATGTTGCACCCTGCTACATGGGATTTGAACTAACAGTCGACGATTATACATTGTATCCAACAGATAACGTTTCGTCATGCAACATCACCACACAAAAATAACTATGACTTTCCAGAACACACTGTTATGCATGCGGTTGGGCCCGATCTAAGCTGGGCACGTAATAGTTCGATCGGAGGACCTTGTGGTAATTGCCGCAGCGACTTGTGAGTTCCCGTACCATTTAATTTGGCTAACTGCCCGGTGTTTTTAGCATAAGAAGGAAAACAGGAAACGGGGTGTTGCGGATAGAATGCAGCCATGGCTGTGCTGAGAACGCTCTTTTACGACCTCTTCTTGCCCTTTTAACGATGGTGATTTGTCTTTGTTCGTTCGTTTTTTCTTTTCCGCGAAATGTGTTTGGAGTACCAAAATATTCAATATAGACTGCTGGGAATGCTAGGCAGTGCACTTATATAGGGGCTTTTTCCGTATTGTTTTTTTGCAAAAAAATATAAGAAATGGTTTTACCATAAATATTATGAAATGACGAAAACTCATGCACATGTAGGGCTACAATGCGTATGTCACAGTTAGGGAAACGTTACCATAACGCTAAAGTCATATGCTATGCATTCAGCTAAATGTGACGAACAGCATTGGATTCCACTCTACTTCGGTTATTGCACATTTTCTGAAATTTTTATTAATACGTCCCCACTTCGTAAATTCAGCAGAGAGAGTGTGTCTGTGTGTGTGCGTGTGTGTGTTTTTGCGTGTGGGTGTGTGCGTGAGTGCCTGTGTGCGCATGTGTGTATGTATGTGTGAATGTATGTACGTATGTCTGTATGTATGTATGTATGTATGTATGTATGTATGTATGTATGTATGTATGTATGTATGTATGTATGTATGTATGTATGTATGTATATATTTCCATATTCGGCGGCCCAGAGACAAGAGTTCAGTTTGCTTTTTAGCAGCAGCTATTTAGATTAGTTCTTCACCAATTTACTTTTTATAGACTGCAGTAAAAAGAGAGGTGATTTATACTTTCCTGTTTCCCACAGTCTATACAGAGGCTATATACTTTTTATTTCCTTTGGTAAATTGAAAGTAAAAGTCAACAGAAGGGAAACGCAGGAAACGCAGAGTAAACACAAAGGAAGCACAAAGGACAAGTTCATTTTCATAGGGCTGTCTTCGAATCCGTGAATATAGCCAATTCTGCTTTGGTAAGAATAATTACACTATATAGCAATTACACTATATATTACACTAAATCGCTATAGTGTTAGGTTATTGACTGTAATCAAGTGGGTTTCCAGCTTTTGCCGGAATGATTTCCGGTCAGGTCTAACCGCACTGTTGTCAGGGAGGTGATTCACAGTTTAGTTGCATGATGGAAAAAAGAGTCGTTCATCGCCGATGTACGGCCGTTAATTCGTGCAGTGGGGTTTGAATGATTAGTGCGGGAAGAAGTTCTGTTCGGAGGCTTTAGAAGTTCGTGCCTTGACTGTGGGCGGAATAAGAAACTGTGCAGGAGGCATAAACGTGAGATGATGTGACGTGAGGCGAGAGATGGCAGGTTGAGTGACTGTTTTAAGGCGGTTACGCTGGTTTCTCTGGAAATCTGTGAGGTTATAAAGCGAACTGCATGGTTCTGTACTGATTCTAGTTCGTTGATGAGATATACCTGGGAAGGATTCCAAACGGACGATGCATATTCGAGTTTTGGGCGCACGTATGTTAAGTAGGCTAGTTTTTTATTGTCGGGAGATGCAGATTTTAGGTTACGACGAAGGAATCCAAGTGCGCGCTGAGCGTCTGAGCAGATGGACTGCACGTGCGGCGCGAATGACAAAGACGGGTATATGTGCCCTCCGAGATGACGTGGCCGTGTCGAGAGGAAGCCAAATAATGAAGTAGGTGTTATGAACAGTGGAGCGTTTACGGGAAAATGACATTGATTTACCTTTAGTAAGATTTAAAGGCATCAAAGATTCTTGGCACCATAGTGCAATTGTGTCGAGGTCTTGCTGTAGTTTAGTTTTGTTTTCAGTGTTTTGAATGGCGGAGTATACTACACAACAGTCTGCAAATAAGCGAATTGCCCCACGTATTCTTATCTAAATGCGCTCCTTCTTGCTGTGATAGTCTTACGGACGTCTGGATGATGCATTTGTCGCCTCGTTTTCTGATCGTGTGGGCTTGAAGTATTTCCCTGGGTCTTTGATCTCTATGTTTGTGCAAGCAAGTGGTAGCGCACAACTTTGTCATGTATTTATAGTCATTACAATGGGCGGTCAGGTGTGAAAGGCTGTCTTTGTTATTGATGGCACGCTCGTGTTCCTTTTGTCTTACATTCACACATCTTCCCATTTGTCCAACATAGCTCACTCGACTGACAATCCAATATCGTAACCCACTCTTGGCTGGGACTGATGGCGCGTTTGAGGGGTGATGGTTATCCAAAATGTGTACTCACGCGAGCCTGCGGAAAAAAACGGCCAGATAGGTGAAAGCAGGTGCGGGAACATCCAGCATGCATCAGGAAAAAGAAAAGAATTGGGCACACGTGTTGATTCCGAATGCACACAAGCTTTCACACGAGCTGAAGAATGTGGCGTCAAGATATGGGTAAGGGTGGTGTTTAAGGCACGAAAGAAGTTGGCAGGCATATTGCAGCCATCAAAAAGAAAGCTAAAGCAATGGGCGCAACACGAAGCGAAGGCTGTGGCACAAAACATCAGTCCCAGCATATCGGATGGGCCATAGGGGTGGTTTATGATATTGGATTATCGGTTCAGTGAGCTATTTAAAAAAATGGTGAGATGCATCAATATAAGACCAAAGGAACACGAACAAACCATCACGAACAATGGCAACGTCTTACAGTTGGCCACCTATTTCGATGAGTGTAAATGCACCGCGAAGTGTGGCGCTGCCACTTGCTTGTCAAACATACAGATCAAAGAACCGGAAAAATACTCGAAATGCACAATAAGAAAACAAGGAAACAAATGCGCCGTCCAGCCACCCATAGCACTCTCACAGCAAGACGTATCGTATTTAGATAAGGACATCTGATTGAATTCATAGTATCAATGTGTGACATGCACCAAGAGTGTGTATATATGTTCCCTTGAAAATAAATTTCAGTTGGGAGTGGCAGGCTGTTTGTGCTTACCTCCGTTTTTTTGTCTTTTTGTGCCTAGTGAACATGGTTATTAAAGGAGGGCTGCATTTTCTGAGGTCAGGAATGCAGATTGTACAAGATCTCTTAAAGGACCTGTGGTTTTCCAACATTGCTTAAATGAGTGCTAATTCATTTCTTACTTTCAAAAATGGCACTGTAGGTGTTAATGTACCACATGAAGCTGTATGTCTTGTGCTCGTCGTGAGAAACCAGCTTCCTCACTTACAATAATATGCGTATTTAGTGAAAAGTGTGAAGAGACCTCTCACATAAATCGTTTTCTATGTATATGTAGCCTGAGTTGAATGAGAAGCCGTTTTCCAAATCGCATACCTTGAGTGTGCTAGACATCTCTTCACAAATATACAAGCTCTTGTTGCCTGCACTGGAGAAGGGTGTATACACTGGGCTGTTGACAAAGAACGGCACTACCTGCGTGGTGGCTCCAACGCCATGAGTGCGGTTGCACTCTGCCGCACGGGCAGTACATTGCCCAATGCGAAACGTGATTTCCGCCGGGGTGTTGGGAAGAACGTTCGTGTGGACGCTATGTTTTCTGCGTGATCCGGGGGTTTGCGAATTCCTTGTCTTAAGGAGTAGCCAGCATTGTATTCGCTTAGAAACTCCAGACTGCACTGTTCACGCCTCCTACAACTGCCAATGCTAAGCAGGCCGCACAACAAAAACAAGCGTGCCATATTTTTCTTCCTGTTTTCTTCCTGAATGCTAGGGTGGTGGGTGAGAACTTTGCGCAACGAATGGAACCGTCAAGTGGCTGGACAGACAGAGACAGCGGCGCGGATAACGCACCCGTTTCGCGCTATCTCGGTATCATTATCATGTGCTGCTTTCCTGATTTCTTGCATTGCTTCAAGCCGTAGGTCAAGTAAGGAATATTTCGCTGTCTATGGCTGCAACGATATTTTATGTGATGACGGGGTGTAAGAGCCACCCAGGCATAATGCACGCCTATTGATTAGGGAAGATGGTGAGGTTGTGTGCGACAGTGTTCTGGTGCGTCGCATGCACGGACGTCCTCCTCCTGAGCTCCCAATAAAGCTGAGCGATCACGCACAGGGTCTGGATGCGTACGATCGCGAGGTAGCTGCGTAATGAAATTAGTTGCAGCAGCGACGACAGATTTGACCAATGAATTTAAAGGGTTTTCTTTTCGGTTTTCGGCGTAGACGAACGTTCGGTGTAGACGAACGTTAGACTGTGTAGTTATAAGCCGAACAAGATCATGGCACACGCTTTGACTACTTTAAAAACAGCGCAGAGACAAGTGAAAAATAAAGAACGCTTTAGTTTGTCACTCCATACATCTTCGTCTCTGCGCTATTTTTGAAGTATTCAAGCTGCGCACCCAGCTCCAAGCTGTAGTGTGTTACCTCTAAACACCCTAGGTCATTAGAAAAGAGGGAAATGCGACAAAAGGGTTGGTTGGCGGCAATTACCTGAGAAGCGCCATTGCATGCATGTAGGCGCGTTCACCCCAGAACACTTGAAGTAGCCTATGTTAAGGCTACATGCCCAGTCGGGTTCGTCTCACCCAGTAAAGGGGCCCTGAAAGCCGTTTTGAGCACACTAAATTGACTAGCGCAATCGTTAGCTTGGGTCGTCAACATCATCTGTGCCAAGTATAACTCTTTTACGCGCAGCGGAAAGCTCACTCTTTTGTTGCAAAGTTTGTCGCTTTTTTCTCACCCTTTCCTTCGTGTTTTTGGACGCCGCCATCTTCACATGTCTACATCATCGATTCCCAGATGTTCGTCATGAGCTAGACATCCTGCTATTGGGCGGCTTTTTCACGCACTTCCGGCAAAGAGATGAGTCGTCTGCTCAGCGTCGGCTCGCCGGCCGATCTGCCAGCGGAGTGCCGGAGTGCTTGGACATTTTACGACAAACGAAACAAGTGTAAACAAACGCTTAACCGTTTGTATTTAATGCAACAGGGCCATAACACGACATGAATACTCTCTTACTTGAGTACGTTAAATAAAGAAAGCGTTGAAGCAACCGCGATTGACGTTGCCTCCTCCTGCCCCTCGTAAATTCGGCACTCACCTAGCGCGCGGTTTCCGGGGACGAAGAGCAAGTCATTTCACTCTGGCGCACAAGCCGAGATGGCTTTTAGCCACGCACACTGCACATACGCCATGCGAGGTTGAGTCGTACTCCGCTTGTGAAAGATAATCCAAACCATGGGAAGCACTATCCACCCGCAGAAGCACAACGTCGCATTTCATCGCGAAACAAAGGCGTCCACAACACACACACCATCGCCTCCTGTAATGCCAAACGCATCTTGCACTTCCAAATGGGCGTGAGTAGTATGCCTGCAGTGCCCATATGCCGTGAGGTGGCGCCCCAAGCTGAACCGGGATCACGCAACCGTAACTGACTTCTAGAGCGGTTTGTGCTTTGTTTCCAGGGCAACCGATGTTTGAGATTGTCAAAGAATGGTGCTCGCTCCAGCGCTAGAAAGCTCAGAGCCGCGGGGGAGCATGTTTTGCCAACGTTGCCGCTCTCCACCACGCCTCGCCCCAAGCTGAACTGGCGTTTTGTGCACGGGTTCTGTATCGGTTTAAAATGTCTTTTTCACATGCCGCCGCCAGGAATTGCCACCGCCACAAAATAAGACCCGGCACCAGCGGGGCCACATCTGATACGGCGCTTTTTGGATAAACAGTGCGCTGTGCATCCAAGGGAGCGAGCGCAGGATTCTCCCCGTGCGGCTGCGAGTTCGCCGCCGATAAAGAGTCGGGTGCCGCCGATAGCAAAGTTCTGCAGCAACGTACACCGCGAAAGGGCAAGGCCAGGCCGCCGCACACACGCGGCCAGATTTTTCGTTCGCTTTTCCAGCCTTGAGCGGAGAGCGGGATTCATGGTGTCATTAAAGCTTGCCTGTAACAGACGGCTGTGTGAGCAGCGCAATAGCGGAAGTACGTCACCGCCGAGGAGCGCAGCATCTTGGGAGGGAAGGCGCGCTCGCCGTCAACAGCGGAGAGTAAGTTGAAAGGAGGAGGAAACGCGGCGCGACGATAATACGCGGTTTTTGATTTACGACTTCTCAGCTAATACTCATCGCTTCAACAAAATTTTTGCGGGAGCAGATTGCTAATACATTGCTTTATTTGGTTACATGTACATTCACGCATCGGCGGAAGGTATTTCAGGACCCCATTAAGTACGCCGGGTGCCTTAATTGATAAACATTTTAGCACTATGTAATGTTTCAAGCATGTGACGAGGCGCGAGGTGAAAGCTTAGACGCCCATCGTTCTGAGGCTCAGCTGAAATGAAACGGGTGGAACAGATTCGGAGCTCAATAACTTCTTTGCGAACTCGTCGAATGAAATCAGACCGTCTTCAGGCACCCCTCTACAGTTCGCTTCAAAACAGCAAAAAAAGAAAAGAAACTGCACGTTTGTTTTTCTCGTGCGGCCTGCTTAGAGCCTGCTGTTTTTGAAGGCGTGAAGAGTGCAGTACGGAATTTCTAAGCATGAACAATGCTAGCTACTCTTACGACAAGCATTTGCAAACCCACGGATTAGCAGAAAAAACACTGTCCACAGGAACGTTATTGCCAACACCTTGCTCCAAACCACGTTTCGTATCGTGAAAAGCGTTTCCCGTGCAGCAGACTCAAACCGCACTTATGGCGTCGGCATTGCCACGCAGGTAGCGCTGTTGCATGGTCGAAAGCCCAGTACATACACCTTTCAGCAGTGCAAGCAACAAGAGCTTGTATGTTTGTGGAGAGATGTTAAACGCACTCAAGGTAAGTGGTTTGGAAAACGGCTTCTTATTCAAGTCAGGCTACGTATACATAGAAAAGGTTTATGTGAGCAGTCTGATTATACTTCTCCCTAGGTGTGCATGTCATTGTAAGTGAGGGATCTGGTTTCTCATGGCGAGCACATGGCATATAGCTCCATGTTGTACATTAACACCTACAGTGCCATTTTTTATAGCAAGCAGCCAATTAGGTCGCATTTAAGCATAGCGCTCATTTGTCTTTTAAACGTAAAATTATGCCTGTGATATGCTTCAAACTCAATGCAGCTGATGTGCTGCATTCTGCCTCTTCTGTGGCATTGAAATCATCAACCGGCGGTCTTTTTTTACACCTGCTGGCGTATTCAGGAGTGCTCGTAAAAGGTCTTCCAGGTAGGCCTTCCCATTCAATCGGAATTTTGAAATAACTTTTTCGCTCAGATTGGAGAAAAAGCTACATGGCGACGGTCTTTGGATTGTGTGTTGGGTCACGACCAAAACCCCCGCTACGCCCATCAATGTGCTGAAGTGTTGTCAATAGGGAAAACAGTTTCACCATCGGGGATGAGCGCGCAGGCTTGCTGCGACAATTCTAAGAGTTTGTTGAACACGTCCCCGTGTACTTTGTTGGCGATGCCCTAGTGGATGGCCTCATTGGCCGACATTGAGAGCAGGATGTTTTGTCTCCTCTTCTGTGCCCGTCAGAAGTTTTAAAGCTGGAGCACTCCTCTTTACTCTGGAAAAACAAATCTCTATGTGCAACACACATTAAAATTGGTCTTATCAATGTTGTTGCACTACATTGCCCTCATTCTGCAGTGATTCTGCGTACTTATGGCACAACAATGCGATCCTAGTTCACTGGTTCCAAAGGGGCCTGGAAAAGTGCTCCAACTAGCTCATTATTCTGGTAACAAATAAAATTTCAGCAGTTTGTCTCACCTGGTCTCAGCGTGGGCAACTTCAGCGAGTAGCCGTGGCAGTCTAGCAAGTGCTCAATGCTGGAGGAACTAATTTCAAGACGTGGCATGGCGTTGCTGAGGCCAGATTGAATCTGAGAAAGAGTGAAAGACGGGTGATTGTCAACAATTTCAGTCACCGCTTGCACGACAGTCTCGCGGGAATTTTTTGCGGAACCACCACGCGTTTTGACAGTGGTGCGGTCTGTTCCTGCAATAAATAGCCATTTTGACGTTAATGCCAAGCACGTCGGTAAGATGGTTTGTGTCGCCATCGCTACAATACATCTCAGCGATTCGGGTTGGATCGACATTTGAAATGTAATTGTGCTTCTTCTCTTCACCAGGAGCTTCCTTGGTGTTTCATTAGAACATGGCATTTTTTATCCATTCTGTGCAAAATATCTTATGCGTAGAGCTTAACAGGCAGTCACTACCCGTGAAGCCCAGGAGAGCGGTCTGTCAGTGCCTCGTGTCTAAATGCCTGCTCACGTGACAATACACAGGGAAGTTCGTTTGGTAAAACACAATTCTTAAATGCCTTTGAATTGAATTTTGAATCAAAGTTTTTTCGCAATGTTCGCTGTCGGTTTCCAATACTGGTCGAGAAAAACTGTCGGGGCGTCAAGGCAAAGCTCCTTGAGTAGGCAGAATCGCTGCACAATAAGGGCACGATGGTGTCTGCAGTGATCATTCCTACTCAAGGTGCGTTGCCTTGCCTTTCAGGCTTTTTTCTTGACCAGTATTAGAAACCAACAGCTAACACTGCCGAAAAAAAATTGATTCACAATTCAATAACAAAGGCATTTAAGTGTTTTACCAAAGGAACTTCCCTGTGTAATGTTACGCGAGCCGACGATTTAGATGCCAGGCACCGACTAAAAGCTCTAATGATTGCCGCATGTTAGTGAATGTCTGTAATCTCTACGGACAAGCTCTACGGACGTTTTCGTGGAACACTGAAAAAGCTCCTGGTGGAGAGAAGCATAACTCCTTTTGAAATGTAAACCCAGCCCGAATCCTTGACGTGTATTGGCGCGGTGGCGGCTGAAGCTTCTCCCCGATATGCTTGGCTTTATTTCTTGCAGCAATGAACCATAGCACCTCAAAAAGCGTTGTTGTTGAACAGATTTTCGATGAGGCTGTCATGCAAGTGCGGACTGAAATTGTTGACAACCACCCGTATTTCATGCTTTCTCCGATGCGGTCTGCTCTGAGGAAAGCCATGCCAGGCCTTGAGATTAGTTCCTTCTGCATTGACCACTTGTTTGACAGCCATGGCAGTTCGCAGAAGTTGGTCACAGTGAGGCACCGTGAGTATGCAGAATCGTTGCTGAAGGTAGGCACGATGGTCTAATGCTACTACATAAATGAGACCAATTTTAATGTGTGGTGCACATTAAGTTTTGTTTTGCCAGAGCGAAGAGGGGTGCTCCAGCTGTAAAACTTGTGATGGACACTGAAGAGGAACCAAACATCCTGCTCTGAATATTGCCCAGCAGCGTCATTCACTGGAGTATCGCCGACAAGGTAGACTAGGCCGTATTCGACGAATTCCCTGAAGAATCATTGTAGCCAGCCCGGGAACATGACCCTGATGGTGAAGCCGTCTTCAGCTTATTGACGGGCTGAAGTGACGACTTTGGCCATGACCCAAGACAGAATTCAAACACTGCCGCTGTATAGCCTTTTCTTCCATCCGACCAAAGTATTTTCAAAATTAAAATTGAATGTGAAGGCTTACCTAGATGACTAGAAGGCTTACCTAAAAGGCTTACCTAAATGCTCCAGCAGGTGGGAGAAAAAAGACATCCCCCTCGCGAGGGGCACGATCAAATGCACAGCATTTCCGAGGGGGTGCGCCGGCAAGTCGTATCTCTTGATCGCGGGACCCGTGTCGCCATCTTTTGGAGGCGCGGGACAACTTGTGGCGCTTTCGAAACAAACGAGAAATGAGTGAAGGATATAAGGCGCGTTCGGTGCATCGAAATCTGTGTCGGTTTCGTGGCTCGGTCGGTAGGGCGCCGGGCACCTTGCGTTCCGGAACGCCCGCGGCGTCATGGGTTCGAAACCGGGCGCCGGAAACTGTTATTTCTTCCTGGCTGCGGACTACGACAAGGCGCGCATGCGGACTACGACAAGACGCGCATGCGGACTACGACAAGGCGCGCATGCGGACTACGACAAGGCACACCAACGCCGCGTGACATTGTGAGTTACTAAAATGCTATGCATTTAAAAAATGCTGCTCCATTCTTGTGAATGCCACGAAAGGGGCAAAATGCAGCCCATCAGTCACATTGAGTGTGCTGCGTCAAGGAGGCATGATTTTTCGGTTGCTTGCGCTGCATTGAACACGATGAATATGCAAGCAGCTTCACTGTGTCTCTTAAAATGACACTGGTTGCAGTCATGAAATGGCAAAGGACTGTTTGCTTATTCCTTTTTTTGCCTAAATTATGCTTGTTCGATGCAACATTTAAAAATCCTGCTGTAATGTTGAACTCCCAGTTAGTAGGAAATTTCACCGATACAAGTGACAGTCATGAACACATGTGGTTCTATAAGACAATTATGAGTCGTCAAACCAAACTTTTTTTAATTTCGTCATTGGAATGCCACCTGCTGCTGTAGCAGGTGCTTTCTTTAGCAATATAAATGCTACATTGCACTTAACGGCCATAGGGTGTCATTGAGAATGCTAAATATAATGGCAATATGCGAGTTGGATGATGCGTCTATCTCATAGCTGCAGTGAAACACTTTACACTTGGGTACAAGCTAAGAACAATGATAGCTCATGTGGTGTATCACTCTGCTGAAGCTACAGATCCGGATGTCAACCTGTGCTCTTCTTGAAATGCAATTGGCTCATGCACGGCATCGTCTGCTTTGGCTCGGTGAGCTCATGCGGCCCATTTCATGGCGATGAGCTCATGCTCGCACAGTTTCGAGTCTGGGTGAGAGCGTGCTAATACAGACTGTTGGCTGATGGGCATCAAAGGTTTGTTGGTCAAGCGACATCATTGGCCAACAAAGATGTTGGCCAACAAACAATAGACACATTGGCCAAAGGACATCATTGGAGATCATTGGCCAACAGCCTGTTGGCCAGTGGACATCAGGGTTAATCGGCCTTGCCCTTTTTTAGGTCTTCAGCTGCACCCTCCCAACGTTCCACGTTAACTGTGAATCAGGGCACACAGCTTTCCGTAACTGCTTGCGCTGCACACCAGCTTCAGACATCGCGCCATTTTTCTAAAACATTTTTTGTGGTGCTATCTACAGGCATAAATAGGGAGTAACCCATTAAATTTTTTTTACCTGCAGTATTTCTTGAAAGCTACATCTCATTTTTGCCTTGTTTTGTTTTGTATTGCTTTTGAGGTGCCAATGGGAACTAGGAGACAAAAGAAGACCAGGGACGTGCCTGGAGCAAGGCACATCGCAAATAGCAACAGGTCTACGCGGTTTATGGGCTCCTGTTTTGGGATCTTGCATAGTCGTGAAGACAGCCTTCAAGCAAGGGATCTCCGTCTGCGTCTGATGCGATGGATATAATAAAAATGAAGCCTGTGTGCATGGACAATACAGTTTCATACCAACGCGCGAGAGCTGGAAACATAGAAGGGTTTGTAACTGGTCTAGTTAGTTGATTGCATGAAGTTGAACAGCGCAGGGACAGAGGCGACAAACACGGGCGCTGGCTAACAACTGTTTATTTTTGGAAAGGAAGAACATTTATACGGTTACAAACATTAGCATGGTATCCAGAGACCGGATTGCATAACGCGGGAAGGCATGGCAAACAGGCAGGAAAGCTCTTATTCAGCATGCGCGCGAAGATATGGGCGAAACGTGGGCTCCTCTTATCTGGCAAGATATGCGAGTTCCTTATCCAGCAAAGCCACCGACGGTGTGCTCGCGCATGACGATCCTCTGCTGTGAATGAGGAATGCCTCGCATATTTCACGTGTGCGCTGGCTTCTATACCTTTTCAGGTCACGGCCGGCTTCAAAATCAGGCACGCACGACTTGCAAGTTTTCACATGATGGACAAGCATGCTGGCTGTCGCGGTTTTCAGCGAGTTTGCATGTTCGCGCAGCCTGTCATTGAGACATCGTCTCATCTGCCCAATGTACGACTTTTTACAAGACAGCGGTATTTTACAGACGACCCCTTCTTCGCATGTGACGAAGGGCGTGGCGGGACTCTGGCTTTGCACGAGAGTGAACCAGGAGAAAGCACGCAAGCACTGCAGTAAGAGTTTAGGCAGCCACAAGAACTGCATCAAAACGTGCAGCAATTACCTACGTCCCACACATCGGTGAAACTCTTGCACACATTTTCAAGAAACGCAGTGCATACATCGTGCTTGTGCCCACTAGCAAGCTATGTTCTGACATTGTCAGCGTGAAAGACCCCCTCTCACGCTCCAAGCTTCCGGGTATTGTTTATTAGATTCCATGAACTTAATGCAAATCAGTGTACGTTGGCGAAACGGGCAATCTGCACAGAAGATTAATGCAGCACTGGAACGAAGTAAACAAGGGCCATGCAAAAACAAGTCCACTGGCAGAGCACCGTGAGAGGACGGGACACGTGGTCGACTGGAACAAGACAAAATTACTGACAACTGAGTGCAATCTATCTTCTCCATTACTGTTCGAGTCTCTCATCGTTCAGACGACGCCCAACATTATCAACATAATGGATGGCAATCTGCACCATATCTATGCAAACTCATTGCGCCGCCTAATGCCCAATATATAGCTTCGTTTTCCACGACACATGCTCACCATGAACAAGCAACAAACCGTTAAATGGCTTTCTTGACTTGGTCAGTGACCTACGTTTCATCACTGCAATAATGCTTTTACCTGCCTACACGGCATTCCGTCAAACACTGTACTACACCACATGAGCCATTGCCGCTCTTAACCTGCACCAGAGTATATAACCTTTCACTACTGCTATGAGACAGACCTATAAACGCACTTCTATATGGCCTTTATATTTAGCTCTTGGAAACATTATGTATAATTTTACCTTTAAGTTGCACCTGCTACAGCAGCTGGTAATATACCAAAAACATAAAAAAAACGGTGGTTTAACACACCAAAGCTACACCTGGGATATGGGGAGCACTGTAGGGGAAGGCTTCGCATTAATTTTGACCACCTGGGTATTTTTGTGCGCATCGAAATCTCAAAACACGGGCGTCTTTACGTGTTGCCTCCATCTGAAAAGCGGCCACACCAAGCGGTATCTAACCGACATTCACCTCCACAGCACACCACCCTAGCCACTGCAGTGGGTAAACATATGAAATAAAGCGAGTTTTGGAGTGCAAATGAAAATATTAATCACACGTCTTATTTTCCCAATCGATGTACCTTTATAAATCCACCATGCAATCCCCCCTCCCCTACCGGCCTACCAAAACACCTTTGTCTCAAGAGGTAATCAGGCTGCTGTTAATGAAGTAAGTATTTACAATTCGAGACTTGCCACCGTTAAAGTCATGCACTTTGCTTTAGAGATAAGCGACATTAGCCATTTGCAGCACCAGGAGCTAATTGTGTTAAGATCAGATTGAAAGCATTGATGGTAGTAGTTGAAAGAAATTGTGTGATAAATTACAACATCATCTGCAAATAGACCTACATGGGAGGATATGCAACATGGAAGATAGACCAAGCAACCTGCCTGGAGGGACAACAAATTGGCACGAGCAAAAGAAGTATATAGTTATAAGAAGTAAACTGCATTTGAGAAGTATGAAAATCTTTCACTTAAGTGAGGACATTAGGGTGAAGTTTGAGAAGTAGTCTGTGGTGTGCAATGCGATTGAATGCTTTAGAAAAATCGAGAAAAACTACCGCAGTTTGTAAGCCTGCGTCAATGGATCAATGTAGATCGTGAACAAATCCTGAAAGTTGTGTTTCTCAAGTAACCCTTGTGAAAACCGTGGTGATACTCGAATGTGATATTGTGATTTTATAAATAATTAGCGACCTGAGAGTGGATAAAATGTTTCCCGACCTTGCATATGGTGCTTGTTAGGGAAATTTAATGGTGAAGTACCGTCTCCTGATTTAAAGATTGGTGCTACCTCGACTATCTTCCAACCATTGAGTATAGTGCCTGTCATGAGAGACTGCGAAAAAAGCGCTGTCAGAATTCTACAGGCTGCGGGATGTACTTTTCGGTATAGTATGATTAAAACCAGTATGATCTGAAGTAGACCAGTTTGTATTGCAAGTTTAAAACCATATCGAAAGATCCTAAATGTTTGGTTGGCTTGATTACATACAAATACTTGCTTCAAAGTCAGTTCAATTTCTCTTCTTGCCCTTTAGTCGTCGGCCCCAGATTCTCTTCAATATCTCTGCTAAGCACTGACACGCTCCATACGCACAGCACTGCTTCATGAAAATGTTTCAAATAATCAGAGGCCACAGCACTGCTAACAGGTATACATCATGGCAGGTTCCACAACGTGCAATAACTAACCTGCAAGTACATAATCGGTGGGTGCACCGATATGGCAGCAGTGCCTGGACCGATGTGTCGAGCAAATGCGCTGACTTCTGAACGGGTGGTCCAAGCTTCCAGATGATGGATGAATGACCATTCCTGGCGGCAAAGCGTACGGAGCACCAGTGAAAGGCCAGGCAGTACTTGGGTACAGCAGGTGCAGTGTCGGTTGGCCAAGGGAGGCCCTGGCAAAGCCTTTGAAACTGGACTGGAAGGCAGCTGACCCAGGACAGCCAGCAGCAGCACCTGCAGGTGCATAATCTGTGAGTGTGCTGACACTTGTTGAAATACAAGAAGAGCACACACAAAGCACGAATGCTTACATCAAGTATATTTTTAATCGTTTAAGGACAGCAACCTCCAAGGCACTAACAAGAACATTCCCGGAACACCCCAAGTGCAATTTAGGTCACAGTAAGAATGTATTTATTAGACCCGCAGGTACTGTGAGTGGGGTATGCATGATATATGCAGAGCTAGCTACTGAGCTCATTTGCATGGAACGCATGCTAGCAGCTCATCTGCATCCCTTGCTTTCAATCGGAACTGGTGTGTGATAGTTGAGGCTCCTCCATTTCAATGTTTGACTTTTATCTGCACGTTCAATTCTCCAATATAAATCGAGTTGAGTGAGTGCCTACAGCTTTCTTGTTAGTCTCTGTACAGCCTGCGGTTTTGCGAAAATGAGAACTTGCGAATTGGCTCAATTTTCGGCACTAATTTAAACAATACATATGCCTCTGAAATCAAGCCCCAGAGTTCCCGAGAGCTACTCTGACGAATTCGGCAGACGCCTCGTAGGCGTTGTGAAATCTCCCCCACTATTATTAACTCCCTGCGAGGCCACATGCGCGCATTTCACCGTCAATTTGCATGTATGTGAATTCTATACCTCTATGAACTCTCAGACGGGCGTCGTCATATTCGTGCCGGACTCGTGAAGCTCGGCAACGTAAATTACCGTACTCGCTCGCTGGCGCGCGGCCCGAACTCTCTCACCGTTTCCTGCCCTAGCATACTATTTTCTCCCCCTTGCACTTTGTAAATTCTCATCTGTTTAACTACACCTCGTGCGCCCTCATCTCTTGCCTGCTTTCCTTCCAGCACAACTCCGTCAGCACCAGGGCGACGCGTACGCTGTCCGGGCGCGCTGGCGAGCGAGTACGGCAATTTCACGACGCTGTTGTCGAGCTTCACGAGAACAGCACACATATCGCGGCCCGAAGACAGCGAGGCGTACGGTCGCAGGTCTCGCGAGCGCAATAGCTGCGAAGCGCACTGCATGGAATTCGTGTAAAGAGAAGGGGGGGGGTGAAGAGATTTCACAACACCTACGAGACGCCAGCCATGGAATCAAGTGTACGCTTTTTCACATGCACTTCCAGGGAACCTCCTGTTCATGTTATTTCTTGGTATACCGCGGGTATTCACGAGGGAGGACTAATCACAGCGTTGTGCCACTCACGCGAAATTGCGACTGCGATCTGCAACCGCAAAGGAACTGTTTGAGAGACACATAAACAAACGCTCCGGTGTTAATGAGCCTTGCGTGATGTGAAATGATTAGCAGCCGTGTACCACAGCGCGAGCATCGTAGCCAAGGTCTAGCTTCAGCGTAAATTGATGCTGACTTCCGCGGAAACGGTGGAATGGGCGCCAAACAAGTATACTAACTCACGTAGGCTCTTAGATGGGGCTCTAGCGAAGTACTGACCCATAAACACCAGAACTCGTTCCAACCAAATACAGAATAATAAAGAATGCGTACTTACCCGAGCAAAAACGATGTTTCCAACGTACTATTCTCCTTCACTGTCGTCTTCATCTCGCGGACACACGAACAAGCTTTGTTCTGATGCAATGTCATCCACTTTTGACGCGCAGTATTTTATCCGGCGATGATCGTTCCTCCGGTTTCCCCATGTTCAACACACGCGTAGGTTGGAAGGGTAGACATCCCCCATAAAGCTTCTATAACTATGATCTAAGCTTGAAATAGATAAAACAGATTAAATCACGCCACCAACCACTCGGCACAAAACGCCATGAAAAAACACACAAAAAGTGAGAGATAGTTGCCAGACTTCAAATGCAGCACCCCTATGTTTGACGAAAATTTTGTTAGTACTGCAATGTTGGTAATTATCCATCTGCTTTCAAAGTCTGAAATGTGTATATAACTTAAATTTAAGGTTTTTAAACACAAAAAGTGAATACACATAAAGTAATTGACATATATACTGATATTGTAAAGCCGTTTTGACGTTTGTTTTGGTTTTGTTTTCACGGCGGGCTTCTCAAGAGAGAACGTGCGAGAAAACGAGGTACTTTGGGTTTAGGAAGAGGGCGGTAAATGTCGGCGTGATAGAAAGCAAGGAACAGGCGCTTACCCTGGTCGTAAAAAAATGAGCTAATGAAACCCTCACATAAAAAAAAAAACACGTTCGAAGAGGAATCGAACCATTTACCTACAAAGCAGTAAACGGACGCGTTAACAATCAGTTATCTCGGCAGGCGGTGTTCGGGGACGCCTAAAACAACTCTATAAATATGTAAGTTGTCAACGAATATTGTCGCTTGTGTATAGTTAATGCTGCATTTTTGAAATTCTGGCTGTCCTAACGCTTGTTTCTCACACACCGGTCTTGCAGACGAGGCCGCATTGCTAACGCTGCAAGCGATTGAGCCAAAGCTCCATTATTTGACTCGAGAAAAGCTATCGCAGTCAACCCGACCTTTTCTGCGCAAGCCACGGTAGCCACGAAATAATTGGAATGTGCCGTTAGAATTATGGCGTTGATAACGCTTGTTTGACCGGAACCGTCTTGCAGACAAGCAACGTCGCTGTAATACTACAAGCGATGTCACTCCTGCCATGTCAGGCGCATAAAACCCATCGTGTAAAACGACTGCTAACAGTGCGAAAACATCTGAGTTTGTAACAAGTGGGGATTATTAGAAAGCGACCGAAGCATGCGGTGGCGGCGACGTAATAGGTACAGCAAGCAGGTAGGCAGAACAGCAGCGTAGGGTTACCACCTTTCCCCGAAAAAAAAAAACGGGAATTCCGGGGCGGGGGGGGGAAGGGGGGATATGTGTTGAAAAAAGACGCCATGTTTTTTAACATGCAGTGCCATTTATTGTAGTGTTTTCTTAGAGAGAAATCAACATAACGTTTGTACTGAAAGTAATTGAGGGCTTGGTTAATCGCTCTGCATGTGCTTCAGTGAAAAGTAACCACAATTGCTGACCGCGGCGGTAGAATTTTGTTATTTTGTTCTTCCCTTAGGTCCCCCTCCATCTGAGGCAGCGCACTCGCCCGCGTATTTTCTCTGCTCGCGTGTCTTTGCGCAGCTTGTCGACACGTATTTATCGTCGTAGTTGTTGAATTGACGCTTATAATACGCCAAAACGGACATAATCACGGCTCAAAAGCCAAAAAAACCGGCTGATGACGGCCGGTTTTAGATATGGACCGGCAACCGGCCCGCTGTTTAAAAAACCGGTCGGGCCGGTCCAAAACCGGGAAGGTGGCAACCCTACGGCAGCGACGAGCGAAAATGATTTTACACGACCGCCGCCGTCGGCCTGCGCAAAAAAGGAAGATAGAACCCCTGCATACACGCCCTCGAAGAAAGCTGTACAGCCGATTCAGTTTGTTGTGGACGAAGAGCAACCGAGACTGCAGCCACAAACGATTGTGCTTGCCGTGGTATGAGCCAAAGCATATCTTCACATCGTTATGTTATCGTCCGTCTGACTGTTACTTATTGAAGGGAAAATTCAGAACACAAACGTTGACGTTTATAGCGTCTATGCCAGATATAGACGTTGCTGTTTAGGTCCTAAAAACCACTTTCAGGGCGTCTGTCAGTTCTGTCTGATGGCGCGCTCGCGCCGCTGATTACGAACAAGGCGTCTGTTGGCGTTCACTGATCGTGTTGGCGAGCCGGTAAACGCCATCACGGTTAAACTCCCTGTTGGAAGACTACGCTGTTGGGACGATAGAGTGCCGACAGAGCTTCTTATTGGCCCCACAAACGCCATCAAGGTTAAACTCCCTGTAGGAAGACTAGGCTATTGGAACGATAGAGTGCCGACAGAACTTCGTATTAGCCCCACAGGCGTGCTGTGCGCCCAACAAGAAAGTCTTGTTGGACTTTTTGCCCGGGGCATAATAATACGGGAACAAATTCTTGGGTAAATTCGATTTCGTTGAGGACACGGATGCCTTGCGTAAACGTTTTATTTATAGGACTACAAGAGGCATTTTGTAGCCTTCCCTTCCCGTGCACCCAGACATCGAAACGAACCTTGTGATACACTCGAAGAAGTAGAGTAGTGCAGAGTGGAGTTTAAGCATTCAGCACGTTGCCTCCGGGCGAAGAGCCGACGACAACATCGACGACCGACGAGCTCGTTCCCCTACAGGATGACCTCGTCAGACGACTAGTGGTCTACCCGCTCCTCAAGAACACGGACCCGGAGCGGGACGGCGGAAGAAGGCCGGCACGCGCTCTCGCGCTCGCCCGGCAGTACGAGAACGACGACGACGCAGTCTTCGTGGACGCCGCGAGGTGCCGGGGAAGACGCGACGCGTACGTGACGGTGGCGATTCGGGCGAGCACCGGGGAGCTGATCACGGCGAGCAGCGTGCGAGCTCGGACGGCCGGCCAGGCGGAGGAGATGGCGATCGCCGCGGCCGCGGGCCTACCGGGCACTCGCACGGTGCTGAGCGATTCCAAGATGGCGGTGCGCAACTTCTCGCGCGGCGTGGTGTGGAGCGGTACAGCACGACTGGCGGAGTCCCTGGAGGCTTCGCGGGCTGCGAGACAGGATCGCGCCAAGAGTATCATCATCAAGTGGTTCCCGGCCCACGCGGGTAGGGAGAGAGAGAGAGAGAAACTTTAATCCCAGTTGAAGTGAGCATATTTGTGGTCGGGGTCTTCAGTCCAAGACTCCGTTGGTACGACCGGCTGTCTTCGCCCTTTCCGCTAGCAAAAGCTGCGTTTCAGGAGAAGAGCTGGCCAGCGTACTCTCCCACTGCTCGCGTGAGGGGTTGGGGATGGGGGGAAGGTCTGGGTTCCATTGACATTCCCAGACAATATGGTACAGCGTGCCTGGTGCTTGGCAGTAAGTACATAGGGGTTCGTAAAGAGTAGGGTGGATGGCGTGTAGTCGTGTTGGGTGGGGGTAGGTATTAGTCTGTAGTTGTCTCAGGATGACTTCCTGTTCTTTCGTGGCCTGATCGGTGACTGGGGGATAGAGTTGTCTCGCTAGTCGATAGTGTTGGGTGATGTCGGCGTATGTGAGGAGCGGTTGCCAGGTTCGCTCCGACTCTTCTTGCGGTGCCCGTTGGGCGAGTTCTCGGGCCAGGACGTGTGCCGTCTGGTTGCCGCGAAGAGCAGAGTGGGCCGGGGTCCAAATGATTGTGACCTGCTTCTGCGGTGGCCGTTGAAGCAGAACCCGAAGCGCTTGTCTTGAAACCCTACCTGCTTGGTATGCTCGGCAGGCGGCTTGGCTCTCCGTAATAATTATGCTAGCCTTTGTCTGGGAGAGGGCAAGGGCGATAGCCGTCTCTTCAGCCTGCTGGGTGTTTGACGACCGAAGCGTCAGACTGGAAAGGAGGTCGGTTGTGGAGGTAACCGCCGCCGATCTTACCCCGTACCTCGCGTATTCCGCCGCTTCTGTATATACGACGTAGTCTTGTCCTCCGTACTGTTTTTCTAGCGCAGTTGCTCTTGCTAGGCGTCTTCCCTCATGATGTTGAGGGGCCATGTTCCGGGGTATTGGACGGACAAGAATTCTGGTCCTTAGTTCAGGCGGGATGTCCACTGCGTTTTCCGTGATGTGCGGCGCCGTGTAACCAAGCGTAGGTAGGGAGCTGGCACCCAACATCTGCAACCGCAACGAGGAGGCGGATGCCGCGGCTCGTGGTCTCGCCACGTGCCGGGCCGCGGCCGATCGTCCGCCACACCTCGTCGACGACGGTGAAGAAGACGAAGAAGAAGAAGCGGAGCCCCTCGTCGACTACGGCGGGGTGCCCCGCTGGCACCGCGACCAAAGAAGAACTTTCCCACCTCCGCATAGGGAATTATCCCGGGCCGAGGCAACGAAGTTCTGGCAACTGCAAACAGAGACCGTGCTCACGCCGGCGCTTGCGCGTCACGTGTGCGCGGAACTCTATGAGAGTGCTACGTGTAGCGTCTGTGAACTGGAGACAGCGACGCTCGCCCATATAATGTGGGGATGCAACAGTGCTGTGCGCGATGGGGGGGACAATGTGCTGTGCACGACGGACACATACCCTCCGGAAGTGCGCGTGTGCGTGGGTTCCATGGAACTCCAAGAACAGCAACGGGCGATCCAGCGGCTCGAAGACGCCCTGGCGAAGCAAAGGCGAAAGGGGATCTCCAATCCGCCTACCCCTCCCGGCAGCGATGCCAGGGACGGTGGGAAGGACGGAGGAACCCAAGTAGCCGGAGCTAAGCCGGGCCCAAGTCTCCGACGTCTACGTCCAAGACATTAGGACTCTTACCTAAGTCTACGACAGGGGTGAAACCGAGCCCAGCGTGGCCGGTGTAACCCTGCACGCCGGTTTCGTTCAATAAAGTATTTTCTCTCTCTCTCAGCACGTTTTGTTTAATTTACGAACAGCAATTTTAGAGCATTTCCCCTGGTCTATGTGGAGAGTTCATATTTAAACCTCTCAACGGGAGGTGAAATAGTGCAATGTGCGGTTTAAACATTCAGCCTGTTTTTGTGCAATTTTGCATGCTTGCATTCACACACCGTTCTTTTAGGCACCCTAACGACAGGGTGCCGTGGTAACACCCCAATCGAGAAGAAATACTTTTTAGCACCCCTTTAACGGTCATAGCACCCGTTGAAACTGTTGATTACACCCCTGAATATTGGCACCCTCGAGGTGGGGTGCCCGACCAATATTTGGGCGCTTGAAAGGTGCAAAAAGGGTGCAAAATGTTCAGTACACCCCTCTAGCACCTTAAAGGGTGCAAAAATGTTAAGATTTACACCCTTAATTTGTGGCACCCTCATGATTGGGTGCCGGAGCAGTGTTTTGGTCCCTAAAAGGTGCAAAAAGGGTGCAAAATGTTGAGTGCTCCCTTTTAGCACCTTAAAGGGTGTTAAAAAGTTTAGTGTGTAAGGACGCGCTTCTAGAGGGGACACACCATTCGGGCGATGAAATGCTGCAAGTAACTTGTGATGTTCAGGCTTGTCTTGTCCACCATATCTTGGTCCTCGTCTTTCGCGCAAACTTAATCCTTTGTGCGCCATTAACCAACTAGCAAGAAATCAAGTCCTACTAGGAGATGCCTGCGCTGGCAAAGAATCAGTTTTATTATGAGACTGGCAGAGTAGGGCTCAGTGAGCAGAGAGCGATGGAGAAAATTGTCCAAATGGGAAGGAGAGAGGAGATGATTACGCGCACAGCAGGAGCAGTAGCAGACGTAGGCCGCATATTTTATTGTGTAAAGCTGCCGAGTACAGCAAAAGGTTTTTTTCACTACTAAACACACAATGATGGGCGCTACCCCTAAAGATGCATTTATGGATTTTGGCAGAGAACGGAGGACATTCGCGATCACAAGGACCACCCACAATTTTTCCAAATATGGCCGACAGAATTTTGGAGCTTCAGCAATATCTTACAGCAATGGAAGTCGACATAAAAACTTGATCAGAAAGAACAAGCAACCATAATTTAAAAAATGTCATCCAAGGAATCTTACTAACGAAGTACAACAATAACACCATTTAATTTACTTGATAATCAAAGGATTTGAAAATAAATTAGAACCGCACCAGTGACCTCCCCCAGTTGACAGTGAGCCGGTGTGTGCACAATAGGATTACTGCAAACATGTTTTTCGCCTTTAAGGTGGTTAGCCGGACATTGCTTCCGCAGGTTCTACCATGCGTTTAACCGTCTGCAGCCGGAGCTTACGCTTCAGTCGCGACCGATCGATGAAAATTTAGTTTCCATCGAGTCGCCGTGCTTCAGTTATTCTCTGCTAACAAAACTATACAATGTGGCGTGACATGACCATGTGCTTCATTTATCTTCAGCGATGCATACGGTTTCTCTTGAGACGTTGCGTGTCCCACCATCCTTGCGAAAACTTTACCCGCAGGATAGTCAGTAAGGATAGGCAAGTGTCTATTATCGGTTGCGGTCTTCACGCTATTCAACTGGTTTTGTCCAGCGTCTTTGTCGGTTGCAGGAGGTGGAGCATGCAAAACTTGTGAAGGGAATAGCTGAGGCCAAAAAAAAGCCTCATGACATAAGGATGGTGCAGGTATAGAGTCCATAAAAAAACCAACAACTGCAGTGAGCTTCGCCGAAGAAGAGCAAAGGAAACAAATTTGGAAAGCTGTCATTGTTGCTATTCCTTTATTCGTAGTACATGACCAATTTGTGACTTGCCCGCAATTGGGAGTTTTGAGGAACGAATGGACCCAGTTTATAAAAATTCACAATAGTGTGAATTGGAAAGGTATAAGTTGTATAATAATGCCTGCCGCGTGACACGCGAACGCGATGGCAGATGAGAAGGACCGGTGCACACTAGCCGCGCAGACCCCCGATTATAGGGAGGCTGTTGTGTGTGCAAGACTTATTGCTGACGTAGATCACTACAAAATGAATGAGAAGAAACTGACACAAGCACGGTATAGCAGGAAAGAAGCCGGGCGTTGTAGTGCCGAAATTCATGCCAAAACAAAGAGAAACGAAAGAGAACAAAATACGCCGGTGCAATGTATTAGTTGTAATATTTATTTCAAATACAAAGTATCAATTGTTATTAAGTATCACCAAGCTTTGGCCTTCAAATCACGAAAGCAGACTTAAGTGCCCCAAGGCAATTTCGCAACTCAAAGCGGACGGAGGGTTTGGATAACAGCGAGCAACAACTACTTTAAATTTGGCACGTTACCACCGCCCGCTTTCTTTTTTTGCCAGTCAGCTTTGGTCACGTCATTGCATTGTTTGCAACCGACGGCAGAAACGGGCAAAAGCTGTTTCTTTGAATGGCAAATGTCAAACAAAAGTCTCATTAGAACGGCTAACGTAAAAAAACAAATTAACATTGTAATGAAAAGCACACTGATAAAAATAAAGCGCGATAAACTAATGTAGTTGGATTTGCTTGCCCCCAGTAGCCACCAGTGCAGCACAGGAGTGGGAGAACGCAGTGAATGATGCGACACGCCCTAGTCACGCTTCCTTGGAACGCTCTACCCCGTACCATTTACGTCACCCCAATAACCAGCAAATATCATGAATTGGCTTTTCAAAGCGCTTGAACTCCACCTCGAAATATTATCATTACTTTACGTGGCGTCGCTAGACCTCGTATTTCCCGAGTACCTCTCAATCTCAGGCCCTTTGGAATAGCACCCCTGGCTGGTTGGGACGGACTCTGGTGTTCTTCACGTACAATCGAGCGGTCGAGCTCATGCAGGCTGCTCGCATTGACTGCAGATTTCCCGAACGATGCGTTGCTCGAACGATCGTACTGGTGACATCGGTACTGGAGGGCTCGTTCGATGGCCGTAGCCTCCTTTACAAATTCCCGTATAGTCCGCGGAAGGTTCCGTAGAAGCCCGGCGAATAGCTGCTCCTTAACGCCGTGCATTAGGTAGCGCAACTTCTTGGGTTCAGTAGCAGAACGGACAATTGGGCTAGTTGGTAGCTGTTCATCTTGAAGGTGGAAGCGCTCACAAAACAGGGACGAAAGTAGTAAAGACAAGACGACACGACGCTAACTCGCAACTATTAGTTTATTGAAAAGAAACACAAATATATACTTTCAACATCTCACGTGGTGTAAGATACGTCGACACGTCAGGTACGTCGATATTTTTCTTGTATTTGTAAAGCCTGATAGCGTCGACGAAAAGGTGACTCAGGTTTTGAACCTTTTTTAAACAGTATGGCTTTGGACTGAGCTTCACAGTTGAGTTGTCAAAGTAACATTAATTACAGCTCTTGGATCTGAGGCTGTATCGAGAAAAAAAACATGTATGCTCGTCTTACTTCCCGCGTTTAAAGAAGCCCATACTAAACTTCAATTCTGGCTACTGAAAGATCGTAAAAATTAGAATCGGTGTTTCCTGTCTGCGAGAATCCCTCACAAATCGTGCACAGAAAAAATATCTAGTAGTTTTCCAAGCCAGTTAGAAAAAGTAAATAAGGCTGGTTTTTTGCAATCTGTCATTCGCAAGATAGTCTTTAAGTTAATCAAAGGTGCTAAATCAGACTGGAAGGAACGAGAAAAAGAAAATATGGGTAAAAGACCTGTCGTCATTCCGTATATGCACAAGATGGCGCGGGTTAAAAAATGTTTCTAACCGGTATGACGTCGGTGTGGTTTTTTCGGCCCCAAACAAACTGACCAGGTTGTGCGGCAAAATAGACAGGTTGTTATCACCCAGTGAGAAGCCGCAAAGAAAACAAGCATGCTAAGTAAAACATACTTCCTCCTTTGTGCGTTGTCCAATGTGTGTGGTCCATTTGATACCGGTGACGTGTGGCCACAACAAAATGGGCGATGTTTAAACATACGTCTTAAAGAACACAACAACGGTTAAAAATCAAAGCAGGGCTCTCAACTATGGGAACACTGCTGCACCACGCATGGCTGTTCGCCCATATTCTGCGATACCAGGGTTTTGTCACGGCATCGTGATAAAACCACTCGAGAGCTGATTGAAGCATTTCACATTAAAAGGTCAGGAGATAGATGTGTTAGTACCCCATCAATTTTTACAACTGACAAATAATATTTTTGTCTGTGCAACTCATTGCGATCGTAGCGGTTTCTTGTATTGTTATGGCTTCGCTGTTGTAATGCCCTTACCCTTAGTTTGTCGTTTGTACACCCGTATGTATTTTATCCTGTTAAGAAGTGAATGTCGTGGTTTCATCTTGGGCGATATGAATGCACCACGTCGGATGTTGAAAGTATATATTTGGGCACCTTTTCAATAAACAAATAGTTGCGAGTTAGCGCCGTGTCGTCTTGTTTTTTCTACTTTCGTCCCTGTTTTGTGAGCGCTTCCGCCTTCAAGATTTCTTGGGTTGAGACATATTGGTGTCCGGCCTCCGAAAGATTCGCGCCATGTCCTCGCCGAACATGAGTACACTTTCATTCGGCCTTTGAATGCTTTTTTCAAGAAGGCGTTGTGCGTGCTCTCAGCGGTCCGTTCTAGAGAATGCTTCCCGTAGCTCCTGGAAAAATTCTTCCGGTGTTCGCAAGGACCCTTCTCGATTTTCAAGCCGCGTTCTCTAATGAAAAGTACACGTTTCGCAGTTTTTGAACCTCGCTCCACTGATTAAACGAAGCGACGCGCTCAAACTGATTGCGCGAGTCCTCCACGTCTTCGAACAAGTCACCACGAAAGATTTCAGTCCCTCGAGGGTGTTCGAAAGTCACCTGTGAAGGCTTTGCATGTTCTATTGGTGGTTCTTGACGAACGTGATGAACGTACGCGTTCTTCTCGGAAAAAGTGGAGAACTCAGGAGCGAGGTCTAGGAGTCGACGGCTGCTGCGATAAACCGTGGTGTAGACAGGTGCTTGCTTCTTGTGGTTTAATGCACGCGAAGCTTGAGGAGTTGTAAGCCTAGGGTTCACAATACCCAGCACCCCCACCAGTGTAGCGAGGCACAAACTCAAGAAGACGATGTTGGAGGTAAAAGTAAAAAAAAAAGATTTCTTTTTTTTATAAACGTTTATTTTGCCACGGGGCATATATATAGGATTATGAGGTGTGGTGATTAGATGAAAATGAAAATGTTCGATTCGCGGATGCAGTCAAGGAGTGAACGATGATGGCGCCCATGTATCCATGCGGCGTATGCGGAGGCGTCGTCTACGCGGAGGCCTGTCGCCGCAAAGTGCCCCAGTCTCGTCGGCTTCAAGGCGAGGCAGGACCACAGCAAGTGGTGAAGGTCTGCAATCGCGTCGCTGCGGTGGCGCACTGGCAACTAGGGTTTGTAAAGGAACCTCGGTATTGAGGCCAGTGGCGGGTTACGGCGGGAGTTAAGGCCACCCCCACCCGAATCCTCCTGAGCGCAACCTCCTCAGCACGGGTAAGACCCGGGGGGAGGGTGGCAGCACACGGTGGAATGAGAGCACGTGTGCGGCGCCGGAGGTGTTCGTTTCTCGTCCCCAGGAGAGTGGCATCATCCAGCTCTAACGGGGAAGTCGGAGATGGAACGGGTGCTGCCAGTCGGGCTGCTACATCTGCCTTGCAGTGTTCTATGAGTGGGTCACATGGAACCCACTCAATCAGGATCTTGTGAGCGATTCCTGCCGCAAGTTGATGAATACTTTGAGCCAGCACAGGGCTACGACTAACTAACCGTAGTAGGCGGACTGCTTGTAGAGCATCGGTGCGAACTACGATGCGCGCCCCGGGCTGCAAAGTGATTCCGGTTACAGCAATCAGAGCCTCTCTAATGGCTACAAGTTCTGCACAGAACGATGATGGAGGTTCCGGGACCTTAAATCTGGACGTCTTGCTGAGGGCTGGATGGCTAGTGCAATGAATGGCAGTTGCAATCACAGTCTCTTGTATACTGGCGTCAGTATATAATATGATAGAGCCGGGTGGAAGGAGGCTATCCGTGTCGGCGATGCGTTGTTTGAGGGCAGACGCTGAAATGTTGGAATCTGGACGACGAAGGTCAGTTGGTTTGTTGCCACTGAGTTGCACGAATTGCCACGGGGGAAGTACTTGCTGCGGTAGGGCTGGTAGCGTATGAGAGACTGCGTAAGCTATTAATGCTCGCGCCGAATCACAAAGTGCATTCTTCAATTTCCGAGCTTCGCGACGTTGATGAACAAGTTCATCCAACGTGTTCTGTTGGGCTTGTTCCTGGAGAGCAACTATAGGGGTGATGCGTGGAAGCGCAGTAATTGCTCTCATAGCCTCTCTGTTAATCGCTTCCAGTCGATCCCACTGTGTTGCCGTCAAATGCTGGAACTGAGCAGAGTACACCAAGCACGATTGTAAAACTGCTCTGATTATTTGTCGCGCCACATGTGAGCTGGCTCCACCAGCTTTGGGAGCAATACGGCGTACTAGTGACAGCGTTTGAGCAGCTTGGTGTTTAGCCTAAGCAAGCCAAGCTGTCGCCATTCCTGACTGGTGTATCAGCAATCCCAGGACTCTCCTGCAGTGGTTGCCCAGACAGATGAAGGCGGATGGGAAAAGCAGCAAGCTTTCGGCGGACCCAGCGGTTGGCAACGGATGTGTATGTTGTTTTCCTCGTTGATAGCTGAAGGCCCACCGACGAGGCAAAGGCTGCGGTGACATATAGGGCTGACTGCAACGAACTCGCTTGAGTTTCCAGGTTATGGTGAGTACTCCACACGGTGATGTCATCGGCGTAAAGGAGAAATTAACCAGCCGGTACATCATGAAGGCGCCATGCCAGTGGTATCAAGGCCATAATTAACAAGGTCGGAGCCAATACCGATCCTTGGGGCACACCACGTACAGGAACGAAGGACCCAACAGCTTGTCCGTGAAGGCGTATGGCAAATTTCCTGTCTTGAAGGAACGACTGGACGAACTGTCGTACCCGCATGAGAAGGTGGAGCATATCAATTGAGTCCAGGATAGCAGCGTGACTGATGTTTTCATACGCTTTTTGGATGTCCATTGCTAGGATGGTCCGAACAGCATGACTGCGGGTTGACGACAGAGTTGATGTTGCCAAAGCGCTAAGCCCGTTCTCCGTGCCAAGTGATGGGCGAAATCCGATTTGCGCGGGGTGGTAATACTTATGCTGTTCAAGCCACCACGACAAGCGAGTGGCTAGCATTTTCTCTGCAAGCTTGCAAACCGTCGCCGTAAGTGATATTGGCCGCAGGTTTTCTCACACCATCGCTGGCTTGCCAGCTTTTGGTATGGGAACGACGTGCGCTGCTTTCCAGCTGCCAGGGACGACTCCACTAAGCCATACCTCGTTGATGGAATCGAGGAGCTGAGCGAGCACATCATTGTGCAAATTCTTGAGGGCTTCGTAAGGAATAGAGTCCGGACCAGGCGCAGTTTTTCGCTTAGAACAGTCTATTGCCGCAAGCAATTCTGCCATCGTAAAAGCCGTAGCAATACCTTCGATGTGAGAAGACAATGGAGGCTCTTCCACACGTGCAGGGAGGAATCGAGGAGAAGGCAATAGATTTCGGACAGGTGTCGCATCACAGAACGGAAAAAAACGCTCTGGCCGCCTCCCTGGCAAAATCTTCGGGACTTAGCCTAGCCGCAAAGCAAGCATGGGCACCCGGATCCGGAGGGCGCCGTCCACGTTCCATCGCCCGGAATGTTCGCCATAGAGAGGCATTCGAGGTCTTCTGAGGAAAACCCTTCACACCAAGTGTACCATTGGCGAAGCGATAGGTATTTTCGTATCGGCGTGCCTTCGCTGTAAGGAACTGCAAGCGCGCACGGGCGTTTGGAGAAGCAGGGTCACGAGATGCTGCAAGATCTGCTTGCCTGAGAGCAGCCCACAGATTAAGCAGGCCGATGTCTGGCGCACGCCAATTCACGTGCACCCACGTGGTAGTGGTGGCATCAACGAGTGCACTTCGTATCCTGTCGACAAGGTCTGTTGCCGCCTCCACAGACGGGGCAGCCAGCCTAGATGGGAAACTGTCCCAACTGACGACGCAGCACTTGCGACGCAGCCGGCGGGCCCGCGATGGGTGTAGTCCTATTAAGATTGGGTGTTGATCACTCCTCCAACAATCGGGCTCCAGGTGCCATAGAGGAGTGCCTTGCCCCAACCACCAAGTGAGGTCCGGTGCATAAGACGCCCCGCGGGAATACTGCACCGCTCGTGTCGCTGCGCCGGGCTGGTTGAGCAGCACAAAGGACGCATCCGCAAACGCATCCCGCACACGCCTGCCACGGGGACTTGATACGGGGTAACCCCACTCTAAATGAGGTGCATTAGAGTCCCCACCCACCAAAATTAGGCACCCTGGGTATTGCTAACGAAAAGCCAATAGCCAGTCCAAATTAATGCGTGAGGGGGAGCCACCTGCGGGCCTCACGTAGCAAGAAACGGCAACCACTGTTGCCATTGTAAATTGAACTGCCACTGCCACTACCTCCTGATACGAGTTGCACCACCGTTCAAGAGAGAACTTAATCTGCAGGTAACACGCCGCCACATACACGGCCGCCTTTCCCAGAGGCGCCACAGCGTGCACACGACGATCGACCATAGATGGGGACAGATGACCACTGAAACCCGAAATAGCAGGCAGAGCGTTTGTTTCCTGAAGAAGCACAGCCCAGACGTGACGCTTGTTGTTGAGCATACGAGCCTTTAGCTTACCAATATTCGATGACAGGCCCCTGCAGTTCCACTCTAAGACGCCGGACACAGGTGGAGTCACCAGGGTGATTAAGAGTCCAAGCGCTGTAGGAGCACTGATGTCAGGTGCGATAACTTGTTGGCCATAAAACGCAAGAGCGACGAAGTCGAGTTGTCGGGAATCGCGGACGAGATTTGCCATCCGAAAAAGGGCGGCGGCTGGCGCATCGTTGGTGCGGGTGTTGAGGACAGGTCTGTGCGTTGGTCAGGTCGCTTCCGGCGTAAAAGTAATTCTCAGTGCCGCCGGAGTTTAGTGACTTCTGCTAAGGGTTGAGCAATTTGCACATCAACAGCCGCCGTGTCGACATCATTGGGTTCTGGCATAGGTGTATCCTGCACGGAATTTTTTTGGCGGTGACGACCCCTCGGCGCGCAGCATCACTACAATACTGGTGGCTCAGGTGCAGAACACAAATCAGGGAGGTCTGGCCAGTCTTTTTCTTCCCTCTGAAGAGACGAAAAATGGTTGGCTGTCGGTACGGCCAATGTGTTCATTTTGACTGCTTCGAGCCTGTGGTTTTGACGGCGGCGTAATGTCTCGGTAGCCTTCCGCTTGGTCGGGCACGTAGGCGATGTGATGTGGTGATCGTTACTTCTGTAAAGGCCACACTCGTAAGACACCTTGCTCTCAGCCATTTCCTCATCCTGTTGAGGAAGGGCAAGACTTGTGCATGTGGCCAGGTCGAAAGCAGTTGTAACAGTAGTGTAACAGTACACTAGGCTTGTAGGGTTGCGGTCGCAAAAT
This sequence comes from Haemaphysalis longicornis, assembly GCF_048455015.1. Classification (NCBI taxonomy): domain Eukaryota; kingdom Metazoa; phylum Arthropoda; class Arachnida; order Ixodida; family Ixodidae; genus Haemaphysalis; species Haemaphysalis longicornis. The sequence goes on from NW_027526233.1 coordinate 3,085,049, forward strand.
GCACCCGTAGTAGTACAAGCAGGCGGGGGGCGTAGGAGGTCCTTGCAACGTTACGAGGCAGGAGCCCTTTTTGCATGTAGCGCGCTGCTACGATACGATGTGTAGGGCAGTAAAGCTCACGCTGGAGTACCGCCTGGTCTTCGTTGCAGTCAACACCGTACACAACGTAGCGTTGCAAGTCAGAGCCTTCAACTAGGTACACTTGCACGGGAACCACATCTTCGGGTGTGATCGTTATTAACTAGATGATTTGCAGGCGATCCACTTCAATCAATGTCGGGAGCCACACAGCAATCGTGTTTGACTTCGGGCGAACAGCGAAGCCGCGAAATCCTTTGGTGCTGAGGCAGGAGTCGAAGTTCGCTTGTAAGATTCGGTTCGGGATGATTGCAAGGCTTTTTGGTGTTAATGCCTTAACCGTGGCCTTGTACCGGACTGATCCAAGTGTAAAATCGACTGGGTGGTCCATAGTCAGGCAAGAACGCTTCCCTTGAGAATCACGAGGGGATGATTTCTTTTCGGGGTCTTCTGTGGGCCGCTTATGGCCAACGCGATTGGTTGTGGGCGTTGATGGTAAAGCGGATGTCCCAGAAGACAATTCTTGCGTCTTGTTCACTGACGTAGTCGGGTTGGTCATTTGGAGGTGCGATGCAGCTTGTGTTTCATCCCGAACCACGGGTTGAATGTCCTTTGGCACGGAAACCGGTAGGCCCGGAAACCGATTCGCTCCCCGATTGACGGGCCTCGGATGTTGGTGTCGTGCTGACAGCATCGTAACCTTGTCCGGGTGGCACCGGAGCATCCGAAGTTGGTGGGGTCGCCATCGTAAGAGTTCGCAGCGGAGGCGGAGACGGCCCCGCCGAACCCGCGCCGGGCAAGCTAGGCCGACCCACTGCTCGATGATCGTGGACTTCCGCGACGCCGAGAAAATCGACAGATGACAGGGAGACCGGTAGCGGGCATGCGTCCGTTACCTGTTCTGACGATGTAAACTCGATTCTCTTTGCGTAGGGGAAGTATTTCCGCGGTGTGCGAGATTTTCCTACAGACCGATGTGAAGCCACCTCTGCTGCCTTCTTCTTCATTTCGTAAAAGCAACCTTGTGCCTCGCAGAAACGAGCTGCCTAGCGCCGCTGCCACCGAGTTCCGTCTCGCGCGGTGCGTGTCTCCCTTCTCCATCTTCAGCACGTGGCGTGGTTGGTTGGGCGCTGTTAGTTAGTTGGTTGCTCCACGAGGCATCCTTTCATTCTTTTGTTCTTTGTGGGCGGGCGCGTGCAACAGGCCATGCCGTGACAATATTAACTACGCTGTTCAAACTAGATTCAATTTTCTCGCGCTGGGAAAAGGGAAGCCAAGGAAAGCTAGAATTCTTGTGGGGTTTGCTTTGTTGATTGTTTCGCTTAATCGGAATGTCGCGTGTTGGATTAGAAGTTCAGTAGCACGGCATTACGGCTTATCACACAGGTCACCAGAAATCAGGGTGTCCTTGATAATTATAGTTTTAATGTGGCGCGGCTGCTGCAATAACAGTACATGTTTTGAGCGCTGCGAAGAAGGCGGCCGCAGAGTGCGCGGGATTGCGCTCGGTGAGGGGGGCGCGGAGACACCACGCGTTGTGAGGAGTACAGACCATTCCCGAAGGCGGCACCTGCGTCGGAGCAGACAGTAAAGGGGGCAGTAGTAAATGCATACCGTGCAACAACCAATGTGGGCAAGGCAGCTAGCCAATCTAATCTTATACTGAAAGTCGCCTACACCTCTAAACTCAATTGCTTTGCTGGTAAGACATTTATCGCAAACAATGTCGCCGTTCTACAGAGAAATATCGAGCTCCTACCGAATTCGTTCAAAGTGCAATGTTTTTGTCATACGCAAAAAATTTCCCATCCTTGCTCGGTCGTCAGAGTTGATTGCGCTGGATGGCAGCCATAAACGCCTAGCCTGAAAGTAAATACCACGAATACCAAATTTTGGTTTATTATAGAGAGTGTTGCGCTGCTGAGCACGAGGTCGCGGTTAAACCCTACAATCAAATCAACTCAATTTGGTGAGTGCACGTAGCGAGAGAAGCCTCGCCCAGTAATCAGAAATTGTAATTAAAATTAAGTTTTTATCATTGAAGGAAAATTTGTGTAAAAAAGAATAGTGCCGGCGCAGTCGACACAGCTGCGTTGACACGCTGTTGGCAAAGCTTGGCCCTTACTTGTTTAGTAAATCGTAATCACGTACATCTAGCTAAACTTGATGGCCCTTCAGTGATCCGTGTGCATCGCTGAGAGCTTCTATTTCAGCCAAATTTACTTCTCTGCCGGAGAAGCAACAAAATTATGTCGAGTAAAAACAGGTGAGTATGCGAGAACGGAACAGGCGATTGACAGTGGTACCAGATAGTTTACCTGGGACGGTTTGCAGGCGGTACTGTGTGTTAGCAGAAATACCGGATAGGTTAGAAACCAGTAAATAGTAGCGAGAGGCCGCCCGCATTGAAAGCATAACGACCATGCGCGAGGAAAGGCAGACGTAGTTTATGGGAAAGTGCCACACCGCAGTTCGTTCGGAAACAAAAAAAAATGACTCCAATCCACGCTGTGAAGGTTCTTGTAAAGCAAAGCTCTAAGCGACTCCCACAACAATTGCCGGTGCGACGTCACTTGAATTTCCACACGCGGCACCAAAAAGAGTGAAACCAGGGATTCTGCCAGCCATTACAAGGAATTTGAGGCTGCACCGTCCCGAATACAGCAGCAGTGTGGGCCACGGACGGGCTGGAGCAGGGAATGCTACCGCTGCTGTAGCCCTGCCTTGAGTCCGCAGAAAGAAAACGGAGAGGAGCGTCTTTCGAAGGGTGAGACAGCGGAACCTAGCCATCCTGATGTGCTCGCTTGGGGCTACACCATCGCCTATCACAAGTGCAGACACCGACACAGTTCGGCATGTCAGCTTAGTCATTTCCATTGATACCGGTTGAAACTAGTTATTTTAGTAAATTTGTGAATTGGGCGGAAGGTGAGGGAACTTTTGTAATTACTATATATAAGAACCGGTTGCTCCTCACGCCTTTTGTAATACCCGTTAAAAAGCAACCAAATTGGTATTCACCTATTTAGAAAACGGTGTCCCATTCGTAGCAAACCGTGAGCAAAAGAAGGCGTTTCTCAGCGGCCAGATGTCTGTATGTGGTTTGTACATACTGTTTTCCCTCCCTGCAAACCAATCCTTACCGCATGTTTGCCGTACGACCACTTATTTCCGTAGGATGCGGGTTACCCTGGTGGTGCTGGAGAAGAAGTTAATCAAGCAGTGCGAAGGCAGCGCGCAGTTAACGCGAAGCTGCGCCAAAACAGGCCGAAAACAACCGCGGCTAAAGCAGACGACAAAGCCGTACCGCCGACGCCGCCGGCGGCGAGCAGGCACTTCCGCGTGGCGAACGCTGGGTAAAGTTGCCGCGCCATCTAAAGTCTGCTTCGTGAGTGAAACCTCACCACCCCTCCCTCTGCCGCCACCTCCGCCGCGTTGGGAGTTTGGTGTGCCGCACGCCACGAAACAACCGTTGGCTCGTAGAGACAGAAAGATTTGGATTGAAAAGTGCACCAGTACACGTTATCCCGCTTCCGCACATTACCAAGTGGCTGGTGAAGCTGTCACCGTCACAGCCAAAAAGCTCTGCTGTACGTTCAACGAGAGCAGAACATAAGACGTCGCTCGATGGTCACCTACCTGAACGAACTTTTCAGCTGGCTGTTGCTGGAGATTTTCAGGTAGCGAAAGCGTGCGCGAACCAAAAGTGCCGCTAGGCGCCCGGCTACACAACCTTGAAAAGTTGTATCTCCCGTACTTTTTTCTGTAAATTTTATTGGGCGCAGCCTAAGTACCACTTCATGGGTTGGTTCAGTAAATTAGAACTGCATTTCTATAATTAGAAAAGACGCAGGTAGAAGGCGTGAAAGTATAAATTATTGTTCTAGAGTGTCCCATCGCTACAAAAATATTTTTTGCTACTAAACAAGCCTGTATTTGTTTAGCCGTAATATAAAAATATCATATTTACAAGCAGGCACAAGCCACTGTTTAAATAATAATTCAAATGGCACCTGCATTTCAACAAACAATTTTATATAGTTTATTATTGTTTTTGTAGGGGAAAACAAGAACCTTTTGATGATTTCCTTTTCTAATCGTATTAACTGTTCATTTTTACAGTAGTAAATGAACTGTTCAATTCCTTGGACACAGCAATCTGTTCATAGCGGTCCTGCGAAATATTATGATTTTAAATTGGGGCTTAGTTGAAGGAATAATACTGGAGCTGCTTCGGGGAGGCGTTTACCGTAATGCTGTATTAAATGCTCAGTTTGCTATGTTTGCTTTCGTTTATAACCTTTGCATGGCTGTAAAACCGTGTTTACCCCGAGACGGCTGTTCTGACCGCCGAATTAGCAAGAAACAATGCACTGACTATTACTTTATTAGATGCAGAGCATCTGATTCCCTCGCCTTGTCCCTCCGGCGTCGTCGTCGTCGGCGGCGGCGGCGTTGTCCACCCCTCCCCCATTCTCCTCGCCGCGCTAGCTGCGCTCTCCGCCGCTCACCCCCTCTCCTCTCCGCATGGAGGAAGAAAAATGTTAGGAGGGAGCATGACGTCAGGCGGCCCAGCTTCGGCAAGCCAACCTCCTCTGACGCCGCTTTCTCCTCTCCTCGGGCTCCTCCCGCGCAATGCATTATGGAAAATCCACCACGCTCAGGCCCGCGGTAGCATTTAGTGGCTCCGGCTGGCCGCCGGTGGAGATGGAGGCGAGCGCCGTCGCCGAAGGCGCCGTACAAGATTGTTCGCCAGCGTTGCGCCCCAAGCTTCGTATCGTGGAAGTACTGCCGCTGTCGCTGTTCAAAGCAAGGCGAGACTTCGATCGCATTCTTACGAAGCACCCTCACGAGCTGCAAGCCGAATTTCACTTCTGACGTTGCATCGCTCGAACGCGCCGCCGTAAACATTCACAAGCATGGAGCGGCGCTCAGCTGCGCGGTGTTTGCCAGGTGTGCTGTGACGATTGCGTTTGGCATTCTGCTGAGTTATCGCGCGTAACGAGTGTCGTGTTTGCGGGGAGGTGGTGAAACTAGCTTTGGTTTCGCTCGCGCGCGCTTTTGCATGCGTTCGCTTTTTCGGTGCTCCGGCGTGATCCGGTGCTCCGTACTTCAGTGCACTGGAAAACAAAGGGTTCAGAACCCTTATGTTGGGTGCGACCACCTCGCGTCGCAAGCAGTACGCCGGCTGTTTGTCCGCTGATGACCGCTCGATCGGTGCGATACGTATATATATATATAAAAAAAAACGAATGCTATATTACGCCTGGGAGGGACCTTGCTGAATTGTGGACTGACTGCGCCTTGCCAATAAATGGTTAAAGAAATAGTTGAAATGATTGATCTTATCAACTTTGTCTGAGCGGCAAAGTTGAAAAGATCATCTCCACTTCTGCACGCGGCGGCGGCACACAACTCTCCGACTGCGGCGTGAACTTCGACGGGTCGGAAAGCTCAGTAAACAAAGATGTTTTCTGCCTCTCCCGTCCGACCACTTTGCCCGCACGATCAGGCCGCTGCGCGTTTCGGGTTGCAGGCAGAGCTGCGCGCAACGACTCGTCGCCATGGAGGATGCTCGTCGCCGAAACTCGAGTACGCGGACGCCCCGGCAACCATAGAGTTTCATACAAATAACTCTATGCCGGCAACCAAACGGATAGACGCACGCACGCAGCGTCGGCAAAGGCCACATGAGGCGCAAAGAACTACCGCTTGCCTGTCACGTGAATAGAACACCTCCCATCAGTCTTTCCTTTTTATTTTTTATGACTACGCTTCACGATTGTCACGTGACGCTCCCTCCTAAACTTTTCTTTCCTCCATGCCTCTCCGGTAGGGAACACTCTCTCGTGAGGGGCATTGGATTGGATTGGATTGGATTGGATTAAAGTGGATTGTGATGGATGATGTTGCGTCATAGCCGCGGCACGTTGCGTCATAGCCGCGGCAGACGCGCTGGGGCCGGCGCATGTGCAGTACTCTCTCTTCCGCGGTTTCCTCTCCTTCGGGCGCGCTGCGCATATAACCGGTGTGCCGTTTTCCGGCGAAGCAACATTCACGCTTGGCTTAAACACCTACAGCCCTCACCGCTTTACAAGCATGCCAACGTCGTCATCGACTGGGACCAGCTTACGCTGTCCCCTCAACGTTATGCGCGCTATAAAACGCGGTCCCTTCACCGCTGCGCCTCTGCGTCGCATCTACACAGGGGTTCCCGCGAGGGGAGGTGGGAGTTTTTGTTCCAGATACTGCCGACCTTTTAGAGGATATCGCAGGACTGAACATACAGATGTTGTAAAACACCAACCAATGCAGCCTGGAGTTTACGGCTTTAAAAAAGCAAATATGGTATTACGGAAAGTAAATAAGATAAGTACTATTTTTATTATAAATAGGCTTTTCAAAAATGGGCAAGAGAAAGTGAAAGCCGCAGACACCAGTACTATATGTTCAGAGAATAGGTTGTGCAATTGCAGATGTTGTCGGAACAGAAACACCCCCTCTAATTCAAAAACATTATTTTGCAGTCTTGAAACACCTTGGAAATTTCAGCTTTTAGGTGGAAATAGGTTAACCCATAACTAATTCGGAGAAAATACTTGAATAACCCCTGCAACGTTCGTCGAACTGCACATAATCATTTTTTGAGGGGACTTCACGAGCGAAGTTAATATTTTGCTTTGCACAACGATATTATTTTCTTTGTAAGCGCACAATTTGTTCAGAGGCAGGCCAATAGAGATCTGTGAAATAACAATATAAAAAAGAAATAAACAACCGCCACAAAAACATGTATCACTTCGTGTCGCCAGATCGGTGGTTTACAGCGAAGTATTATCCGTTTTTAATTTTACTGGTGTTTATAGAGAAAATGTAGCCGTACTTGGAAGGTGCAGGCCGCTGGGTAAGCATTCAGTAGTGCATTCACTCTCTTATTGTGAAAACGAAAAAGAAATGCAAATCAGATGCTGCGGATTTTGAAATCATTCCTCGTTGATGTCTGGAAAACGTATTGTTCTTGATAACAGGAACCGGCATTTAGCGCCCACGATTCACTTCTGAATGCAAACGTTTGTTCACCTTTTTCTCAAATATTGCCGACACAGCATTTGGGCCTGCTGGCCAAAATTGATAGGGTTGTCTTAGCAAACATGGATATATAGATTTTTCTCTACATTTTGCTCTACAGCATTTTGTCAACTTGTCAGTGGGTGACATCTTTTCAAGTCCATCAAGAGAACGCAGAAAACGCACACTGAGAAGAACTACTGCAGGCACAGGTGAAAATATTAAATATCTAATACATCACTCAGCGAAACCCATGGACCAAAAGCTCATGGACGTATTTTTTAACCAGTTTGTTCTTAACCCTGAAACCCTACGACTACGTGGTCACAGGCTTGTTGGCTGCCTGACCGCAGTCCATCGATTACAATTAGCTCATACATTGTACACCTGCCTCAATAATCCCCATCCCAGCGGCCTGCATCGGTTCAGGTAGGAGCAGTGGGAGCCCGCGAGGCCCACAACGACCATTTGACGCAAGGGCAGTCTGTTACAAGAGCAGTGGAGGTCACTGGAATAAATGTCACCACCGGCTGGACCGAGATCCTTAGGGCTTTTTTTGTCCAGATACATGTGAACGAACAAACAACAACTCTACTTGTGGATACAAACAACTCCAATCGTCAATTCCCCGTTTTTGGTGGTGTAAATAAATGAAACGATTACACTACGTAGGAAACACGCTTTTAGTATATTTAGCCTGATTTTCCGATGGCGAGAGCTGTGTAGTCTCATTTGCGTTATTACCAACTCTACGCACTAATAAAAAAATAAAAAAATGTCACAACCTTATATTTACACTAAACGAACACACAGCTGTAGTCTAATAAAAGCCACCTGCTTTAAAAGTCACTGATGCCACAGTCAACGAGAAAAAATTGCCCGTCCACTCAGGTTTCACAGGAAGCATGTTTATTCTACCATTGGATCAGGGGTGGTACTCTCGTAACTGTCCCTTTTGAAAACATCTCTTTAGCGTCCCTTTCATTGTGTCGTACTCCCGGTTAAGCAGTGGGCCTTTGAATAAAATACCGTAACTCTTCTTGCAAACGCATTTAAGGAACGGAAACCGTATCAGAGTATCTTTTATGTGTTTATTTGAACGTATTTTGAAAAACTAAACCTGATGAAATTTTTTTTGTTACGACGTTGAAAGATTTCACCGCAAGGGTAGGAACGTCCAAAGATGGCAGCTTCAGTCAGCTGTTTCCTTGTGACAGTGAAGTGTAAACAATGATGCGGCTACTCAGTATTTCGCAGTAAGACTCCGTTTTGAGGTCAGTGACAATGCCTGCGTAGCAAGGTAACCGCCCAGTTGCGTATTGTGGCATCGACGCACTTGTGGAATGCCGATGCGTGCTTTTCCAAGGACCTGGAATGGTGCTTTACGTCGTTGCATTTTTGTGGTGCTCTACGACTGCATAAATATGCAAGAAGGCGGGATTTTGTTTCGTAACGACGTACCTGTTGCACGATAAGTCTACGAACGTTAAACTGGTATGTGCATGCGTAAAGTACCATTAAAGGTTATAAATGTCATGGGGAGTACTTGTGTAATTTTGGTCGTCTGCTCGACAGCTATCAAGCTCGCTGACTATTGTTTATTCCATTGCACCTCCTGATCGTTAGCTAACTCGCAGGCGATCCTTTATTTCACTGTGTGGGGGTGGCGTATGATGCCCAGGCTCACGGAGGGCAGCGACAGCGATATTGTTTTTTTGTTACCGGCCGCTGACTGAAAGCAACTGGAAGCGAAGGAGCGCAGTGCGCATAACAGTTGGCCCGCGCATCCGCTGACCAAGTTCATCCCGGACCTCGTAGCACAGCCACCACACGGTCCTAGTTGAGAGACAGAAATGCTGGCGGAATGCTTCTCGGGGCATATCGAACGCGTCTACATTCGATAACAAGGCGATAATCGGCGCATTCATGACTGCTTCCAAAAACCGTCTGTTTGAAATTAAATCGCCTGTTCGAAGAAGCCGTGGTCAAACGTAGTAGGTCCACCCCGCTTGCGTTACGTCACATCCGGTTCTTTGCTTTTAGCCAATCAGGGCTCGCTCAAAAAGGACGCCTTTGAAAGGGACACAAATGGGTCAAAACGCAAGAATACCGCCCCAGGTGTCCGTAGGGTGACTGCCGATTTTATTGGAGAAGCGTACAAGACCCTGCGATACTTACTTGACTTTCTTTTTAAATGCAGATCATTTCTTTAACTCACGATGTCACCCGGTGTTGTTGGCGTTGGCGTGCCTCGGCGTCCGCAACAGGCATTCCAGGTGCGCCCTCCCCCAACTCCTGCTCGCCCGCATCACGCTACCCTCCTCGCTCTCAACAACAGGTCCGCAACCCTCCCCCTACACTACATAAAAAATAATACTTACCGGCGCCTGGTTTTGATCCCACGACCCTGCGGGCGGAACGCGAGGTACATGGTGCTCTTCCCACTGCGCCACAAAGCCGACAGAAAATGGGAGGCTACGAACGCGCCTTATATCCTTGACTCATTCAAACTACGGCCACAAGCTGCTGATACAACGCATTCACTACCACCAACTCCCCAAACACTAAACGCTAACGTTCCTTTGCGCGTGCCGTTACTGCTTTAACGCTCTTGCCCTGCTATCATTCCCTCAACCCGCTAGGAATGTATGGCACGTACTGTGCGTAAGATTTGTGCGCCACATTGTGTGGCTTCTCGTTGACGGCGTTCCATTTATCGCTGAGGTTCCCGCGCATTATTGTCAGTGTACACGCTGAACAGCCTCTTAGAGCCTGGCTGGGCGCACTTACAGTTGTTGATATAGGTGCTAGTGCACATTATAAACACGCAGACGTTACGACAAGCTTAGATTCCGCAAACGCAGATGAAATAAGGCTAGTGAATATGGTTCGACGAAAATTCAAAATGATTTCCATTACCGGAAACGATGGAAGTAAGTTTCACGTGCCGAGTTGTTTTTCCGATAAATTGCATGTGAAATTGCAGAACCAGGACGCGACTCAGTATATACCAAATATTGTCAGTCAGTACCTCATAACTACGAAGAACAGACTATATATATATATATATATATATATATATATATATATAGCGAATCAGAACAGGAAATGAGGGGCTCGCCGAAAACAACACAGAAATAAGGGTTGGCAGTCGAGAAAACCTCGGAAAGCAAAGGGGAGGATGTGGTAGATCATTGAAACAGATTAAGAATTTGGAAAGAAAGAAAGAAAGCGAAGAAAAAATGCCCGCCAGGTGGGATCCGAACCCACGACCACCAGGGGGGGTTCAGGGCTGGTCGACCACTCTGGACGTGTCGTGGACACTCGAGTCACGACCCGGGGGTTAAAAAAAAGAAGGTCCCCTTCACCCCGATTGGTCCGAGTGGCGCTGGCTGCCACCCCCAGGCACAGGAGACAGACATACCTGACATAAATGCCCCAGAGGGTGGGTGGGAAAACCGCCCCGCCGGTAGCGTAGTGGTTATCGCGCCAGACCGGTATTCTGGGGGTCGTGGGTTCGGATCCCACCGGGCGGGCATTTTTTCTTCGCTTTCTTTCTTTCTTTCCAAATTCTTAATCTGTTTCAATGATCCACCACATCCTCCCCTTTGCTTTCCGAGGTTTTCTCGACTGCCAACCCTTATTTCTGTGTTGTTTTCGGCGAGCCCCTCATTTCCTGTTCTGATTCGCTGCATGCATACCGAGGGCCTCTGTTCTGGCGGTCTTGTTGCCAGGGGGAGCTTGGGGGGGTTCAGGGCTGGTCGACCACTCTGGACGTGTCATGGACACTCGAGTCACGACCCGGGGGTTAAAAAAAAGAAGGTCCCCTTCACCCCGATTGGTCCGAGTGGCGCTGGCTGCCACCCCCAGGCACAGGAGACAGACATACCTGACATAAATGCCCCAGAGGGTGGGTGGGAAAACCGCCCCGCAGGTAGCGTAGTGGTTATCACGCCAGACCGGTATTCTGGGGGTCGTGGGTTCGGATCCCACCTGGCGGGCATTTTTTCTTCGCTTTCTTTCTTTCTTTCCAAATTCTTAATCTGTTTCAATGATCTACCACATCCTCCCCTTTGCTTTCCGAGGTTTTCTCGACTGCCAACCCTTATTTCTATATATATATATATATATATATATATATAGCGAATCAGAATATGAAATGAGGGGCTCGTTGAAAATAACACAGAAATAAGAGTTGGCAGTCAAGAAAACCTCGGAAAGCAAAGAAGAGCATGTGGTAGGTCATTGACACAGATAAATAATTTGGAAAGAAAGAAAGATAGTGGAGAAAATATGCCTGCCAGGCGGGATCTGTGCCCACGACCTCCAGAATACTGGTCTGGTGCGATAACCACTACGCTACCGGCGGGGCGATTTTCCCCTCCACTTTCAGGGGTATTTATGTTTAGGTATTTTTGTTTCCTGTGCTTGGGGGTGGTAGCCAGTCCGAGTGGCGCTGCTAACAAAAATAGCTTGTTTGCTAACTAAATAGCTTGGTTGAATTTTTCTCATGGCAGCCCATTAGAGCTAGAGTTAATCGGTAATCGGGGGGCACTTTCCTCGTCGTTGTATCAGTCCGGGTTCCAAAGCACTCGCACTTTTTCTGCCTACGCGTGTTACTGGAGCGTTGAATGAGAAATGGATAGGGTTGGGCTAAAGCGAAAGGGGGCTGCGTGTCTCGGGTGCTGTTACAAATCTTCGCTGTTTGCGTATGCACACGCTTTTGTGCGTGTGGGTGGGTTGCCGTGTGCATGTGTGGTTGCACCCGTGTACGTGTGAGTGCGGGGTTGGGTGTGCGTGTGCGTGTTTGCTCGTTGAGCAGCCGCTCTTAATCGCCATCCAAACTGCAAACGGCTCCCCTTCAGTAACTGGCCAGAATCAATATCAATAATTTACAGAAAAGATACCTAGCCAGTGGCGAAAGCGGTTTGGGGGGTTGGGCTATGATGCATTTTCAACGTATGTATGCATGTATGCTTGTGTGTGTGTTTAAGTGTGTTCCTTGTCCTGTCAGCGGACGTCGTTGTTGCACTGCCTTGTCCTCTGGGGAATATTTTGAGGTACTGAGTGCAAGAAGTGGGGAACACCACTCCGGGTGCTTCGCCCGGGGTAGAATGGTCCTTAGAAAAACGGGATTACACGGTCCACCGACGCCGAAGGATTGTGACCCTGTGAGAGTACGCAGGCTGGCAGGCCGGGGCCCTTCTTCCTCCTGGTTCGTAAGACACTGGTACGCGTTCCAAAGGACATACGGTTGATGCCGTCAGTGAGTTCATTGCTCCTTTTGTCTTTTCTGTTTTTTTCGGTGGACTAGGGAACAGGTAACCTCTTAGAATTGCTCATTTCTATCCCTTCCCCTTGTCTCTTTTTTACTTTTTTATCTTTTTAAGGTTGTCAACTGCAGCAATCTTAGCTACGCAAAACATTTTTCATGCCTGAACGTCTTAACGTCTTTACTTTCTCTACACGAATGTATGTCGGAATTGTTCCTGTATTGCTGTGCGTATTCCAGTTATGTGTGTACTATTGTTTTGCCTCTCGCTTCTGTAATACATATATATATATATATATACATATATATATAGAGAGAAATAGGTGTTGGCAGTAAAGAAAACCTCGGAAAGCAAAGGGGAGGTTGTGGTAGGTCATTGAAACAGATACAGAATTTGGAAAGAAAGAAAGCGGAGAAAAAATGCCCGCCAGGTGGAATCCTAACCCACGACCTCCAGAATACCGGTCTGCTGCCATAACCACTACTCTACCGGCGGGGCGATTCCCCCCCCCCCCCCCGCTTTCTGGGGTATTTATGTCAATGTAATTTTTTTCCTGTGCTTAGGGGTGGGAGCCAGTGCCGCTCTGACTTCTCAGGGTGAAGGGGACCTTCGTTTTTTAATCCCCGCGCCGTGCCTCGAGTGTCTACGACCTGTCGAGAGTGGTCAACCAGCGTTGAACCATCTTAAGCTCCCTATGGCACCAAGACTGCCAGAACAGAGGCCCTCGCTCTGCATGTAGCGAATCAGAATAGGAAATGAGGGGCTCGTAGGAATAACATAAAAATAAAGGTTAGCAGTCAAGAAAAGCTCGGAAAGCAAAGGGGAGGTTGTAGTATGTCATTGAAACAGATAAAGAATTGGGAAGGAAAGAAAGCGGAGAAAATATGCCCGCCAGGCGGGATCCGAACCCACGACCTCCAGAATACCGGTCTGGTGCGATAACCACTAGGCTACCGGCGGGGCGATTCCCCCCCCCCCCCCCGGCTTTTTGGGGTATTTATATCAATATAATTTTTTTCCTGTGCATGGGGGTGATAGCCAGTGCCGCTCTGACTTCTCGGGGTGAAGGGGACCTTCGTTTTTTAATCCCCGCACCGTGACTCGAGTGTCTACGACATGCCGAGAGTGGTCAGGATGGCGAGTTGGGCGAGTTGGTGTACTTGCATCTTGTGGAACAGCGCGAACAAACAGGGACACAATAAGAAAGAAGTGGGAAGGACTAGCGCTGACTTTCAACTCGATTTATTAGAAAAGACGTAACTACTTATACATACACAGAATCCTCATCCCCCACCACGCCACGTGCTCACACCAGCCAATGACATACTATCACGAGCAAAACACTCCACTGTTGACAACGCACCTTTCTTAACACTGGAACACCTTATCGGGACGACCGCTCCAAATAACTAAATTTTTTTTCGTGCAGGACAACTGATGTTTCACTGATACAGTCACTCCCCCACTTCCTGATGTAGTATGATTCCATCAACTCTCTAGTACGCCTGGCTTTATGCTCAAACAGGATATCAGTCTCGCGGAAAAGCGGATAGCAATGGTGCTTACACGTGCGGCAATGTTCGGCCAGACGTGCGTAATCATCTTTTTTAAGCTTGTTGCAATGCTGCAATAATCGAACGTTTAAGCAGCGACCTGCCTGACCAACAGGCGTACTAGAGAGTTGTTGGAATCATACTGAATTGGAATCATTGTTGGAGAGGGCACGGCGGGACCACATCGGACGGACCCATGAACGTACTGCTCTTCTTCGTACAGGTCACGCTGCTGACTATCGTCGATCGTGAGCCGCCCGGCAATGCATCAGGCGCAACAACAGTACTACCTGGATCTGCGCATGGCCCCATGGTTAATCTTGTGCCACGTGGCATGGGGACAGAGCCGGACTGGAGTTCGATAGCGGCGCCACCGTCTCTGGAACATAAAGCCAGCTACATCGAAGGAAGGCTCAGAGGGCACGGCGGGACCACATCGGACGGACCCATGAACGTACTGCTCTTCTTCGTAAAGGTTCGTGCAAGATATGCAAAGTGTTTCCACAGTGATGAAAGATGTATTCTTGTCCTGCCGTGCCCGGCGGTGTTATTCTTTACTAGATGAAGCATGCCATGTTCTCTTGATACTACTGGCTGGGGATGTCGAAACAAACCCTGGTCCTCTTGACAAAGATATTGACTTTGATAAGTTCCGTGAACTTTTGAACGACATGAAAACAAGCTTGCAATCTTGAATTGATAACATTTCAACATCCCAGTCACAGTTGGAAGCGTCAATGAACGATCGGTTCCTTGAATTAAATAGTACACTCAGAACCTTAACGCAGCACACAAAAGAAATAGTTCAACTAAAGACTGAGGTTGCTTCACTGAAGAAGGTGGTTGCGGAACAACAATATAAGCTGATTGACTTGGAAGATAGAAGTCGTCGACGTAATCTTATAATTTTTGGCATTTCTGAAAGGGATGACGAAAACACTGGATCGTTAAAACAAAGAACTCTTCACGAAGTGTTTGAAGAAAAACTGAACGTAACCGCTACTACTGTAGAAAGAATTCACTGGATAGGTAAAAAAACTGCCAGTAAACGTAGACCAGTTATATTTAACTTTTTTTACTATAATGAAAAAATGGAGGTTCTCAAGAATTGTTCTAAACTAAAGGGCACAAACATTTCTGTCAATCACGACTTCTCAAAGGCTACAATAACGAAACGTTCCAATTTGTGGCAATATGGAAAACAGTTCAAGGAGCAAGGCCACAAGGTGGCGCTTGATTATGACAGACTGCGAGTAGGTGACAATGTATACGTGTGGGATGAAACCCTGTGCCAACCCAGGTGCGTCTACGAAAAGAACCGGGAGATAACGTCGAGTTTGGGTGCAGGTACATCGCAGGCCATGAACACTGCAGCTACTAATTCTGTAAGAACAACCAGTTGATCCGAGCGGAAGCAACTGTGGATAACTCTAATGAACGCACAAAGTCTTGCCAATAAATCGGCTGAACTGGAGGAAACGCTACTTCTTTACGATCCACACATTTTGGCTGTTACAGAAACGTGGCTGAATTCCCAGATCAGTGATTCTGAAGTTGTTCCCCCCTCTCACAAAATAATTAGGCGGGATAAAGAAGGACGAGGAGGTATGGCTCTGATACTGAAAAACGACATTAATTGCTTCTTACTCGAAGATATACCCAACCATGAAAGCGTCTTTTGTCAGCTTAGCTACCGCAGTGTTTCTTTTCTGTTCGGTGTCGTGTACAGGCCACCAAAAAGCTCAGTCGAGTATATGGAATTGCTCTCTGGCTATATTGAGCGCATGCTGAGGGGCGGGGAAAAATTTATTCTAACAGGGGATTTCAACCTTCCCACAATAGATTGGAATACACTATCTGTATCTACGTCAAAGGATAGTGCGAGCGCGCAAATTTTTTTTCAAGTTCTTTTCTTTCATAGCTTAAAACAGCTAGTCATGGCGCCTACACGTGTTGCTGACAACACACAATCGATACTCGACTTCGTGTTCATCAAACATTTTCAGGACAATTGGTTCGTTGAGACTACAACTGGCGTTGCCGACCACAAATTGGTCCACGTTACATTAAACGTACATAAAGAAGAAGCGGCCTCTGAGGTTAAAACGTATCGTGATTTTATTAGGGCTAATGACGAGTCGATTCTTGATTATCTGCATTTTTCTTTGCCAGATTTTGCACACGGTGGGGACGTCCAATTACTGTGGGATCAATTTAAAAAGATTGTCACGCACTGCATAAATGAATATATACCGATCCGCCGAAAGAAAACGCAACGCCAGAACCCACGGATTACGCGAGAAATTATTCATTTAAAACGGCGAATTCGTCGGAGACGAAAACGACCAACTCAGAATCAGAATTGCCATGAACTACGCTGTTTAAAGGATGAACTGGTGTTGAAGTTACAAAACGCACGCTCAAAATTTTACGAACAAACACTTCCTTCTTTCTTGAAAGAATCCCCTGAAAAGTTTTGGCGTTTTCTTTCTAATTCTAAACATACCGTTGATCAACTAAGAATTGATGGTACTGTTACCAATAATCTTCAGAATATTGCGAATGCATTAAACAAATGTTTTCAAGCTTCCTTTACGGAGCCCGATTTACACAGCTCACGAGACTCGATACCCGCTTCTTTTCTCTGTATATCACCGATGGATGATGTTACTATAACCAAGGAAGGCATATTTTCCTTGCTATTAAAAATTAATGTTAGAAAATCAAGTGGGGCTGACAATATACCTACGGCATTTCTGCAACGGTACTCCGAACTAGTCTCCGGGTACCTCTGTGTTCTCTTTAACGCCTCTCTTCATCAGTGTATGCTACCCAGCGACTGGCTAACAGCCAAGGTTGTACAAGTATTCAAATCGGGGGATAAATTAGATCCTAATAAGTACAGACCAATCTCGCTAATAAGTACATGTTGCAAAATATTCGAACACATAGTAGCCAGCCACATAATCCAGCACCTCGAGTCAAAAAAATTTTTTGTTCAATATCAGTACGGTTTTCGTAAGAATGTGTCTACTATAACTCAACTGGTGTCTGTAATTCATGACTTCACATCAGCTGTAGATAACCACCTTCAAATTGATGCAGTTTTCTTGGACTTATCAAAACCATTTGACCGTGTGCCACTTAAGTTGCTTCTTAACAAATTAAAAGTAATTGGGCTTCCAGATAGGCTGGTCACTGGATTGAAGCATATATACTGAATCGTACTCAGTTTGTTCAATGTAAATCTGCTCGATCTAACCATACCAGTGTCATGTCCGGAGTTCTCAAGGATCTGTGCTCGGATCATTATTATTTTTGATATTTATAAATGGCATTGCTGCTGGTATTGGTGATACCGTTACTGTGAAACTGTTCGCTGATGACTGTGTTGTTTATTCGGCTGTTAATGATATCTCAGGCCAGATGGTGTCAAATGAGAGCATTTGTAAGCTTGCGGACTGTTGCGATGGGAGAAAAATGCGGATCAACTTTACTAAAACAGTATGCATGACAATAACAACAAAGCGAAATCTCCTACCGTATGTGTACAAAATTGGTGAACAAATTATTCAGAATGTCTCATCTACGAAGAACTTAGGTTTAACGATTAGCAGCAATCCTAAATGGGATGCCCACATTGACAATATCTGCGCTAAAGCGTTCAGAAAACTATGCTTTTTGAAACGGAAATTGAGAACATCATCAAAAAAGGCAAAACTTCAAGCCTATCGCACTCTCATCAGACCAGTCCTCGAGTACGCCTCCATTGTATGGGACCCTTTCCATTAAAAAGATATTGCCAGGGTTGAGAGGATACAGCCATTGGCGGCAAGATTTATAATGCATGACTACCGATCCTCGTCATCTGTTACAAACATGTTGCAGCAGCTGGAATTGGAACCACTTCACCTGCGTCGACAGGTTGCAAGGCTTAAATTTTTTTTTTTGCTGTATGACAGTAAAACTGGTTTATGCAGAGATGTATGTACATCCCGCACCCCTAAGATCAACCAGATTAAATCACTCTAAAGTTGTACGCCCCTACTTTAGCCGAAGTAAGCGCTTTCAAATGTCGTATTTCCCCCGTACAACTGAACAATGGAACGCGCTACCTGAATGTATTGTCCAGTGTACTAATTTTAACTGTTTTGAAAAATTGCTTCTAACACAGTTACTAAACCCCTCTCCTGCTAGGGCAGCAATGCTGCCTGCAGTATTTGTAAATAAAAATAAATGAAATAAATACTACATCAGGAAGTGGGGGAGTGATTGTATCAGTGAAACATCAGTTGTCCTGCATGAAAAAGAATTTGGTTATTTGGAGCGGTCGTCGCGATAAGGTGTTCCAGTGTTAAGAAAGGTGCGTTGTCAACAGTGGAGTGTTTTGGTCGTGATAGTATGTCATTGGCTGGTGTGGGCACGTGGCGTGGTGGGGGATGACGATTCTGTGTATGTATAAGTAGTTACGTCTTTTCTAATAAATCGAGCTGAAAGTCAGCGCTAGTCCTGTCCACTTCTTATTGTGTCCCTGTTTGTTCACTCTGTTCCCTAAGATGCAAGTACACCAACTCGCCCAACTCGCCACCCTGACCACTCTCGGATGTCGTAGACACTCGAGTCACGGTGCGGGGATTAAAAAACGAAGGTCCCCTTCACCCCGAGAAGTCAGAGTGGCACTGGCTACCACCCCCAAGCACAGAAAAAAATTGCATTGATATAGATACCCCAAAAAACCGGGGGGGGGGGGAATCGCCCCGCCGGTAGCGTAGTGGTTATCGCACCAGACTGGTATTCTGGAGGTCGTGGTTCGTATCCCGCCTGGCGGGCATATTTTCTCCGCTTTCTTTCTTTCCAAATTCTTTATCGGTTTCAATGACCTACTACAACCTCCTCTTAGCTTTCCGAGGTTTTCTTGACTGCCAACCCTTATTTCTATGTTATTTCTACGAGCCCCTCATTTCCTATTCTGATTCGCTACATGCAGAGCGAGGGCCTCTGTTCTGACAGTCTTGGTGCCATAGGGAGCTTAAGAGGGTTCAACGCTGGTTGACCACTCTCGACATGTCGTCGACACTCCAGGCACGGCGCGGGGATTAAAAAACGAAGGTCCCCTTCACCCTGAGAAGTCAGAGCGGCACTGGCTCCCACCCGTAAGCACACGAAAAAATTACATTGATATAAATACCCCAGAAAGCGGGGGGGGGGGGAATCGCCCCGCCGGTAGCGTAGTGGTTATGGCACCAGACCGGTATTCTGGAGGTCGTGGGTTAGGATTCCACCTTGCGGGCATTTTTTCTCCGCTTTTTCTTGCTTTCCAAATTCTTTATCTCTTTCAATGACCTACTAAAACCTCCCCTTTGCTTTCCGAGGTTTTCTTTACAGCCAACCCTTATATCTATATATATCTATATATATATATATCTATATATATATATATATATATATATATATATATATATATATATATATATATATATATATATATATATATATATATATATATATATATATATGTATATATTTATATATATATATTTATATACATATATATGTATTACAGAAGCGACAGGCAAAACAATACTACACACATAACTGGAATACGGACAGCAATACAGGAACAATTCCGACCGACATACATTTGTGTAGAGAAATTAAAGACGTTAAGACGTTCAGGCATGAAAAATGTTTTGCGTAGCTAAGATCACTGCAGTTGACAACTTTAAAAAGATAAAAAAGTAAAAAAGAGACAAGGGGAAGGGATAGAAATGAGCAATTCTAAGAGGTTACCTGTTCCCTAGTCCACCGAAAAAAACAGAAAAGACAAAAGGAGCAATGAACTCACTGACGGCATCAACCGTATGTCCTTTGGAACGCGTACCAGTGTCTTACGAACCAGGAGGAAGAAGGGCCCCGGCCTGCCAGCCTGCGTACTCTCACAGGGTCACAATCCTTCGGCGTCGGTGGACCGTGTAATCCCGTTTTTCTAAGGACCATTCTACCCCGGGCGAAGCACCCGGAGTGGTGTTCCCCACTTCTTGCACTCAGTACCTCAAAATATTCCCCAGAGGACAAGGCAGTGCAACAACGACGTCCGCTGACAGGACAAGGAACACACTTAAACACACACACAAGCATACATGCATACATACGTTGAAAATGCATCATAGCCCAACCCCCCAAACCGCTTTCGCCACTGGCTAGGTATCTTTTCTGTAAATTATTGATATTGATTCTGGCCAGTTACTGAAGGGGAGCCGTTTGCAGTTTGGATGGCGATTAAGAGCGGCTGCTCAACGAGCAAACACGCACACGCACACCCAACCCCGCACTCACACGTACACGGGTGCAACCACACATGCACACGGCAACCCACCCACACGCACAAAAGCGTGTGCATACGCAAACAGCGAAGATTTGTAACAGCACCCGAGACACGCAGCCCCCTTTCGCTTTAGCCCAACCCTATCCATTTCTCATTCAACGCTCCAGTAACACGCGTAGGCAGAAAAAGTGCGAGTGCTTTGGAACCCGGACTGATACAACGACGAGGAAAGTGCCCCCCGATTACCGATTAACTCTAGCTCTAATGGGCTGCCATAAGAAAAATTCAACCAAGCTATTTTTGTAAGCAGGCTGTAACTAAAGACAACTGTTTTCCTAGTGGCTTATTTTGTTCATGACTACGTTGGCTGAAGTCGGTGACATCGACGGTGTGAGAGCTTTTCTGATTTTGATTCTGATTTCGCTTCAGCTTTTCTGAGTTGAATAAGATAGCTCTAATTTAATTTCTTGTAGTATTGGCATGAAAGGGCTGATCTGAAAGAACATTTCGTGAGAAACAAGCGTTATCACTGACAGAATCGCAAAATTACAATACCCATACATAAAGATATTCATTGATGCCAGGGTTCGTATAGGAAATTCTGGAGGTTTGTGAGGGTGTCGAAATGGTGGCGTGAGTAACAAACCAGGCAGTTGTTTTGAAGGTTAGTAGTTAGTACCTCGCAATCGGGCTTTTTTGTGAGTATTTCAGATGTTTTTTTTTCGGAAGGCTAGATCTTAGAGAAATCGGTAGAAGGTTTTTGAAGACTAGAACGATTCCTAGAAACTTAAGCGATTTCGCTCAGAACCGTTTTTTTCGAAAATACACGAAAAAAGCAACACTTACTTTTTCCAAAGCTCCTGTGAAGTGATTTCATTGCAAGTAATATTACGGCTATACTTACCAGTGCTTTTCTGAAGGCTTCAACACCTCTTTCATTCAGCAACACAGGCCGCAGGACAGTGGATCCACCCCTCTTGCATGTAAATATGATAAAAAAATATGAATATCACTGTGACATAGAACGTAATAAGGTGGGGGGGACCAACAAAATGGTATAGAGGAGGCCACAAGAAAAAAACCCCACAGGGCACCAGCTTCACAAATGTAATGTGACAATTGCTGCGTTCGCCATATTTTCATGGTGCCTTAACAGTTGCTTTATGATCTGGCTCTGTACTTTCACATTACTTTCATTTAGCAATATTAGAAGTAAAACAGGGTCACCGGACGAGTTTCTAAGAAACTGAATTGCTGTAAACAGAGAGATGACAACAAAATCACTGTTCAGGCAGCAAGCGAGTAAAAATGCATATAGGTAAAGGGTAAAAAAAACCCGAATACAGCTTTGTTCAGTTTGAAAGAATTAGCCTTTGGTAACTCACTCGGCTCCATAGCAACCCGAAAATACATTCGCGAGCCGAAAGTTACACGCAACACAGAATGTTTTAAAATTTCGCACTGAGGCTTTGGCAGGAGAGACGCAATATGGGCTAGCACTAAAATGTTGAGAGAGAGAGAGAAATGACCTTTATTGCGTTGTCCGGCGGGGGGTGCGGGTCAGGCCACGCAGGGCTTCGCCGTCACCCCTGTCTATCTACCTATTCTAGGTATCGTGCTGACCTCGAAGCAATGGGCCTGGCCTGCGGCTCGGGCTACTAGGGGTGTCCCCGCCCCGCCTCCTGTCACCGTTCCCGAGGGAAGCAACCGGGGGGGAGCGCGGGTCCTCCTTTCGCCGTTGCCGCGCCAGAGCAGCCTCGAGCCGCTGGACGGCCCTGAGCTGGAGTCCGTGCTCCGTAGAGCCGATCATGTCGCGAACGTCCGGTGGGAGGCCGCGGCCTCCGTCACGCGCACAGTGTTCTTCGCAGCCCCACATGAGATGGGCAAGGTCCGCGGGCACTGGCGCACACACACTGCACTCACTTCGTTCGTAGAGGTCCGGGCACACGTGGCGCGCGAGCGCCGGCGTGAGAACCGTTTCTGTCTGCAGTTGCCGCAGGAGCACTGCCTCCCCTCTCGTAAGCCCCGGATGGGGGGGCGGGAAGGCTCGTCTCCCGTGCCTGTACCACCGGAGCGTGGCGCCGTAGGCGGTCAGGGGCTCCGCGTCGTCATCGTCGTCTTGCTGTTCTTTTCCGGGCTCGGAGAGGGGTCGGGCGAGGGGGGGGGGGGCGCGGCTCGGCACGTGGCGAGGTCTCGAGCCGCGGCGTCCGCCTCTTCGTTGCGGTTGCGGTGGCCGTTGCGCAGCTCCCGGCCCGCGTGGGCGGGGAACCAGCGGATGCTCGTGCTGTTCGCGCGGGCTCCCTCCCCGATGCTGGAGAGGAGTCGCGCGGTGCTCTTGCACACCGTGCTCCGGGCGAAGTTCGCTATCGCCGACTTGGAGTCACTGAGGATGGTTGTCGTGCCCGGCCGGACCAGGGCGAGAGCTATCGCCGCCTCTTCGGCCTGGCGGGCGGTCGTGGCCCGCACGCTCCCGGCGCTGAGCAGTTCTCCCGTGGTGGCCTTCACGACCACCGCCACAAAGGTGTCGGCCCGCTCTCGGTACTTGGCCGCGTCCACGAACACTGCGCCTTCGCGCTCGTTGTATTCCTTGGCGAGCGCGCACGCTCGCGCCGACCTGCGCTCGACGTTCCGCTCCGGGTCGACGTTCCTCGGGAGCGGCGGCACGATGACGCGGCGGGCGATGTCGTCCCGCAGCGGAACGAGCTCGTCCTCCGCCGCAGGTCCGAGGGGCGGGCTCAGGCCCACCCTCTGTAGTATCTTCCGGCCCGATCTGGTGGTGCTCAGGCGTTCGAGTTGTGACACGCGCGGCGCCTCGCTGATTTCTAAAATGTTGACAGACGAGTCTTTTGCCGGCCCTACTACATTAACGTCGGCACGGTTGCTCTTCTTAACAACGTCCTCTTTAGTGTTTTTCTAGCGTTTTCTGTGCATGTGTTTGCTTCTAAACTTTGTGACTATTGCCCTGTTCGCTGAAGGGAGGAAAACTGCTTCTTCCTGTGTTGTGGCCCACAAAACTGGTTAAAAAATAACATCAAGCGTTCATTACGCACTGCAAAAGTTGCCGCAAGTAAAGACAGAAGCCACATGGCTGGAACAGCTTTTATCTAGAGTGATAATTTTACTTGGAGTTTGTTGTGACGGCAGGCCATATTTGGCGCCCTGCACCAATCTGAGTCCTCGGAGAAGGTGGTGGTGCACTCTACCCTTCAAGTTGACGTTCTTCCATTGCTCGCTGCATTAATCAATTTCTGCTCTTAAGGCTGACCAGTCCTCCTTTTCTTATTCTCCGTTTTGCCCCCTCCCTGTCTCCTCTACCTGTGTGCTGCTGAGATAACTGCTTTGCATGTTTTCATTTATGTTGGTTACAGTGAGGGTGAAAAGGAACTTTTCCGAACTAGTGTTTGCCGTGCTTGGCCTTATTCTACTCTAATGTTGCCTTGAGGAAGCTCGCTGTCCGCTGATAAAATCGGTCTGAATATTCAAATCCTTGTTAGGGATCTTCGTTAAGGTTTCTACAGCTGTTGTGTGAAAGGTTTTACGTATACATAGTAGTTTAGGATTCGTTCACTAACTTTAAGTCTGTACTATCGGCGTCAAATGAAACGCGAACACGAAAATATGAACCACAACGTGAAAAATTGAAAATACTGTTCGTAGAGTTCATATAATGGCTTGCTATTGGTATGTTTCGAAATTCACTTTTCCCAACACTGTTGTTGTAACTAAGCCACGCGTCAATTTGGCTTGGATAGAAAGAAATCGCGCTATTTGTGTGTACAGGTTCATATTTTTGTGTTCGCCTACATATGATACATGCACACCTACGTTTTAGGAAACAACCTTTTGGCAGCATCAACCCAGAAAACAACAGGTTACGTTGTCTGGTTAACAGAGATGCAAAGTGTGAAAGAAGAGTGGATCTGACATGAGTGAGAAGAGAAATGAAGTGTTGCTGGAAATATTTTTGAGGGGAGATAGTTGCTGAAAAGGAAGTCATGAGCCGAAATAGTTGTTTGCAGTGACACTGACAGTGACAGTGACAAGGGGGTTGAAGGCACGATAGTGACACTTCAGGACTTCTGCTGAGGCTTTGGGAGACAGCAGGAGGGCAGGTACGACAGCGCAACATGACTACTATGTTATTGCATGCCATGCACAGCAAGGGTAATATGAAAAAAAAAACACGTCCGAGAGCCATGCTTGCAAAAATATAAACCTAATATGCATCACCTTGCAAATGGCCACTTACTAGCATTGATTGTTGCAAGCACTGTTCTTGGACGTGTTCATTTTTTTATCGCACTGTCTAGGCATGTAGTGATAAACGCACTAGACTTCCTGTACCACCCACCCTCCTAATATTGTCTCTCAAAACATCATTCGAAAAACTGCTGTGTCACAATCCAGCATCGTCCAACTCTCCCCCCCCCAACCCGTTTCCAAACTGCAAAGAACAATATCGACACATGGCTTCCGTTTCCTTAACTGGCTCCTCTGAAAGGCCTCTACAGCAACACTAGGTATCTCAAGGATCACCGCTGTTTCCTAGGTTGAGGCGCTCCTCCAGATTTGTCTCCTGTTTGCTCCATATCTTAGCCCCATCATTCCACATATATGTGCATGTGTCGGTACAACATGTCAGGCATCTCAAGCAATTTAGAGGAAAGATTAAAATTAGAATATTGTATTTTCTACAAAAAAAGTAATTACAATCACTAAAGGTGGATTTACTCTGTCCTAACAGGTTAGTTAAATTAGCTTTGCATTGACAATGCCAATGCACAACGCTGTTGAGTGTCCTAAAATGCACTGGATACCAAATAACTGCAAAATTACTTCTATAATAGAAAGTTCATGGCAGTTCAATGAAATACAAGGAATGCAGGTAGAGTGCTACTATCATTCATATGCGTTTGCTTATAACAACGGGTCGTAAATAATTCGAATTTCATCCAAAGTACAGCGAAATCAACTACACACACAATTATTTCTTGCAAACTGCTGCACTACGTATTTCTAGTCAGCTTCTACATTGACCTGAGAACTTAGCTATATTCCGTTTTTAAAATGTTAATTATCTAAATTGCCGTTTAAAACGCATAAGTGGTATATGACAGTTTATGCTACCATTTATTGTCATATTGCTTAAAAAATTCATAGAAGTATTATGGAGCATTAGATTTTTCTACATAAAGCCTTTGGTGCATGAACGTAAAGCACAGTATTCCCACAACCTCTCTGCGAATAAAAAAGTAGTGACACCAAGGTTCAATTTTGAACAACTTCGACAGGCAAAGATGCCTTCGTACAGTAGCTAACCGCTACTTGTAATGATTTTTAATCAACATTTTTTTCGCCATTACTAGACGACAGGAAATGGCGGTTAGGAGTTGAACTGAAGAAACTGAGATAATAACAAGTGCAATACAAACCTGTAAAAAGCTGGAGTACACGGTGAGCATGGACACCCACAGGACTTGAGGAGTGATAGCAGCCATTTCTGATTGAGTAAAATGTAAAGGCAAAAAGTAAGTGTGGGAGCAGTTACAACAAATGGCAATTCTACACAGAAGTCAAGCGCCACAAGCAAGTCGAAGTCTCACGGGCCAGTCTAAACTAAGCACAAGCAAGTTTTACATCCCCTGAAACCTAGCACAAGTTGGTGTGGGCATCACTGCACCTCCCACAACACTGCAGACAGCCGTGTGGGTGAAATCTGCAGCATTGCAAGAACAGATCTTACCTCTAATGACATGTCTAAAAGGTGGGTCATTCTATGCCAAACATCCCAGTACGTGGAGCTTGACACTCCCTAACCATTTGGGAAAAATAATTGTTGGTGTGACGATTGGTTTGGCCTTGCAGGAGTGTGGGACGTGGACATAGAACTTAAAAGAAAGGAAGAGAATGACTTGCACTTACAACGTACAACGGTGAACTGTGAAAGGAAAATTCAGCACAACACCAGAATACAAGGGTCAAAGTACAGTCCTCAAATTCCAGTTCAAAGGAAGAGAAAAACGCAAATGCTCTCACCGGCTTGAGAGGCGTTGTTCAGCAATATGTGTCGTGGATTGTCGTTGGTCCAGGTTGGAGAAGAGCATTGCCCCCCCCCCCGTTCTCCTCGGACAAGGCAGCACAGACAGCACCACGCCCTGCGTGGCAGGTGCAGTGGTCTATCCTGGGCCGTGGCAACAAACCGCCGCCAGGTGTAGAACTGAGCCCAGTCGCCTGCGAGTGAACTCGCATGTCTGGAAGCACTGGTACACAGGATTTGCGGGCCCATCTCCAGTCCTCGTTAGCTCACCAACTCAGAGACCTCTGGTTCCCCAGTCAGCCTCCATCTGAATCGCGTTCCACTTCCCTCCTTGAGCACCTCCTCCTAACTTGATGTTAACAGGCTGACGTGCCATTGGCTCCGTAATAAAGTACATACAAAATCTAAAGAAAGGAAAGGTTAACGACTTAATAGGACGTGGTTGCTTGCTCGTGGATTCATGACACACAAAGACTGCGCAAAAGACGTGGGTGACAGGACGAGCACCATCATGTCACCCATCATCATCCTCGTCTTTCGTGCAGTGTTATTGCTTCGTGTGAAGATGAAGCATCTCTATTAGTTAACGCTTGACTTCACACTAGAGTAGTGCCTAAGTGAAAAACATGGCTGGCAGACACTAGTGAGGATGCAAACAGCTGACTCACTAAATACAGAAAGTACACACCGAGTGCGGGATCAGCACATGTAATATTTTGCAAACATTGATGTCAGGCAAGTTGGTGTAACATGCTTTCGGAGGTACGTTACGCTTGTTATAATTAGGGCGACGGAAACAGAAAAAAATGTACACTGTGACGAGAAGAAGGCGCCGTCTTGTTGTGAAATTGTATGTTTTTTTCTGTGTCCGGGTCTGTGATCGTAGCAAGCGCCACTAGCCTTGAAAAGGATGTTTTCAGCATGCTCCAGCCTTCCTTTGATGCCTACATCAAAAGATTGATTTGCATTGGCGGTTTAATTTTTTTATCTGCAAACATCGCGCGAACGTGACAATACAAGCGAATATGCTATTCATACTGGCTTTTCCTCATACAAAGGACATTAAAATGTGAAAACAAATTTCCCCATACAAGTTTTCCGACGCATATCGCGGCCCGAAGACCGCGAGGCGGACGGTCGCGACGGCGGCAGCCGGTCTCGCGAGCGCAATAGCAGCCAATCGCACTGCACGGAATTAACACTCTCGGGTAGGGGGTGGGGGAGATTTCACAACGCCTACGAGGCGCGAGCCAATTAATTAACACCGCCCCGTATTTCGTTTGTTATTTCACAAATCGTCAGAGAAGAAAACTACAGGAAGAAAAAAGACAACAACCTGGCCAGTAGCGGTCCCAAAGATTGGTTTTGGGGGGGGGCGAATTTTTTTGAGGGGTGGGGGTGGGGTGAGGGCGAATAAATAACTGCTCCCGTCCTTGCGCCAGTTCTGTGGAGGATGTGAACCATGCAGGCGTGTGCGCGTATGCGGTGCAATCGGCTTGTGCACATTGCAAATCACTTAGTGACACAGTGGTTTTTCGCACCTCTTAGCTGGTGCAACGGATGGCTCGATCCCGCATTTCTTACGGTCGCAACACGTTTGCGGCCTTGTACAAGTGGTATTGAACCTCAGGCAACTGGAATGCTTAAAAAACCAAAAAAATAAGAAGCTGAGGACCTCTTTTGGGGGGGCGATCGCCCCTGCGTCCCCCTCGACCCCCCCCCCCCCCCCCGGGGGCCCGCTACTGAACCTGACACACTTTTGAATAGCCTGGTGTTGCAAACTAGCGCCGTGTATTACAGGATTGTACCCCTCCGCTCAACGGTAAGCAACGCTGTAATTAGTGTCGCATGATGACCGCCTCTGTGAATTCACGGCAAGTTCACGGAGCAGAATTCCTGAGCTCGCACTGACATTACGCCCAACGACCTTCGCCGAGGTCTTTTTTTTTTTTCGTTTTCTCTGTCGCGCGCGCTTCGCGGCATCGACGCGAAAAGGCGCGCTCAGCGTGTTGGCTCAGCTGGCGGTAAAGTCGCCACCCGTCCGTAGATTCTCTTTCGCGCGCGCTTCGCGACATCGACGCAAAAAAGGCCAAAATTGTATTCAGCTCATTTGTCCATTTATTTATTTAAAAGGCCAAAAATTTATTCAGGTGATTTCGACAAGAAAGTCAGAATCTCTTGCAAGCGTATGCTTTTTTGAGACCCAAATTATTGAATTCTTTCTTTTTCGTGGTTACACTCTCTGTAGTAATATTTTTGGGCGATCTGTCAAACGCTGTACTCAGAGCATTTGTGTTGTTGCGAAAATTATTGAACGAAGGATAATAAAAAAAGTTACCCTCGCAAAGCGATGAATTTGTACTGTCCCTCCCTTTGCGCCGGTACCCGCCGGGGTGGCTCAGTGGATAAGGCGTTGCGCTCTGAGAACGAGGTCGTGGGTTCGATTCCCGGCCGCGGCGGCCGCTTTTCTGATGGAGGCTAAAAGCAAAACGCCGTGTGTTTGAGATTTCGGCGCACGTTAAAGATCCCTAGGTGATCAAAATTAATCTGGAGCCCTCCACTTCGGCGCGCCTCATCGCCTGCGTTGCGTCGGTGCATGAAACCCTACAATCAAATAAAAAGAACCTCTGAGAATTCTTCCCGGATGAACTACTCGACAGACGAGTAGTTCATGCAGACGAGCAGGCAGACGAGGACGGACGTTCGCGATGTCGTGCAAAGAGAGCTGCTTGAAAGACAACCCATGGGCGGACAAGGCGAGATCATTCAAGTCGACGAATGCCTCACGAGGGGAAAAAGAAATGCCAACCGCGGCCGAATGTTGAGCGGAGAGGATGTTCCAGCGAAGCACCAGAACAACCATCGCGGCGTGGTTGACCACGGCCCCTTGGTGTTTGACCTCCTGTGGGTGAGGACTGGAGAACTACGGCTTTTCAAGGTCGACCAGCGGGACGCCAGTACGCCGGGCGAGAAGACAGCTCAGAACGTACTGCCGGGCACCACCATGCACAGTGATGAATGGGGCGCCTACCACTGCATAGTACCTCGTTTGCTAGATTCGCAAGGCAGCAACATGAGCTTGGATTGGAAGTTCGTAAACCATTCGGAGAACTTTGTGGACCCCACGACTGGGGATCACACACAAGGAATTGAAAGTTCTTGGCAGAAAGCGAAGCGGAGGCTTGTGCGGAACGGGCAGAAAATTCCAGACGAACTTCTTGAATCTCACCTCTACTGGGTGTGGTGCTTGTCCTTACACCGCCGCTGGAGGTGCACCGACCCTTTCCTGAGTCTCATTGAAGCCATTTCCCGCCGCTACCCCATGTAGGCGAACTTTCGCGGCCCCAAAGTTGAGCTATTGCGAAGTGCAATTATTAAGTGCAATTGTAGTCTAGCAATCAAAAGCCACATTTCAAAGTGCAATTATTAAGTTTGATTACAATCTACAAATCAAAACCTACATTGCGAAGTCTAATTATTAAGTGCACTTGTAATCTACCAATCAAACAAAAGCCACATCGCAAAGTGCGGCTATGTTAGGTGCTGCCATTATAATCTACAAGTAAAATGTCAGTGGCTAAATTAATTACTTTGGCATACTTTTAGACTTTTTGTACTTTGTGAAACATTTTTGCCTGACAGAATTAGGATGCACTTTCATGTACTGTCAAATCCGCTTTGTGAATTGTCATATAGTGGGAAAAATTGAAGCATACTCACACTAACGCTTGAGTCTTTAAGGTTGCGAAGCTGAATGCCGCCTTCACTACCATCACGAAGGGTTGAGTCCACGATTGCATCCGATTTGCTTCTGCAACCACCTTTAATCCATCATTGTTCCTATAAACGTGTAATTTATAACCAATCTTGGCCAACCTCCCTAAGTGGGTATGCTTGATTTGACAGATGCGCGCCGCTGACGCAGGCGGTAGGCGAAAGGCACGTACACTTGAGTGCTTCTCATTTTCTTTGTTTTATTAACTGCCGGGCAGGCACCGCGAGGCCCACGCTCACGTGCTCGCGCTCGGCAATTTATGGGTATGTTTAACTGCGGACACGAAATATTGCGATTTCCTAAACAGCTGCTTTGGTAAAGTTAGCCGGCGCAAAGGTTTTTAAGTGTGAAGCACTTCTTAGTCGGGCCTACTCCTGCTTCCACCGCCGTCCTCCGTCCGCAGCCTAGCTCGGCGCGCCAGCCAGGCCACTACACTATATAAAAAAAAACGGCATCCGGCGCCAGGTTTCGATCCGAGGACTTTGCGGCTTTTTTTTTTCTTTATTGCCTGCTTTGCGACAACACAACACGCACTGTTCAGTACACACATTACTAGCTCCAGCCACCAATCGGCTGAAGGGAGTGGCTTAAAACATCTTAAATTGCGCTAGAACATCCAGAATGGGTAACCACTCAGGCTCTTCCGGCATCACTCGATAAACTTCTCTTATATAAGCAACGCTTTCAATGAAGTACTCTCGCACTGTGCGAGCATCCTCTTCGGCATTTTGAACCGCCATGCGAGTTTTCCACATAGAATGCAGACTAAGTGCCATGAACATATCATCGTTGTTTACGGGCAAAAAGCGAATGCCATAAGGCGTTAATGGTAAGTCTTTTTTCAGGGTTCATTGGAGGATGTCCCAGTGAAACACCGCATCCCAACAGTCCAGAAAGATGTGCTCAATTGTTTCCAGCTTTTGGCATAGTCTACAGTTAAGTGTCCATGGGTGTGCATATAGTCCTTTTTCCTGCAGCCAGGGTTTTACTGGAAGCGTGCCGCTATGAAGTTTAAAGAAGAAAGATTTAACAGATGAACGTACTGGCATTCGTTTCACTCTTTTTAGAACATCTTTTCCTGAATCCACTGCATATAACTGACGATAAACCGGAACAGGCAGACACACATCAATCATATCTTTGTACAAACGTTTTCGCGGTACACTACTCAAATACTCCAAGGAAAAACTAACCCTTAAAATCCTAAAAGCATCCACAACTTCCCGCAAGAACCCACGCACACGTACACATCGCACTTCAGAAGTTGAAACTGCATAGTCTGGAATGGCATCACGTAGTCGGGCTTGTACCACAGTACGTAGAAAGCAATCTCTCTGATCTCTCAGAAACAAACCTAGAAACTATCTGTCGGATAAACAAATGTGCCAGTCCCAATATACCACTTTTCACCGAGCGAAACAAATTAGTCCCGCAGCGCGACGCTCTACCGACTAAGCCACGGACGCGACGCTGATATCAGTGTTAGTAACGCGCCTTATATCTTTAACGCATTCAAACTACGTCGTCAGCGGCGTGCATTGGCGACTCAGCGGCGTTATAGCGGCTTGATAACTGCGTGGTGTACACGTGATACTACAAACCCGCTAGTTCTGCATTCTCTCACGTGACTGCGCCTCCTCTCCCTTCACTCCGGTCGGCGCTTCGCAGCTGCGGTGCGCTGCGGTGCGGTGCCCTCCTCCGCTTCCCTGGCCCCCCGCTCCCCGCCGCCGCGGTCCCTTCTTTCGAGGGAGAGGGGGCCACGTTCCCTGGTGAAACAAGAATCACGGCCGCTGGACCTTGCGTGCGCTCTCATCCAGCGGCCGTGCAAGAACCATATGTGGCGCGCGCGCGGACCCCGCCGGTGGTCCCAGTTGACGGCCCCCGGCGGCGGTGGCGC
This sequence comes from Haemaphysalis longicornis, assembly GCF_048455015.1. NCBI lineage: Eukaryota > Metazoa > Arthropoda > Arachnida > Ixodida > Ixodidae > Haemaphysalis > Haemaphysalis longicornis. The sequence goes on from NW_027526233.1 coordinate 3,117,055, forward strand.
GCGCTTTGCTTCGTCCATTCTCCCGCCACCAAGATTTCCGCAGAGGGACAAACGAGGCGTGTTAAGCCGAACGTGATCACGAGGGGGTGTTAATGTAACTAACGGGCAAAATGCCACCAAACTTCAACAAACTCCCCCTCATAGCATCACCCCGTGCTTCGCACTTCCTCATACTCCCCTTCGGGGAAATGCGGGGGAGTTTTTTTTATTTGATTGTAGGGTTTAACGCGCCGACGCAACGCAGGCAATGAGGCTTGCCGTAGTGAAAGGCTCCAGATTAATTTTGACCACCTGGGGATCTTTAACGTGTGCCGAAATCTCGAACACACGGGCGTTTTTGCTTTTAGCCTCCATCAGAAAAGCGGCCGCCGCGGCCGGGAATCGAACCCGCGTCCTCGTGCTCAGCAGCGAAACGCCTCAGCCACTGAGCCACCGCGGTGGGTACAGACGCAAAGGGAGGGACAGTAAAAATTCCTCGCATTGCACAGTTAACTTTTTTTATTATCCTTCGTTCAACAATTATTGCAACAAAACAACTGCTCTGAGTACAGCGTTTGACAGATCGCCAAAAAATATTACTACAGAGAGTGTAACAAGGAAAAACAAGGAATTCAATAGTTGGGGTCTCAAAAAAGCGTACGCTTGCAAGAGATTCTTACTTTCTTGTCGAAATCAACTCAATAAATTTTTGGCCTCTTAAATAAATAAATGAATAAATGAGCTGAATACAATTTTGACCTCTTTTCGTCGATGTCGCGAAGCGCGCGCGAAAGAGAATCAATCTGCGCATGAGTCGCGACTTCACCGGCAGCTGAGCCAACCCGCTGAGCGCGCCTTTTCGCGTCGATGGCGCGAAAGAGAAAACGAAAAAAAAAAAGACCTCGGCGAAGGTCGTTGGGCCTGAGGTCAACTCGAGCTTGGGAATTCTGCGCCGTGAACTTGCCGTGAATTCGGAGCGGCGGCCATCATTGGACACTAATTAGACAGTTGCGGATGAAAGCACACCGACGCGTCGTCAGTCTTCAACCTGACCAGGTCTTCCTCCTGCGCCCTGTCCATTCGGAGCTGGTGAGCTGCAAAACACACGCTGACCTTTGCTTAAGCCGGATGAACTTCGTGGCAGCCCCAGACTATACGGCGCGCGCTCACAGCAGCTCGACAGCAACCATCCGGTCAGCTGTCAACAATTAGTGCTAAAAAAGAAAGAAAAAAATACATCGGAGCTTTTGAGCAATAGAGTAATGAGCTGACCCCATTCCCTCTTGTAGGTGCACTCGTTCTTTGTTGTGCATATATTTTGAAAAGCAAAAAAACAAACAAACAATGTTTTATTAAACAAAGCTGTGGGGAAGTTGGTGCATTATGATTGAAAAAAGAGCGCGACTTGGACAACGGCAGTAAAGAAGGACGACCGGACAAGCGCTCACTTACAACCAGTGTTGTACACGTTCCTCCAAAATAGGAACGAAAGCTCGTTCCTCGTTCCTTGCCAATTTTGAAAGGAGTTCCCGTTACAAGTTCCTTTATTGCGAAAGGAACGCGTTCCAGTTCCACTTCAAAAATTGGAACGTGTTGTTACATTAACGTTACAATTAGGTTCTTAAATTAAAATATAGTGTAGGGTAATCCTGGGTCGAAATTAGGTGAGGCATTTAAAACTCACATCGAACTACGTATATTATACGAATATTAACATCACCAGCAGCAGATTATCTGGAGATAAAGATAATCAAAAGAAATGCTCCTAGGCGAATTTTTTCAGGGAGCACCGGACAAACTCCAGACGGATGGAGAACATTTCGGTGCAGGATATTTCGGTGCGAAAATTTCGGTGTACGGACATATCGGTGTACGGACATTTCGGTGTACGGACATTTCGGCGACCAAATTATCCGGTGCTTGCCTGTTTGCGACAGCCGTTATATTTTTATTTCCGCTTAACGTGGGTTATGGACAACAAGCAGGAGCCGTCAATTTATTTTTTTGATTGATGCCATGTTCTATCTTTGCCAGGTATTTTTAGAAATTCTACATTTATATATATTTTTAATACCTCTTCCGGGGGACACCTGTTACGCAGCTGATTTAATTCTTAAGCACACGTTTTTTTTTTCATTTAAGACAGGTTGTTAATTTATATTTGCTCTTTTTTAGCTAAGACAATTACCCGTGTTTACGATCGCCTCTTCTGTATTTTTTTTTTTAAATTACACACCCTCAAATTACATAAATTACATGCACACTCTCAATATCCAAAAAGTAACAAACATTAGCTAGCCCCCCAAAATAAAGAAAACCTTATGAAGAGTATTACAAAGGCTGGGCTGCCTTGCTAAAATGAATTCGCGAACACTGGTGTAGGATATTGTCGGGGAGGAAAAATGGGCCTTTTGGAAAAGAGCCGTGGGTTCTAATGTCCTAAATGCTGATTAAGCGTGTACCAGTTGTGCATACAAATTCCACCGATTGTGTTCGGGATAACCAACCTTCGTTTAATGTTTACAAGCCTACATTTACCACATTTTAATTCTTTGTTCTAGCGCCCCCCCCTCCCACCTCCCGCCTGTACTCTCGAATCTCCACCAGATTTCTTTTTCAGCCATGTTATTTTCGGTTTCCCCTGAAAATCCTACTGGCGTGGTGGAGTTCACGGTCTCCGAAGCGTCACTGCAGTGATTTTTTATTTTTTTATTTATAACATACTGCTAGCCTCTTAGTGGAGGCTTTTGCAGGGTGATACATTCAGAACAATGACATAGCACACTTCGCGTTTAAAACAGAGAAAAAGCTTTACATTCACCATGGGCGCACGAAACCTCTATAATGTGACACAAAAAGCCACCCAAAAATCCGATGAGAACACAATGGCCCCTATCGTTTGCTGGCTACGTCCTTCCGCGCGTCGCGGTCATATCGGCGGTGCCCCCACTCCAGGAATCGCTCTTTCTGCTCCTTCAGTGGCCCCCTTGGCAATTGACTCATGAAGTCGTGCATATCATGGACACCCCAGGTATACAACGCTCCCTCCCATTATCAGGAGCAAAAAAAGAAAAAAATGAATAGGCTAATGTGACGAGAGCAGCAGCAGTCGTTTTCAAGTTTTCGAAGTCCAGTCGACAAGTGACACCCCTCTCTCCCTACTTAGGGGGATGATTGCTGGCGGGGCTCAGCTTTCCCCTACCCTAAGTAACGCCAACGTAAGTGCCATCGTTGGTTTGTTAGTTTTAAGTAGAACTGACACCGAATGCAACGAAGGCGAGATTGATTGAGAGAATAATTAAAACGAAATGCACACGTTTGCATGCACAATTTGCACACGTTTGCACACGTTTGCACAATGCACATGTTTGCATGCACAAATGCACAATTAAAACGAAATGCACACACGAAATGCACACCTCGTTTTTCTGTTGATGTTTTTTCGCGGAAGTTTTGCTGGGGGGGGGGGGGGGGACGGGAGGAATAGACTAAAAGCAGCAGCGTCTTGCACCGTTCGGTGAAGTGAAAGGAAAGCGCTTTGGTAACACTTAAAGTATTAGGATTGTTCACATGAATGTCAAAATAACAAAAAATGGTAAACGGATCCAAATTAACAACGTTCATTTTTACCATCTGCTACAGAAATTGGGTTTCACGTGGCAATGCTACGCTCCAACGGGGTCCTGAACTGAGGAAACTGCCCGCTTGACAACTCTCATTAAATAAAGTTTATTCTCTCTCTCTCTCTCCGCCAGGGTTTAGCGTTCGTTTCCACGAACAGCGGCACAAGCACAAGTCTCGAACTTAAAATCATATCAAGTCACGAAATTACAATATTAAAGTCAAAATGTTCAAAGAATGCCTGGGACATCCCCTCACTCAAAATGTCTGGGCCAAGACGTCATGCAACAAAATGTCCGTGCACAGAAATGTCCACACCGAAACGTCCTGGACCAAAATGTCCGACACAGAAATGTCCGGATACCGTTTAGCAGTCCGTCCGTTTCATTGGCTACGTTGTTACCGTGTGTACAGGAACCGGTCTGCTCCTGAGCGCGCGGAAGGGCGAGTAGGAAGGGTGCGGAGGCACGGACATGGCGAAGGCAGGCCCGCGGAACTAATCCCCCTACCGCGACGAATGCCCAAGTGCCCAGCCGGGTCCCGGCAACCCAGTAACAACGCATACGACAGAACGGACGAACTGCTAAAACTTTCTATTCTTTCCCCGCCAGGGAACAATTCGATCGGCCAGACGCGCATTCTGGCCTCCCCAGACAAATGATCAAGGGTGAAAAGCATTCTCGTGGCTACGCTATTCACCCGTCGAACCCCGCGTAAGCAACCAGCATGCTGCGTGGTTATTCTTCAGCATTTCGCTTTCGAGGAAGCACGTACGGCTGAAGGGCGGGCAAACTGACCATCTTATAGGAAGAGAAACGCCGTAGCGCTTTGTGGATTTTTGTACTCGAGCCTTGGCATCAAAAACAGCCAAATCCTAGCGATGTAACGGCAGGAACGCCGTTCCTGCCGTTCCTTCAGAAACGTAACGAGTTACCGTTACAGTTCCACCGACCCTAAATGGAACGGTGGCGTTCCTCCGTTCCTCCAAAAAGGAACTAGTTCCAGGAACGCCGTTCCTTGTAACGCCGTTCCGTACAACACTGCTTACAACTGACATAAGCATGAGTACATGATATAAAGGTCGCTTTGGTGTTGTATGTTGCGTCACCTAGTGGATAATTTTTAAACTAAAGCCCGCAAGCGGAAAAATGAAGGTCACCTTCGATAAGCTCGCAGACCAAACTACGCCAACACCCAACTTTCCTCTATGGCAGCACCTGTGAACTTGCGCAGGTATGGGCGTGCGGCTAACAGGAGGAAAATATTCCACGTTTTGATTGGTTCCTAAAACCACTGTCAGTTGGGGACAAAAGTAGGGGACATTTATGGAATTTGTTGTTGCAGTGAGTAGGCTGCTTGTGGCCTCGCGCGTCGCCTCTGAGGGAATTCCCTGAAAGAAGCTGAGTGACGGCGTCTAGCAGCAGACGACGCTAAAAACGGCTGGAACTGAAGCTTCCTTTTGTAATTATTTGAGGTTTGACGGGTGTCTTGCTTGACTATATTTTTTTATGAATGCGGAGCATGCCTGCCTGAGCCGAATTTGTCCGGCGGTGGTTACATTATTCTTAAAAACTTCAATATTTTTTCCCCTCCGTGTGGCCCTAATATTACTGCTACCGCACCAACTAGTCATTAGACTTGGAGGACGTTCTCTTCATTATTTCTCCGACACTGAATTACCTCTGCGTTTAAGTTTCTTGCTCCTTTCAAGAATAGTGAGTTAGGCGCCTTCAGTGGGCGGACAGTTGAGAAGAATGCACGAAGAATGCACCCTTCACAGTGCTGCATGCAGCTTGTGGTATGTACTATAGTACACTCTAGCGGGGCCTGTCTTGAGCTTTCTTTCCTCTACAGTGCACTAGAATATTTGGGTAGTGGAAAAAGCAGCCGCCTCCGAGCACGGCCTCCGCGATCGGCTCCCGGCGGGGCGCCGTTGCTCCGGCCGTCCCATTAGGCATGTTCCCCAGCAAAAAACTAAAAAAAAAGTAATGCGCCCATTCCGCAACGTGCCGCGAGGTAGCTGTGTTAGCCGATTTCTCTCTGGTCTTCGGGTCCCCAACCCCACTGGTCGTCAAGACGGACGCCAATGATCCGTCCTCATCCGAAGGATCACAAGGCCAGGATGGTCTACGTAGGGCCCTGTCGAGACGCGCGGTTGATGGGGCTCTGGCTCGGATAAGTTCTCGCACGGCCCCAGGCCCCGACGACTTTCCTGCACTATTCAAGTGCTTTGCTGCCGATTCGAGGGAGCAACTTGCCGAGCTGCTCACCGGCCATTATTGAAGGTGCACCTGTTCCCGATTACTGGCATCTGGGCACTGTGTCTTTGGTTTTGAAGCCGGGGGAGATGCAAGGAAGATACAGGACTGTCAGCCTATCGCCGTCACCAGCGTGATCTGCCGCATGTTTGCGGCAGTAATCAAGAAGTGGATCAGCGCATGGGCTGAGGCCAAAGGTCTGCTCAAAACGGTTCAAAACGATTTTCGACCCAGTAGGCGCCTAGATGACAACCTGTTCGTGGTTATGCAATGCGCCGAAATTGCAAGGAAGGACGGACGCTATTGTGCAGCTTTCTCGATGTAGAGAAGGCGCATGGCAGTGTTCCTCATGGGCCCCTCTTCGCTGCCTGTCTGCTCTCGGCCTGCCACCGCTGCTCCTGTAGACCATTCAGCGGATATACAGTCGGAACATAGTCACTGTGCAACTAGGCACCGCAGTGTCTGACCCCATTGTGGTCACCAAAGGCCTCAGACAGGGATTCCTGCTCTCGCCTCTGCTGTACATTTTGTATGCGTCCAGACTGGAGCGGGCACTGCTTGGATTCAGTATGCGGTTCAGTACGACCAGTGCCAGTGAGAATCACCGCGTGCTCGCCTTGCCGTTTGCAGACGACCAGGTGGTAATGGCAGAGGACAGCCAATACCTTCAGACTCTTCTCGACATCTGCCAGGTGGAAATATCATGCCTCGGCCTGCGCTTCAATGCGCGCAAATCGGCGGTAGTGCGTCTCGCCGGAGATGAGGCTGATTCTACTGCGCTGACGCTGGGACGAGAGCCCCAGCTGGCGTCTTACGATGAGTACAAACAGCTGGGCGTTACCCTGTGCTCCGAGAAAGCAAAGTACAACAGGCACGAAAGCGTGCTTCGACAGGCGGCTCTCCGATCCTAGCGGATCCTTCGCCGCGGTGCATGTGGGGCTGTAACCACTGCCTAATGATCCGCCATCTCTGGAAGCTGGTTCACGTACCAGGCCTCACATTCGCTAACGAAGTTGTCTGTCTCTCACCCGGAACACGAGGGTTGCTAGAGAGACAGCAACGGGAAGTCGGAAGGGCCGCCCTCGGCTGTCATGACCGGGTCGGAAATGAGGCGGCACAGGAAGACGTGGGCTGGTTGAGTTTTGAAGCCCGGAAAGCCTCCAGCAAGGTCGCATACCGTGGCCGTCTCCTGTTCCTACCCCGCACGCCCTGGGCACGCAGAGTCTTGGAGTACATCTTGGCGACCTGCATGAGGACCGATCGGACACGGCGAGTGCATCAGTTGGAGGGGAAGTGCGGATTCCTCACAGAAGCTATCACGGCTGACAATGCAGCCAAGTGGTCGCTTGAGGTCCGCCGGCGATTCATGGAGTTGGTGCAGGGGCATGGAGCATAAGTCCACCCTCGACATCTACCGTCGTCACAAACAAGAAATCTGCACTGTCGACCGCTATGACAATAGCCTGGGCCTTCTGTTCGAAGCGAGGGCAGGAACACATCGCATCCTCGTCTACCAAGCCGCTTCTACAGCACCATGGGTGCACCATGTGCCTACTCTGCGGAGCGGAGGCGTAGACTCGAGAGTCGAGAACACCTGGTCCTCCAAACACGGCCTCCGCGATCGGCTGCCGGCAGCGCGCCGTTGCTCCGACCGTCCCAATCGCCCGGAGAGAGCGTAATTCTGAAGAGGCCGTTTCGCCGTTTTCCGCCGCACCGCGGCGCGCGGAGCCGATGTTTGAAACGAAAATTGTGTATGCTGCAATGCTCCTCGAAATAGCGATTCGTCAACTTTCGCGCTTCGTATCGCAATAAAAAGAAAGCATAGCTGATGTTATGCATGAAAAGCGACTCATAGAACCTGGTAATGCATTTATTTTCGGCCGTCCTTGACACGCGGATAATATTCGCTACCACCAATGGAAAATTTGCGGCGCTTAAATAATGTTCAGTTGGCTAAAAGGTCATTATTTTTCATATATTTCTTATCTCGGCTTACGTACTTTATACAATCTGTAAGGTCAATGCAGTTCAGTAGAGCGGAGGGCACGATCGCGTCATATACCCACGACGGATGGTTGTGCTCTTATCTAGGCTCCGAATAAATGTCTGTTGGGTGGAAGCACACGTCGTATTTTTAAGATTAACACGTTCAATTAGTATTACGCTGAGCGATTGCCTCAAGGATGCGGCAATCTGTTCTACGCGTGCGCCTCAAGCAAGTTACGTTTTCAATTTAAGCCGCAACAAATAAAAAAACTTGAAGTCAGATATATGCACCCCGAAGGCATTGTATTCGTAAACGTACTTTAGTAGCCACAGGCAAGCCCAATCTTGCCCATTTCGGAAGGAATACCTAAGACACTTATAATTGCAACTACTAATTTCGAAGCAATGATGACAGCTTTCATGTCTGCTTTGGACAATATCCACTTACATGTACACTATAAGTTGGAAACCAACTGTATACTGAACGCTCGTCCAAGAGCTGCACCTATTTACAAACTACACTGCACTTATATTCACAAATGTACGCTTTCAAGGCATATTCATGTCTTTCGCACATGAAGCACTTTGCGATGCAGGGTCCTGGACACCAGTTTTTTGCGGTGACAGCCTTGTCCGTGACAGTTGCACAACATTGGCAAGCAGTGGCCTCACAAACGTAGCCATCACTATGGACAGAGTGGTTGCAGCATGTTCACGTGCCCTTAATTGTTGGGCACGTGAACAGAGGACAACGTTCTAGATGAGGCAAAACATGTGCTTTGTAGGCCCAAGCAGCACGCGCTTTATCAGCATTGAGAATTTACAAAAGTTGCAGCTGTTTTCAAAGAGGACCGTTCTTCCTTTACGACAATATCCTAGGCTTTTCGGTATATAAAAAAAAGCTGGCGACAACAGTGTTTGCAAAATCATCTTAGTTTGACAGCACAACCCACATAAAACTCTTCATACGATTTTCTGCATTTCGCGGGCAACGTAATGCCTGTAAAGCTGCCTTCTTTGGATAGTGACAGTGAGCCTTTCACTTAGAGAAAACTGCACAAAGAATGCATTATACCATCGTAAAAAGCGGCTAATTGTCTTAGCTGAGTTGCATGCCGAAAAAACGAATATAAATTAAAATATCGTTGTAAATTTTAAAAAGCATCCGCGCAAAATATAATCCCTTGGCTGCATAACAGGTGTTCCCTGAACTGCGTATCAAACAAAAATATGCAGATGTTCAATTTCTAAAAGTAACCGGCAAAAATCAAATACGGCGCCTGAATAAAAATTCGATCACTGCTCTCGATTGTTGTCCATAACTCACCCTATGCGGAAATAAAATTATGAGGGCTGTTACACCAAGCAAGCACCCGATAATTCTGTCGCCGAAAAGTTTTCGCACCAAAATGTCCGCTTACCATAATGTCCTCACTGAAATTTCCGGCCCCGAAATGTCCTGCACCGATGAAGCGTAATAATCACAGCGCGATTAACTTTTCGCTGCACAGTGATATATCTTGGTTTCAGTGCTATTCTTCGAAGCTTCTGAGGCAAGCGGACTTCATGACGTGGTAGTTCTGTTGGTCAGCGCAACAAAAATAAAGCTGCAACACAGTTACGCGAATTCCGGCAGCGAAGACACGCAACAACGCAGGCCCCGCAACGCCGTCCAGGGGGTCGGTGCAAGCTGCCGGTGATGATTACGATGATTAGAGGCCTCCCCTTTGAATCGGGGTGACGGCAGGCGTCATCTAGCCTGTCATAGAAGCTTAAAATGAAATTTGGTTATACTTGTGGTGTTTGGGAAGGACGTAAGCACCAGCAGCACCACCGTACGAAAGCCGTTTATTTATAGACAACACATGGAATATATACATAAAGAACAGACGCGCCCCCTGGGGGTGAAAGAACATAAAAGTAAACCGAAACTGAATATAACATACTCCCTGCCTTAGTGATTAGTTGTTAGTAAGTGTTAGAAACCCCTAGCATGCACTGTACATATTTACACTCTACATACACACTGTTCTATACACACAGACAACTAATGAGTGTGATAGTCTTTGAGCCAAGCCGGTGGCCGGCGCTCTCGAGACAGCCGATGGGGACGCTGCACCGGCTGCACGGCCGGAGATGCTAGTGGTCTCGTAGAGCTCTGTAGCACGCCAGGAGACCGCGGTTGCGCCCAAGGAGAAGGCGGCTGATGCACGACAGGCTCCGGAACAGGCAGCTGCGGATCAGGAGCAGGCGACTGCGGTGCTGCAGGCTGCAGTACGCCAGTGGGCGGCGGCTGCGACCCGGGAGAGGGCGGTGGCGGCAGGGCAGGCTGCGGCACTCGAACCGGAAGCTGCGGCGCAGGTAGCTCCGAACGTTGGTATGGAGGACTCGTCCCACTCTCGGGAACCCGGGACAGCTTGGAGGCGTTCATGTGCAGCCATCTGCAAGTCGGAAAGAGGCAGGTCCCCTCTTCTACAAGACTTCAGTTGGCGAGGAAAAGGAGCGATCCCCCTTGAAGCGAACGGACAATGTGAACCGAGCTCCCGCAAAGCAGCAACAAAGTCATGAACGGACTCGCCTGCGTGCTGGCTGCGGCGGTGGAAACGATGACGCTCGACGACGACGTTGCACGACGCCGAAAACTGCTGCCGTAAGGCGAAGAGTGCAGACTCGTACTCGTCAGTAGCGGGCGCGGCAGGCTTCTCTTGAACTGTCGGTGCTGCGGCGCTTGCTGGTGCTGGTGCTGCGGTGCTTGACCCTGCAGGTAAAGTCCGGTAAATGCGCTGCCCTTCCGCCCCCAAACAATGCAGAAGAATGGCCTTGCGTCGCTCTGGAGGGAACTCAGCTGCTCCGGACGCTAGAAGGTAGACTGTGAAAGTCTGCTCCCACTCCTCCCAGGGAAGTGACGAACGGCCGTGCGCCGGGAGGAACGGCGGCGGCGGAGCAAGGCCGGAGAAACTCATGGCGGGGCAGATCCGGACGGCATTCGATGCTGAAGTTAGCCTGACGTGTCGTTATCCCATCCTCGTCGCCAATGTGGTGTTTGGGAAGGACGTAAGCACCAGCAGCACCACCGTACGAAAGCCGTTTATTCTAGACAACACATGGAATATATACATAAAGAACAGACGCGCCCCTGGGGGTGAAAGAACATAAAAGAAAACCGAAACTGAATATAACAACCCTCAACTCGGATTTTTTTTAATTCTGCCCTGCCACTACCCCTGGCTGAGATGACACTTTATCGACTTTCCTGCTTTTTTTCTACCAATACTCTAGCCGCTGCTTAGTAATACCTACTGCTGACCAGTTAATGCTTCCATCAACTGCGAAGCCCAGTGCCTCAGGAAGTAGAACTTTCCCACCTATTCTAGCCGGCTGAATTTTTTGCCATTCTATTCCTATGTGGTCGATTATTTCTTTATTCCTGCCACATCCCACACATGTCTCATCTGGGGACGAATATTTGCTCATGTAAGTTCGAGTTCTCCAACAGCCAGCCCCCGCATCAAAGAGCAACGCACTGCCTTTATTGTTGTCATAAATGTTCTCTTTCCGGAACTCTTTTTTGCTTGCTTTATAGATTCCCAGTGATCACTTCCTTTCCATCCTCTCTGTCCGAATGATCGTCTGTTTTCTTCACTTGCTTTTTAACTGCCCCCCATTGTTTATTCGCCGTGGTCAAGTTATATTTAGTCGCCAGCTTTGGCGTCCTCTTCCGCAATTGTTAAGTTAGGTACCTGTGCGCTCTGGCTGCCGAGTTCGTCTCATCTAAATGTCTAAGCCGCTCCACAAAACGTATTTTACTTTGCGCTTCCCTCGCCTCAAATGAAGCCCAACCCATATCGCGTTGTACCGCCTCATTTGTATTCTTACTGTGATCTCCCTGTGCTAATCTGCCGACTGCCTTTTGGTTAACCTCCAGTCCCGACAGTATATCTGAGTTGAAGCATAATACGGCATTAGAGAATGTGAGCGCCGGCATCATTACCCCTTTCCAGATGCCTCGCACTACCTCGTACTTATGTTATCGCCAAAGTGCTCTATGTTTCATTACTGCTGCGTTTCGTTTCATTTTCAGTTTGAGTTGTTCTTCATGGGCATTCAGGTAGCCTTTTCCGTTATTAGGCCAGATACCCAAGTATTTGCACTTATTTACTAATGGTATGGCTTCCTGTTGAATCCTTAGTGGTGCTGTATGAGGTTCCTCGTTAAACACCATGACTCCAGATTTCTGTGGGTTAAATTCTGTGGGTTAAATTAAAAGGCATAGGTACGTTGCCTCATCACCACAAATGTCGGGCAGTTTTTGAAGGCCTTCCGCATTATCTGCCAGCAACACTATATCGTCCGCGTATATGAATCCCAGAATCCATTGCTCCACCAACTCTCCATTGCTTTGGTCTGACAAGTCAAAGCCTAATCTACTCTCCTCCAATCGTCTTTTCATTCCTCTAATGTCAAGTGTGAACAGCAATGGCAAAATGGGGCACTCCTGTTTTAAACCTCTTCGAATGTACATGGGCTCTGTGTCTGTACGCCCTTCCCATGTAATATGCGCCTTGTTACCCTCATATATTGCCCTTAGAAGCCCTACAAATTCTGACCCAATCTCTTCTTCTTCCAGTATATGCCACAACAATCCCCTATCAACGTTGTGATAGGCTCCCTTTACGTCCCCAAAGAGTAGCCATGTTGGTCTGGCATGAGCTGCCAAAATTTCGATGGTCTGGGTCAATACGAAAATATTGCCTTCTAAGTGCCGACCCGGACGAAATCCATTGTGCCGTTCCCATAAAATACCGTTAGTTTCCACCCACTTGAACAACTCGGATTTGATGGCTTGTATAGCTAGTCCATAGAGCACTGAAGTGACGGTAATCGGCCTGTATGAAATCGCCTTGTCATTCTCTCCCTTTCCTTTATAGATCAAAACGCGCCATTGCGTGGGAAAACTCTCAGATTTTATATTCGCCCCGAGACCGAAAAGAGTCGACCCCTGGCGGCGGCGGGACGAACCGCTCCTAGTGTGGATGCCGCTTTCGCGTCGTCTGCTCGTTCACGTTGCGCGCGGTGCAAGACGCGTGCTGCACGCACACGATAAATAATGCACGAACACTTAATAATAAGGACCATTATTACGTGTTTAGAGCGACTGAAGTGTGTTGTTTATGTATCGTCTTTCGGAGCTTGAACTCTAAGAGGAGTTTTTTTTGGCCTCTCGGGAGCTTTAGATGAAAGGACCTTCTCCTTCCTCTGCGAAGCAGACAGGAGAGATCCCACATCCATGTCTTCATGGGATTTGGGAGGAGTACCCGGCAGACCAGACCCCCTGGACTTGGCACCCTTTCCGGTGTTTTTTGTTAGAGCCGCGGCCGGCGAGTGCGCCAGGAATGCCTCGGGTGCCCCAGGCGGTGCGGAGGAGATGGTAACTGCCGCGGGTACCTCCGTCTTCATATTCTCCGTGCCCTCGCATGGGCCTTGGGAACATGCGAGAGGAAACAGTCGATGAAGTGGCATCCCAACAGACGTGGTTGCCACCACAGCCGCTGCTGGCTCAGCGAGCGGTGTGGAGGTGAGACGGGCCTATAGAGGTAATTCCAGGGGGGGGAGGGTGGGGGGGGGGGTTGCAACGCCCCCGAATTCCCCATGTCCGGTTTTAGGTGGTGTTGCTGCCTCGGAAATCATTGCCCGGAGGGGTCTGTTTCGGCCAATCTCTCTATATCTACAATCGGAGGATGTCTCAGCCTTTGGACAGGCTCTATGGACCTTGCTCCTTGACCATCGCAATAAAGTGTCATCCTCAGTTCGGGAGAAAGTGATGGAGTCTTATTTCAAACTACAGCACATGGTCATGTCGCTAACTGCAGGAAGTACGAGGGCCGAAGGGCCGGTGATTGAACTCCGCAGGGAGTTGGACAGCCTGGGGGACCGTAGTCAGCTTTGTGGCGAAGGACGTGTAGCAGTGGTTCCGGTTCCGTATGCCGACGTGTGTGCGCGCCCTGCTGTTGCGGCGGAGGCTGCTCCAGTTTCGTCTGCTCTGTCTCGGGTGGTGTTTCTGTGTGGGATGGCCGTCCGGAGCACGCCCTGAATCTCCGTCTGACGGCTCCATCTGCATCGTCGGCAAGTGACATAGCCACATTAATTAAGTCGAGCTTTAACCCGAATGACATCGGTGTTGGCCCTGTTACATTCCGGCCCTCCCGCGTGGGGCTCATCGTAACATCTAAGGGGAAAAGTTACTGGGACAAGTTGGAGCTTGGAATTGCAACAACGCCCGTTAGTCGTTCGGCGCTTGAAGTGAGGAAACCTATTACGCGACAACCCCAGACAAAAATTTCAGGTGTTGATTCGTCCATTGTTCTGGCCTTGCTACTCAGTCAAATTAATGCTCGAAATAACTTAAACATTTCTACAGAGGAATTCCATCCCCGCATCCTGTTCACTAAAAGGTTCGCCAAAAAGCGCATGTAGTAGAGGTGTCGCCACGAGTCTTTACGCTTCTTAAGAAGAAACAAAAGTTGCACGTTTGTTGGACCTCTTGCGTGCTCACTCAAAACCTGTTATGTACCAATGTGTTTTAAGTGTTCCACGCTAGGACATGCCACAGGTCGGTGCGAGGCCGGCCGGGCAACCTGCAACAATTGTGCTGGGGAACACGAAACTTCGGCGTGCACGCTCTCGGAGCCCGCGATATATGTTTGCCACGAGTGTCGCAGACGGCGGAGACCGTACAACCACTATTTTGGCGCTAGCACATGCGCTTCTGTTTCTGCATAACTGGCCTGAATAAAGGCACGTACAGATTACGGGGAGGGTATGGGGAACAGCCTGATATCCCTCAGAACTAGCTGTAGTGCTGTAGTTGCGCAGATATCGCGTGAAGGACTCAAATTCATGCCAGCAAATTTGGACCACACAAGAACAGCTACATCAAGATTAATTTATTTTTTTCAGAATCAGGATATCCACTTTGTATTGTTGGTGACCCCAACGTCCGTTCAGGCAGATTGCCGGGTCTGCCTCACACAATCTCGCAGTTTGCCCACCACACAGATACAAAGGTCCTGCTCCTCCCCCAGTCTATTCCTTTGACCGTTTCCCTGTACTGATATCACAGTACGTTGTTGTCCTAAAATTCTCTTCGCAGTTTTCCTTTCTGCTAGTGGCTGTCTAAGCAGCCCCTTCCATCCCACTTTCAGAGCTTATAGCCCCACGTGACCAACTGTTAATGGGGAACATCTCCCCATTTGTAATAATAGCTGTGGATTTTAAAGCCAAAAGTCCGTGATGGGGAGGTGTGAGGGCTGACCATCTGGCGGATCAATTATTGCAACTTCTTATAGCCAATGACTCAACGACCCTGCCTGCGAGCCTACATTTCCCACGGAATACTCGGACGCATGGAGAGACATAACAATTTTATCCTCCGCTTGGAGAAAGTTTTCCAAGGTCTAGAAAGTAAGCGGCACTCCCACTCTATCAGAACATCAGTATGTACTATTATCGGTTCGCTCCAGCCAGTTACCAACCTGTAGGCATTTGACGGAGGCTGGTCGCTGCCGTGTGTCGGCTTCTTTCGCTGCCACGCGATGGTTCCTGCGGGTGGCCAATTGTTACCTCGAGGACCATCAGTCTTTGGATTTCAAGGTAGACCACTTTTAAGAACTTTATGGGAACGAGAGGGCGGGGAACATAATTGACGGTCCGAGTATATCCACAGGACAAGCCGTGGGGTCAGACAAAATAGCCCGTCAGAGATACAGGTTCAGGGCCTGGCACCGTCGATACCACGCACAAGTGACCCAGTTGAGCGATTGACCCGTCGTGATATTTATTATTCGGCCCTTACAAATACAAATGCGCCATAGCAAAACCAAAAGATGCGTCAGTGAGGATTCAGTGTTTTCCACTGAAAACCCCAACAAATCTCTATTCGGTGACCCCTTTAAATTGGTTTTGGGAAAATTCCGTGCTCCGGTGATTCTGCCTCGCATACAAAAATCCGACAGGTCATTCACTACGTCGCAGTTGGAGTCGGCTCTGTTGTTGCTGCAAGCGCAAATAAAAGCAGACGAACCATCCACGCACGGCCCTTTTCACCCCGCAGACCGCCGGTTGGCGGAGGCGCCTTACCTCACGGTGACTTGTGACAGACCGTTCATGTCTACCGAGGTTAGAACGACTGTTCATTGTCTTAAAATGCGCTCGGCCCCTGCTCTCGATGACATTTCGCCAGGAATAGCACACGTGTTTTATGCGGCCCACCCCCAGTTCTCCCTTTTTCTTTTGAACACCGCACTCAGAGTGGGCCACTTCGCTACAGGTTGGAAATCAGCCGAAGTCGACTTTATCCCAAAGCCAGGTCACACTCCAGCAAATGCGAATTCCTATCGGCCAATTTGTATGTTGTGTGTATTTGGAAAATTGCTTGAGAAACTCTTCTTCTCCCGCCTTTATTTCTTTTTTGCGAAAAGAAAAAAATGTTGCATCCAGCACAGCACGCCTTTACGCACAATAAAAGCACTACATTGGCTCTGCATCGTGTTAAAGAAGTCTTGCAAACACGGCGTCAAAATTTTCTTGATTTAAATTAATCTCCCTCGATTTGCAGGGAGCATTCGATTCTGTCAGGCATCCGACAGTACAAAATTTTCTCTGGAAAATCTTCCGTCCAGTTAACCTGTACCGGTTACTCTGCTCTTTTCTTAGTCATCGGACTATGGTGTTTAAACCGAGAGAAGGGCAGGTTTCTGCACCGCAGGCCATTGGTAGTCCGCAGGGGTCCCCTCTGAGCCCCCTGCTAGGGAACAAAGTTTTCTACGGTCTGTCAGATAGGAGTGGTGGGGGCTAGAATTGCAAGCTGAGCTTGCCTTGGCCGTGGTGTGTGCCTGGGCAGAATTTGCCAAAGTGCAACTTAATTCGTCAACACGTTCTTACATGGTATTTCCTAACGGCCGAATTAGCATGGCCCGTCACCTCCTTACAGTTCGATTGGCTGGAACACGCCTAACTCGTGTAAAAGAAATCAAGGTCCTCGGGGTAATATTTGACCCATGATCCCCTTGTATGCCTCATGTACATGACTTGAAGTTTCAATTGAGATTCCTGTAGCATATTTGATTACGTTCATTCACATGCACTATCGGCTTCCACCCACTCACTAGTATAAGGCAACTATAAAACCAAATTGGACAACCAGTATTTACGCACGCTTCGCCAGCGTTGTGGCCGGAAGTCCCTATTAGCTACTTAACCCATTATTGCCCCACGTTGCATATATTTAAAGCTGAGTTTATATATACGCAGAGCTCATGTCAACTGATGGATAAGAAAAAAGTTGTCCGCACCCTATACGTAGAGGTTTTATAATCAACAATGGTTCTAATTTTCCCCACTTGGGGGCCGGTGGATCCCTTCCATCATTTTTCAAAATGGCGGCGGCCACGAGAAGCGGCGACTCGTCGGAAAAGGAGTGTATAGGCACCGAACACTCAAGTTTGCGCGCGACTGCCGTGCCGCCTCTCGGCGCCAAATAGCAACTCTGGGTCGGTGGATGTCGCGACCGGCAGTTCAGCGCACGTAAAAACACGAGCGCTGCGTGCGGTTCGACATTGTGTGGCGAACCTTTTAAGAAACAGTCATAATTGCAATTTGCTGCGTCTGAAAACATGAAAATGCTGCAGCAAAGAATTAGTGCCAGCGGCGCTACCGCTGCGTGAACGACTGCCACAATTACGAAAGGCAGCCTGCCATCCTTCTGTATAGGTTTCTAGGGCAGCCCTTGTAATAAGCGTTGTAATAAATGGATTTCCGCAGATGTTCTCATTGACGCGAACGGCGATATTGACACAGCAGTGTCAACAACGCTACAAGTGTTCACGGATTCCTTAAAGCCGCTTGTAATCACCCACGAGATTCCTGAACATGAGAGTATTAGGTTTTCGGATCTCCGGCTTCGGTTTTATTACAAACATGTGTGCTGGGAATACGAGCCACGATCAATGAAGCCGCTGCTTCCTCACTCTTCGGGCCACTGAAAACTCGTTAAACGGGGCATCGATAACCTTTGCCTGAAAAACGCGCTTAACAAATCTTGCTTTCATAAGTGCGAGGACAGTCTGTTGGTGCAAGTGAATCGTCTAGGCAAGGCGGGATACCCACTAACGCTTGTTACCTCTGTTGCAAATAAGCTCCTGGAAGACGTCAAACGTTCCCTCAAAAACGAACCGCCCGAGGCTGACGTGAGGGACCAGGCCAAGGGGAAAACCGCAGTTGTCCCATACGTACACCACCTTTCCCATAGGCTCAAGCAGATCGGTGCCCGCAGCAATGTGAAGGTAGTTTTTTCCGCTCCTGAAAAGCTTTCAAAGCTTTGTAAAGAAACTTCCCCAGGACAGAAGCGGAAAAGGACCTGTAAGGTCAAACACAAGAACAAGTTCGTTGCGTGTACCGAAAATGTGGTGTATGTAATTTCCCTCTCCTGTGTCGCAAATGAACCAAAAAATGGTCAACATATCTCGCTCGAAGGGGACAAAGTTTTTAAGGTTTACAGATATGTTGACGATTTTTTGGTTCTTTTGAAAAAACAGGACCAAGTAACATATCCTAGCACAGTCACGAAAGTTTTAAGTCATTTTCATCAGGGCGGTAAGGGTTTACATTTTACACATGCGCTACCCCTTTACAGTAGACTCCAGTTTTTAGACATAACCCTAACTTTTATGTACGGCCACTTGTGCTGGGAATACTCACCTAGAACCTCCAAGGAACTGGTGCCTTTTGATAACGCTCATTCTAAAACTGTAAAGCGTACCATCGCCACTGTGTGCCTTCATTCTGCCCTGTACAAATCGTGTGAGCATGCTACGGGAAGCAGTTTTGACCATCAAATGGCCGGGCTTCAAGCTGCTGGCTTTCCGGGCTCAACCCGTACCGCCGTGGCGGAGGGTTTGCTACAGAAAACGAAAGGTGCCCCTCAAAGGGCTAATGCTGAGCACTTGCAAAATGGGCCAAGGCCTGCGGTCATACCGTACTCGCCCCGAGTTGCACACAACCTAAAGGAGCCATGAAGAGAAAACAAAAGTTTGTTTTATTCGAAAGATTAGGTGTTGCATAGTACCATAAGCGCTTTCCCGGAAGCAAATGATGCTTTATTCACTGAGAAATAAGGCAATTTAAGACAAAATTTTAAATCTCCCGCTAAATTGCACATTTCGTGACGTGAACAATGGCGTCATACGAGCCGGTCCATGAAACAGATACTTAGTATGTCGACTCCATATAGCACCAACAGGCGGGAATCAAACAGGAACCGGAACTGGCGCCGAAACCGAGACGGCGGCCCTTTTAATAATACTAGTAAAACCTAGTGCACCCGCAGCCATACTCATGGAATCGCCTGATCGGCAGAACAAAACTCTCGCTGAGAAGCTCGGGCTTGCATTTAACAACCTCACACCACTCGAACGCTCAATGCTTCTAAGTGCACGAGCGGCAGGAGTTGTGGGATACGCGGATGGACCGGAAAGCGACCATTCCGCGATAGCCACAACAGACGAACGCCCAGCCATCGGCACCGCTGCCTCGTCAGCCCCGTCGCGACGGACGAATACAGGCTGGTACGTATGTGCCGTATTTTTATTACGGTTAATAATAGTTCAGTTTCAGTAGCGGTATCGCTTATGCCAGTTGGCCGGTGTCGTGTATGGAAAGCCGTTCGCGCGAGCTCTCTGCTCCGACCACAAAGATACGAGCGTCAATGCGCGGTGGGTACGGCATTTTTCCCCCAAGGTCAGAGCGCTTTGACGGTGATTTGACGAAGTCTGCGACGAGCGCCAGCACGTCCCAGGAGTGAGCTAACGTATGCGTCCCTGCCGCAATCACTTCCTCGGAAATGAAGCGAGCACACTCGTACTTCCTTTAGCTCTCTTTCTCCTCCGTTTGCAAAGTTCACAAAACGTATCCACTTGCTTCGCCGAGGTTCGTCGTTGGGCAGCACATGAAAGGAGATCTCCTCACCGGCGGGGATGTCGCACTCCCTCGACGATTTGCCCGTACTACATGGGCATTTCAAAACGTAGCAACGAAATTTCATTGTAAAGTACTTGAACAAACTGAATTTTTCAGTGGTTGTAAACTGGAAACGAGCTCCTAACAATAGCAGCAAGCCAACATCATTCCGAAACTGCGACGACTGTCACTATCTCGTCGCTGCTTGCTGTTCCTTACTCGCCTCATTTCTATTTTCACCATTGCTGGTTGGCGATATGACGGCCAACCTCCTGTGAAGGGATTACAATACCAAGCAAGGTCGCGGCTGTGCGTGCTGGGACGGTTCGTTGGCCCCGAAGAGCCTCGAACCCGAAAATTCGTCTGCGCGACGGTGGCGACGGCGAAATGGCCAGTTTGGCTGGCGGTAGTTTCGTACGCTTTGGAATACACGCTTGCGTGTTTATTCGGATCTTCAACCGTTTACTCCACCGTTCTTTGTGTCATAAAAAGAATGTGCAGTATGTTTAACGGGCATATAGCTCACTATGCAAACTAGAAAGCCCTGCCTAACTTGCGTTTACTTTTGCCGGCTTCCGCAAATCGCGGAGCATTCTCGTGGGACATCATAGATTCTGTTGCGAGAAATGAGCTGGTGGGTCGCATGGTCATTCCCTTTTTTCCTAATTATGTAGCTTCTTTGAGCGAAGTTTGGTTTAAAATGGTGTCAGTATGGTTCTAACGAGGCAATCTTTCGAATGAACCAAACTTGTGTTTTTTCTTCTAGGCTCCTTTAAGAAGGTCGCTTCCAAGTACAGCATACCGGTTGTGTTTTCAGCGCCCTTGAAACTTGCCATGCTGTGCTCAAGAATAGCGCCAGAGATGAAACGCAAAAAATGCGAGAAGAAGCATGCCACGACGTTTATTAAGTGTGCGATTGGTGTTGTGTACGAGATCCCTGTGATTTGTGGTAAAGTGTATATCGGCCAAACCGGCCGATGCAATAATGACCGCCTCAGAGAACATGCCTTGTCGATAAAAAATGGAACAGGTTCGCACTTCCCACAACATTGTAAAGATTGTGATTCTGTAAACCCAATCTGTAAACCCGATCTGTACAAAACAAAAATAATCGAAAGGAGCAGAGATGCTACCGCACGTGAGGTTGCCGAGGCTTTTTTCATAAAAAGAAAAGGGCCCATGTGTGTAAGTGTCCTGTCGCTGTCTATTTATGATAAGGAAAGTGCATTTCTACATACTTTTCTCTGATGTTCGCCAGATGACCGTGATGTGTGTAATTTTTTTCCTTTCCTTTCTTTTTCTCCAGTGCATGCCTGTTATTTATATGTTTGTGCTTTTCGAAATAAACTCAGTTGTTAGTAGCGCCTGTCACGTTTGCCACCGTCGTCGTCTTTTTTGCGCTAAGCCTCCCATTCCGATGTTATTATTGTTTAAGCAGAGGATTGGCAGGAGGAGTAAATACTTTTTTTAGATTTCTTAACGGCCTGAACAAAATATATCACAATTAGCCGTTAAGACGACTGTAACATGACTCACAATTTAGAAGCCGAAACTAAACGGAATCGTCGTAAAGACAACAGCAGCTCCGCAGCAGGTTTCCAACTGTGTGGAACTGCGTTTACTTTGTCATAAGCTAATAACTTTTGGAATCCTTTGTTAATTAGTGACAACACCAACCAAGCTGAACAAGGGCAACAGAACAAGTAAGTGTAGTGTGGCTGCGCAAAAACAGGAAACAATACAAACACAATTCTGTCGTGGAGCGCCGTTGTATAAGCTGGGGCCACTTTATTAGGCTGTGATACAAGAAAAAATTATTACTGACCTGAATTGGCGCTGTAAATAAGCTTACCTTGCTCATAATAGGACTTCGAAACGAAGTCCGTCACATCAATTTATTTCACGGCGTACACGTGCAGCGGAACGTACAATCTCTGTAACTTCTCGCGCACGCGATGCTGACAGTTGTAGTTCAGCGCGGTAATTCTCCGGAATTCGCACAGAAGCACTTCAGACATAGGGAAACTATTTGCCAGAACAGTTTTCAAGCACGAGACACCTTCTGCTCCTTTCGTTGCAAATGTCGTCAAAAGACAATAGTCTTTGTAGACATTTGCCAAGGAAATGCCCCCATTTGCTTTCCCGCTCACCTCTCATGCTGTTCCTGTACCGTCGCGCTCATCCCAAGGTAAACACACTAAAGGATTGCGCAACGCGATTGGAACTTACCGCGTTCTACAGCTACAGGCCGGGTTCCTCTATGCCAGCGCGGCAGTATGGGGGAAACGCGCGTGAATGGAGGCGGCCGACTACGAGGTTTATAGAACTGCGTGGCCGTGCTCCACGTGCATTCCAAGCAGAACGTGGAAACTAGTTAGTGAAACCTTTCGTTGCTGTTGCCGCGTGATTTTTTATATGCCACCAGGAGGCGGCGGTTTTCTGCAGTAGATGTAGATTATCATTTGCTATAAAAAAACCAAGCATCCATGAATTTTTTAATAAAGGAACACTGTAAATATATCTTGTGTACTAATTTCCAGTCTTATATTTGCGTAATGTCTTGTTGTTGTTCGACAAAGTTGACAAGTATGAACATGAGCGTAACACATTTAAAATGTAAAGCTAACTTGCCCTCCCTTAAAACTAGACGTAAAGTTGCGAGACTGTGCCTATTTCACAAATTTTACAACACGTTATAATCTGGCAGCTTGTTCATAAAAACCGCTCACCACCCATCGAATCGCCTAAACCATTCCAAAGCAGTTTACCCCCCCCCCCCCCTCACCCCCACGCACGCACATCTGCATACCTTCATTCATTTTCCGTGCTGACAGCCATCGACTGGAACGGCCTTCCCGAAAACATCATTGCTCTCACGAATCCGGCGCGCTTCAAAGCGGCCATTGAAGAATATTTGTACTAATTTTGCCATGTTTTTCACTCTGTATTGTGCACTCTTTTTTAAGCATTTCTACCGAAACCGTTCGTACTGGTATTTTGTAACCTTGTAAACGTGCTTACTTGTAACCTGTACCTATACTTGTAACCTTTTGTTTTCATCCACCCCTCATGTAAAACCTCGCCCACTGGGGTCTTTGAGGTATTTGTAAATAAATCAAATAAATAAATAAATACAAACCGGGCTTAAACGTTTACATTTGGCTGTTAGTATATAAGACTATTGCGCAATATCGATTTTACTTGGCCGGGTGGCTGAATAAAGTCACAGACGGACAGACAGGCAGACAGACAGAGAGACCAAAATTTCTGTGTTTAAGTAGCCCAAGAAAGGCTATCGTTTTTAAAAACGCAGAGGTGCCAATACATGAACGCGCGCCCGCCGTCTGGCTCTCACAGACGCAAAGCTAGCTCAATCTTCCGCCGGGCGGCGCTGGGTGTACTTATTCGTCGCGCCCTCTGAGAAGTGACCGGTGCCTATAATGACTTCTCACTTCCGAACGGATTACCTCAGAAGCCTGAACCTGCGCAGATGTGTTCTTTGTGTACTTCGGCATAACATATTTAAAATGTTAGCCCCTCTATTATTTGCATTACGCGTCTTGAAACAGTGGGCAGTACTGTTCACCACCCCAGATGTTGCAAATGTGCAACATCGTTAGCATCCGTTCGCTAGCACTTCGCTGTTGCTTTTTTCACAAAATTTAGGTTAATTCTCGTGAACTGTTCTGTTCTGGGAGTTTTCACCTTGCATGTTTCTTCCATACAGGGTCTTCCTGCTTCAACGTTTTACGCTGTTCCCCGAAGCCGACCGAAGTTGAATTTTTATTGAATGAACACACGTTTATTGGAAGAAAAAAATAGAGAGGAAGAAAAGTACCCTTGACATGACCGGAGGCCTCGGTCAAGAGTCGTAAAAGGGATAGGAAGTAAGGAGTGGGGAGTACAGGGCAAGAAAGGTACCTAAAAGCAGTCCTCAATGCCGTCTTCGCTGATGAAAATCAGCAGAGTGTCCAGCAGGTGCTTTCTGTGAGGTGGGGCTCCAAGTGGGTTAACCCAAAGTTCGTAGTCTGCCGGTCGTAGCGAACCAAGTGTCTTTAGGCAGCGTCCTCTAGAAACAAAACGTGTTAGACGCAATCGACACCAACGAAAGTGACTTTCCTTGCGACGATGAAACCGATTAGGAATTTTTTTCATAATGCTCAGGACATAGCACTGAAAGCGACGAGGAAGGTTGTGCTGACGGTGGTGCTAGTACAAGTGAGGAGGAAGACGACCGAGACACGGTCACCGCTAGTGACCTCAAAAAAAAAAAAAAACGCCATTAGCCGGTTCACTTGGCGAAAAATTACTTTCGACCATCCGCCAATCAAGTTTAAAGACGATTATCCTGTTGCACCAGCCGAGCCCCTAATGGCAAAGCAATACTTTGATCTGTTTCTTTCTCGAACCATGCTCAAACAAGTCGTAGAAAAAACAAACACGTACTATTTGCAGAAGAATGGGACTCCTCTCGGTTTCATTGTAGAAGAGCTAACCTCTGTCTTAGGAATGTTTTTCCGCATGGGGCTTGTCTTAGCCCCGGTAGGCACCGGTGACTTCCAATCTCCCAGTAGGCACCGAGTCCGTGCCTACTGGGAGACTGAACGCAGATACGAGCCAGTTTCTGAAGTGATGTCCAGGAACAGGTTTGTGAAAATCACAAGCCACTTGCACTTCACAAACAATGACCAAGCAACGGACGATGTGAAGCAAGATAAATGTTGAAGGTATGTCCGTCACTTTCCTCGCTGCGACTACACATGCTGTCGGTTGCCCAAGAAAAAGAATCTGCGGATGACGAAATTTTAATCGCATTTTGTGGCCGCTGCAAGATAAGGCAGTATAAGCCGAGCAAGTCAAAAAGCAAGTGGGGCATAAAGGTCTGGGCTCGGTCTGGTGAGTCGGGTATTTTTCACGACTTCGAAGTTTACCAATGCTTCAACAAGGGTGTGTATGGTCACCATGAATGGTACCGGCTGGGCCTCGGTGCTGGTGTGGTACTGCAGCTGTGTACTGCAGCCTCCCAGCCTGTACTGCAGCCTGTACTGTAGCCTCCAAGACCATGCTGACAACTTGATTGTTGCAGACAATTTCTTCACCAGCGTGGTTTGATAACAGAAGTGTCATCATGTCAAACTGCTGCGGCATTGAGCTAGTTGTAGCTTTTAGAAGATGGGACAAGATGGCAAAGGATCACATCCTTGTAGACTGCCCCGCAATCATCCCAGCATACAATTCCATGTATGGTTTGGATTTTTAGAATAAAATGTGCTTCAGCTCTCGCTTTGGCTTGCGCTCCAAAAAGTGGCATATGTTTTCCTTTCGGCACACCTTCAAGATGCAAGCCGTGAAGGCTTGGTTTTTTCACAAGAATATAGCGCAGCAGCACAGGCAGCCATCGGTACCTCTGACAGTATATCTCGATGAATTGGCTTCTAGCGTGGGGCTCTTCCAGAAGCGACCAGCAGGCAGACCCTCAGGAGAGCCCCTCCCACCAGCTAAGAAGCTAGCGGCGTCGATTCCACGAGACGTAAGGGGGGATGAAACTTCCCACTGGCCAGTGTGGAAAAGGAAGCGCAGCCGCTGCAAGATGTGCACATATGGCTATACCTTCACTGCGTGCTCCAAGTGTAACATGAGCCTTGCTTCAACAGAGACCGCAACTGTTTTGTTGCTTTTCATCGATAATCAGACAGTGTTGTAACTGAATTCTCGCATTTTATTTTTGTGACTTGTTTCTGTATTCTCTACATGCTATCTTTGTGAATCATTTCTTATCCTGCACCATCAGTTCAATATAATAAAGCTCTTGACAAGCAAGGTTCACCTTTATTTTTCACTTCATTGCCCAGTGTTGCATATATGAAGGAAGCCATATTTCCTACAGCAAGCAATATTTTCATCAAATCATAGCTTAGAGTACTTCCAGATGGTCTTGTTAGAGCGTCGTAAAACATTTTTATGCTTTATTAACGTTTCCTTGCACTGGGTAACACTGGGTAAAGAATCGCCTGAAGTCGGTTCAACCCCTCCCGTTGCTGGCGATGACTGTAGTGGTGCGGACAACTGGGACGGAGTCTTTGAATGCACTTACTGGCATTTCTCCGATCTGCGAAACGCTGATGGTTCTCCGCGTGCTGTTTCTCGTATTTCAACTACGCAGGGACGTGTCGTATGGACAAATACACATTCGTGGAGATGAGACTCAAAAGTCTTTCGACCCATGTCGCCGACACCCGGCAGTAAGGATTGTATGTCTGTTTAACCGGCTGTCTTTGTTAAAAGCATTGCAAGCCGCACGCCGCCCTGGTTTGCATGTGTACGCGGACGGTGCGTTCTCCCGTCCGTCAGCTGGAGCGGCTTTCGTGGCATATTCGCATGACGGCCGTCTCGTGGAGGCGAAAAAAATTCGCATCTCGTCAGCGGGCAGCGCTGACGGGGCGGAGCTGATTGCGCTCCAAGAAGCACTAAACTATCTTGTCGGGTATAGCACGGACAACTTTGTGCACACATACTCGGACTGCGTGTATTTGTTGTCCGCCCTGGCGTCGCTCCGTACACGCAGCAATGATATAGACGATAGACGCACTCCTGTCCACCAGACTCCAGCTCCACCTGTTTCACGTCAGGGGGCATGCGGGTACCCGGGCAATGAGCTGTTGGACCATCTGGCAGTGCGCGCGTGCTCGGTGGGCGAGCCAAGGCTGGAGGCTCTTTCGGCATGTATAGTGTGCGGTGCGCTCCAGGGCGACGTATGAAGGCACTGGTACAGTGAATGGACCACGGTTCATAGAGATACCGAGTTTCTTAAATGGCTTCCCGACGTACGCTATCTGCCGCCCAATTTTCCACCCCATAAGAAAGTTGTTTTCGTCATCATGGCACACGGACGGTTTCCCTTGTTGATTTGCATGATTTATCGCTACTCCCCTCCGCAATATGCTTTTGCGGCTCGACTTGCTTCTCCATGACCACTACATGTCGACACGCGCTGGCACCTCCTCATTCCGCGGGCGGTTGGCCGGTCGGTTACGGAAGGATGTGTCCCGTGCCCGGTATCCCGCGACCCACGATCGGTGGATATTGTAAAGCGAATGGTTGAACACTAAGTCTGCATAAGCCCTGCACCGATTGAATGTTGATGGTTGTTCTCTCACAACTGGCTATTGATCAGCTCTGCCTTGAGGTTACCCCGGGCAAGGTGACACAGCGAGGGACCTCACTGAACGGAGGTCTTCACCTGCTCGCCCTCGTTTTGTGTCGAAGGTTTGTACGTGGTTCTGGTGGCCCAGTAACGCTCGGCGCCCGTTGGGGGTCGCCAGCCTTTTGCGGACGAGCTCCGCTTTACCTTGGGAACGCGCACATGAACTCCGAGTGAGGGCGGGTTTTTACCCGTGGGGTGCATCTGCTGCCCCTTGGCATGTCCTCGGGGTGTTGCTGAGTGCACACGCGTATGAGAGACGTGCTGGAAACCCTCCAGCGACTGCTCCGTGGAGGCTAGTATTGACCTGCGAGGAGCGTTGGCTGCCTCCTTGGCGCGCCGTGGTGATGTCCTCGAGACGCACGGTAGCTTTTTCGCATCTGGAGTGGTCCTTGAGACTTTGTCGGGAGATCACTGCGCGGCCGTTGATGGGCATGTGCGGCACGCTGTTGCAATGAAACGGGGGGGGGGGGGGGGGGTCCGGATTGTTGCACGTCCGAGCCCGCATTGCTTACTTTGGGACGGAATCGCGACTGTTCGCATCGCTGGGGTGCGAAGGTCTTGCGTTCATTTATCACCACATACTTCTTTTGAAGCTTTAGATTCGAAGCATTATCATGGTCGGGGCTATGTGGCTCCCTTGTGGTTGTTGCGCCGTCCACACCCCCACTGCGCATGCTCGGCTTGCTGAGCGCCCGGTGATGTCTTACCCTTTAATAGCTCCTGGAGGGACAGTGTTGCCGGTATCTTCCTGGGCCAGCACGAGACGAGAACGCTTCCCCTTTAAGGGCTCTTCGAGCGACAGTATTGAGGGTGTCTTCCTGGGCCGGCACGAGACGAGCACGCTTCACGCGCCTTCGACGTTTCATCTTCGTCGGCAGCGGCGTGCGTCGGCGAGTCTCGGCGGGCCGTGATTACAAGCAGCCCACAACCATCCGGAGAACGTGCATCAACCTCATCTTGAGCAACCTTAGGGTTCATCCACTGCAACAGCCATTGACTTTACATTTCACAGACCATAAGGCGGTCCCAATGAATGCGGAACGCCAACCACAGCTCGACGTCACCTACCTTGAACGTGATGATGATAATGCTTAAATAAAGACAAACTTATACCACGCACAACGTTTCTCTCTCTCTCTTTTTATTACCTCTCCAGTATAACACCCCCCATACCCCTCCAATAAAATTACACCATCTTCCCGTAGGGGAACCCTGAGTAGTATGCGAAACAGCCATAGGGTCAACGCAATTTCCCATTTTGTAGTTCTGGTATCTGAAAAGTGTGGTAGTTACCATGAAAACCAAATGGTAGGTATAACGGTAGCTGCGAACCTCAATCGAACGTGAACGACCAACTGAAAAATAATGGACACTTGAATCGACCCCATGTCTGCTTCGCATACTACTCAGGGTTCCCCTACAGGAAGATGGTGTAATTTTTTTTTGTGATGATTCTTTTGCAGATTCTTTTTTCGAGCCCTGTTTGCTGTGCTCTTTTGCTGGTGGGTGTTCCGGGATTGCCCTAATTTGGTTCGCTCATCCTGGGTGTCGTGGGTGGTTCAGGTGGTTGAGAGCTGTGGTCGCCTTGTTGAGCACACGGTTAGTGGTCGTGCACTGCGGTTGGAGTTCGTCATTTGGCGGCGTGCCGTAGTGTGCCCCTTCTTTATCATCACCAGGGGGTCGAGGGAATATCTGGTTGAGGAGGCGGTCGGGGTCTAGGGGTAACTGCAGCAGTTGAACAGTTCTATTTTTTTCTTTCTTCTCGCTCTTTTGGAAATTTTTTAATGAAATTATGCAAATCCTTAAGAGTGAAATGAGGCAATTCACGGTTACTACACGGCTCAAGCGCGATTGGCGAAACTGGGATTTAATTATAGGTGTCTGAGGGGTAATCTCCTTTATGTAATATCCGGGGACATCAGGGTTACATCTGTGTGCCTTCCTGTTCTTCTCCTCATCTCAAAAGGAAATGCAAGAGTCCTGCAAAGTATGCAAGCGCAGGTCCTGAGGGTGTGCATAGGAGTTCCGAAGACAACATCCATGGTGGGAACTGTGGTGGAGTGTCGAGGATTGGCACCACTTGCTCTTGGCGCGCAGGAGCTCCTTCGCGCTCAACTACGATTTGTAGCATGGCAGCAAGGTCACCCATTAGCACTGAGCTCAGCTGTTGAAGTGCGAGACCTTCTGCCTCTGCATTACCAGCAACCTTCTCCGTCGCTACAACCGCCCTGGATGTACCCGCGTCTGCAAATTACTACAAGAGTGCAGGCATTACCCGCAAAAAGGATATCGCAACACCTGCCCTAATGTTCTTCGCCTTGGAACTGATCTTTCAAAAATACAGGGCCCACACTCATCTATACACGAATGGATCTGTGACAGCCAGCTCATTGGCTATAGGAATCTGGTTCCTGTCCTCCTGTACCACCTTCAGCGCAACGCTTAGCCACAGGACGACGTCCATGGTCACCGAACTTGACGCTCTGCGTGCTGCTTTCGCCTACACAATCGAGGAACCGGCACGTCAGTGGGCAATCTTCACGGATTCTCGGGCGGCCCTTCAGTGTTTAAAATTGTACCCGAAAGATCAGCTTGCTTTCGACATCCATGCATTGCACTTACAAGCTCTAAATGCACACCATCATATAGAGCTTCAGCGGATTGCTGCCCACCGCGGTATACTGGGAACGTCAAGGCAGACACTGCGGCATCGATAGCGCATGATCTGCTCGGGCCAGTGATATCGATACAGTTCTTCAGAAAAGATGCTTCTGCCCTAGTGTCCAAGGCTGCCTGGAGATTTCAGTGATCAATGTGGGCTGTTGCGCCGCAACAAGACGCGCCGCTTCAGTTCATATACTCGCACGGGACCTTTAGGATGCCTTACGGACTTTCCAAGCATGACGAAGCGGTTCTTCACCGCGTGCGGCTAAATGTCGCTTACACAAGTTGTTTTCGATTCAAGATGGAACAAGCCGCTTCCCTCTTTTGCACTCTGTGTGACGTGCGCGAGGACTTCAACCACGTATTATGTGAGTGTACGCGGTATAGAGCAGCTAGAACGTCCCTTTTAGTGTCCTTGGGTCGTCCGCTTTCTAGAGGACTAACTCTAAGTGAGGTGCTAGGCCCTTGGTCAAGCTCTAAACGAGCATCTCGAGCGACAAAAGCTCTACTGTCTTTCCTGCGAAGCACAGGACTTGATCAGACTCCATTAACAGGAGTCTCTTTATGAGCGCGTCATCTTCATCACAGTCATAACCATCATCTGTTCAGTGATTTCATTTTTTTCATACATCTGGTGTAGCAAGCTAGGCGCCTTGGCCAAGCTAACCGCAACAGTATCATTAAAGACTATGCTCTCTCTCTCAAGGGGAAAGGAAACTTAACAAGGTATAAGTTGACTTTTTTTGGTATTTTTGAAATAGGTGAATCTCCCTGTTATTTTTCTTCCAAGTTGGAGTGGTTTTCCTTTCCCCCCGGGTTGGTAGTGGGCGGGGGGGGTTGGCATTTCGCTTAGCATTCGCAGGACTCGTGCAACCTGTTTGCGGACGGATGTGTTCCTCTGACCTGGCGTGGGCAAATTCAAATTCAAATTCTTGTGTGCTTCTTGCCTCCCTGAACCTCGCCCTGGTCCTTCGGGATCCTTTCGGAGGCATTCGAAAGCTTGACCTCCACCTCCCTTGTGGGAAGTGGTTCACGGATTTGCTGCGCAGCGGCCATATGTGTCCTGCGAGGAGTATCGGCCAGGCATTACCGAACTCGAGAAGCGGTTTGCTTACTTATACTAGAGTGCCTCGGGGGTGGACCTTGCGGGTGGGTTCTCATAGTTGTTAGATAGAGTCGATGGCTGTGGTAGTTTGGTCCTTGTGGATACAGCAGGCTCCGGCATCAGGCAGCGGCAACGAACTGTGTCAGCGCTGGAACGGACCCTTTGGCTCGATCGCTGGATGAACATTTTATTCGGATGGTTTACGGAGATGGTGTTCTTTCGACTGGCTCTCTTTTTGGGAGAGTGTGATCGGGGAAAGGTGGACATGCGGGGCAGGTTGTTGGACCGTGATGCAGTGAACTGCCTGTGGAGCGGGACTTTTTGTGGGGACTTAGTGCAGTGGGGAACCTTGGTTGGGGTGGAACTCTGCGTCGGTTGCTGTGCTAGTTTGGAGCCAGGTGGAGACTCGAAGCAGTAGCCTCGGGCAATGGGGCCAAATGGGAATAGCCGCTCCGGAACCAGTGACTGGACGAACTGCGTGTTGAATGGTTTATGGACTCTGCGTGCCTTGAACTGGTGTTCTCTTTTCGGGATAGGGTGGTGGGGGAGGTGGACCTGGCGGGGGGGGGGGGTCTGTTTGACGGGGAGGTAGTGGACTGTTTCGTGAGCGGGACTTCGTGCGGGGACTTGGAGCTCAAGGAACTTTTTGCGGGCCTCATCGGGGGTATGTAGGGTGTGTACTGGGTCTATGGTCCGGACTACTGATGGTGTTCGTTGTAGGGAGCTGCGGGGACATCGTTTGGGTGCGGAGGATGGTGGGTTGACGTCCCTGGGGGTTGTGGTAGGTGTAGGGGGGTCGTCGGATCAGTGCTGGTGTTTTAAGTGGTAGGGTCGGGGGGAGGCGTGTGGGGAGGAAGGGTGGTATGAGGATTGGGGGGCTTCAGGGCACGTGGGAACTGATTTTGCTTGATTCTGAACCTTGCATGAGGGGGCTTTCTTAATATTGCATGAATAATTGTGTCGGTTCTGGACTGTGTTGTTTTCTGTCGACCGAAGAAAGAGCCTCAATTGTTTTTACTTCCAAAACAATTTTGGAGCCTTCGCTCCCTTTGAATTTATTTTTCTAGTTGGCTTTAACCTGTTATAGCAGAGCTGGTCGAGGTTTGTTACCATTTTTAGTTCATTTATTTACCTTGTTGGAGGCAACGTAAATTTTGGGGGGGCGGGGACGGGATCAAGTGCGACTCTCGGTACTGGGTCCCCGCCGAAACCAGACGTCGCTCCATCTCTTTCCACCCCCCCCCCCCCCGATCTGCGTATCTGCGTCGGCGTTCGCCTCTTTCGCCTCTTGGCCTCTGGGAAAGAGGCAACCCTGTTTGGATTCTCTGGGAACGCGATGTTTTCCGTGACTTTGATATTTATGATTTTCTTCTCTAGTTTGAATGTCTCGCATGCTCACGAAGACGCCCCGGGGGTCCTTGGCAGTTCAAGCAAAGCAATTTATTTGAGGTACATTTATCGGCGGAATGACTTTGTAGCGCACACTTGGCACATGTTAGTTGGCCCCGACACAAGTTGGTACCGTGCCCGAACCGCTGGCATTGCAACAGCGCTTCGGATTCGGGATGTACGCTCGGCAGCACCGGATGAATCCTGCATAGATGTGGTCTGGAATAGTTGAACTATCGAATGATAAGGTGATATGCTTGGTAGGTATTTTCGTATTATATTGTCTTATGGATATCCGCCTGAGTGCTGTCACACCATGATTTCTCAAGCATTCTAGAAGATCGGCTTCTGTGTCGCTTGCCAGATCTACCTCCGAGATCACTCCCTGCGAGCTGTTGAGGCTGCGGTGGGGAGTGCCCTTGATGCCCACGTCGGCAATACGGTTCTGGCTCAGGCGTTTTGTGGCCTGTCTTCGATTTCTTCGACTTCTACCAGCACCTTCGACTTCATCGACTTCTTCAACGTTCGAACCTTCGACTTCTACGAGGAGGTCTCCAGTTCTTTGCTTTTTGGCTTTGTAGTGTTCTGCGATTATTCCTTCTATAAATTTCGAAATCAGAAACGCGGACATTGAGGCAACAGGCTAGTCTTTTTCCAGAGATTCGACAAGCAAGACTCGGGGATAATTATCCGGTTTCAGGAGAGTGAAAGTTTGAAGGGGTGGGTACGTAACATCGGTGCAGCCCCGTTTCAATATCTGATAAGGTTTACTGGGGGGGGGGGGTTGATTTATTCATGAGACATTGGGAAAAACCTTGCCCTGATAGCTTCAGAGGTCCCGGAGCTCCCTACTTGGAAAACAGACAGGGAGCCAAAACGCCGGAGCTTGACTTGGGCTCCGAAGGCCACCGTTTGAGGTTTCTACCCTTCACCTTACAACACATCGCTTCTGTTTGGGGGCTCGGGCTCCGCGGTGTCGCCAATGCCGTCACCATGATCACTCAAGGTGCCCCGCGCGGGGGCCACTTAGCTTGTAACATCTATGCCTTAAAATAAACTGCTAGAAATCGAAGTAAAATACGAACCAGTAATCAAAGTTAGTTTAATATGAACGAAATTCATTGTGATGCGCCTGCCTTTGGGGTCAATGCACGCTCGTCAGATGTGTTTAGCTGCTAATATTAAAAGATCGGACGACACATTGTCCTGTGGCATCTTGTTTGTTCTCTTGCGCAGCCGGCGCTTTTCATGGCGTTGTTTTGGTATCACCACAACGATTGTGAAAGGCTTTGACAGCAGGCGTTTTTATAGAGGACTCAGCTGTGTTCAATTGGACTATAAGGCTTTCGCCTACACGACTGTGGAAAGTGCGTTTGTGCGATGCGATGATGTCTTTTTTTCTGTCGCTTTTATCCCAAGACAACATTTATTCCCCGTTATTAATAATCGGACACTAGGCTGTGAGATGAAGACCTTATCTTCTGAATAGCCATGTGCCACTTTCAGCGTACGCATCAGTATCATTAAAATGAACTCTCCACGTTTTCAATTAAAACGCACGGTGTAAGCAATTGGACGTGGACAATGCACAATGTGTTATTAAAAACTTACGTTTTCAGCAGCAGGTTATCCGAGAATAAAATGTGCGATTTCGCGATGGTTCGGTTCTGGCGGGCGTGGATGGGCAGGGAGGGTCTCGCGCCGCCGATTTGAAGAGGACGATCACCGTAGCCGTCCTTCGTCCTGCCCTCCGCTCTTGCGTTCTTGCCGAAGGCGTTCTCGCCGAAATGGGTGAGTTGTGCCATGGTCCTTAGTAAACCTTCGAGGAAACCTTACTGCGTGCAGGTACAGCGCCCAGAAATAACTGCGGCTTGTTAGCTCAGTTAACCTCAGCTAAAGCAAAAGCTTGGCTTAGTTTGCTTGTGTCTTGGTTTCGTTTGGTTAACCTTTGATGCAGCTGTATTGCCGACCACGGCTCAAAGCCGTTCAGTCTAGTGCAACGCTAACAGAAGAAGGCCCGGCCTCGCTTTCATTCACGGTGGACGCGGCGTTCCAAGCTCTTTCACGGCGAACGCGGCACAAAATTAGCCGCGCAGCCCGAGACGAAACGGCGGCCCATGCGTGGGAAGCGACGGGTTTGGTCGGCGGCCGATCAGTTGAGCGGCGGCTCCCGTCGCGGCTGCCAACTATAGTCAACGACTGAAAACTGGGCCTTGCGCGCAGCGCGGACCGTGGGCCGGGCGAATCACGCGATGTGCTCCAACGGCTGTCTTGGAGCGGGTGTGTCTGCGGTCAATGTGCGATTAGAAATTACATTGAATTACACAATTCATGCCGGCGGTTTTGTGCAAAATAGAAAATTATGTTGAGTAATCGTCTACAAGTGACGAATGTTTGTTTTGTTCCCTGTAACTACTGTGGCATATGAATGCATGGTATTTGTTGTGCCCACCTGCAATGCACTAAAGCTGAGAGTGGCAGTATTGGAAATAAATAAGTAATAAATAAATAAATAAAAGGTGAATCTGCGAATCGCCGCGAAACGTCTGGACGAAAGTAAAGCTTTGTAAAGTAAAGCTCTGGAAAGTTTTAAAGCTTTGCTTTAAAATGTCACATTCAACAGAGCGTCACAGACTCACTGCGCTCGCACCCGCTGATATCGTGGACGCGGTTGGAATTCATTCCAGGCACGTGCGGCCAAGGCTGTCGAAAGGCAGGGTATAGACAGAAATTCTATATTTAGCTGGGGAGCAGTAAGTGATGCTGCATATTTTAGAACAATTTAGCTTAGCTGGTGAAGGCATCAATTCAAATACTGATTGACACAAATTACCAGCAATAGAAATATCTGGTGCTTTTCATTGCTTTACATTTGCCTAATACTTTATTTAGAGTCCCATTCAGAGTCCCCATTAAAATACCCGTGTAGAATTTAGAATACCACATTTAGAGTCAATAATCATGAAGTAAGGGTCTTCATTAGCGTTCTCTACAGTGAAAACAAAAGACAAGCACTGGCACTCGTAACGGCTATTTCAATTCATCGTCACAGGTATAGTATCACCCGAAATCTGATAGCGATATCAAAAATTTTCTACATTGGATAAAAAAAGGTCGTGTTCAGAAAGAGCTTCACACGGAAATGATTGAGTGCATAAAATGTAGAAAAATGAACACGCATCAAATTTTCTTTCCGTAAGATGAACAAACAAAGACATAATGCGTTCCCCATCAAAGCCAGACAACTGCTCGGGTATTTACACGCCAGAATTTAAATGCAATTTCATTGAAACTGAACGAACTGTTTCTCCTCAATTGCCATGGTGTTCAAAGATGTTCTCGAGGAGGCTTCGACACAAAAAAGTATCAACATATCAGATTCGTGTTTCGCAGACAAAACTAGGGGGCGCGTAGAACCTCCCGCAAAGTTTCTTTCAGGTGTCTTCCTCGAATTAAGTCATCGTTCCTGTGAAGCTGTAGCACTGAACACGGAAGAGGGCTGATATATGACGGTATGGTGTTCGTAAAGGCCACCCTCAAGGGTGAAAAATCTTTTATTGCTCTTGATTTTATAGCGTATTGCACATATACCAGCCGTGTTCTGATCCTCAATACATGCGGCTTGATATTTTGGGTAACATATCTGAAAGGCCCTGAAAAGGCCCTGAAGGCAGCTACGCACTTGTGAGTTTAATTTCCAATTTAACGGCGTCACTTGCTGTTTAAAGGTATGCGTTGCGAATAATATTAACGTGTTTTCCGTAGGGTGTGTTTTTATATTTTTGGTTGAGAGACAGAGGGCTACTCTTAAGATTTTCTTCTGGAGCCCGTGGTTGGCAGGAATCTTCTGAACGGTATTGGTGAAACTTAACGTGCATTTCTTCGAACAAATTTCTTTGAGGAACACGTATGGGGGGACACTTAGTTTATTTTCTTGTGGCGACGATGTCTCCATTGTGACCCAGAGCCTGACTGCTGGGGTGACATGCACAATCACGCACAGCAGCCTGGCTCACTGGTGACTCGTCAAAGCTGAACCCAAAGGGCGCGCAGTGGAATGCGTCACTGCCCATGACTGTGGCCAGGCCTTGCGCTACAGTTCTTGGTCCTCTGTGTAAAGTGTTGGCATAGGGCGTGGGCCCTGCGCATGGATGCGTATGCGTGGTAGCGAGTGAGTGGTTTCGCTTGGTGGGCATTTCGGTTTGGTATGTTGAGGTCGCGAAACTTAATACAAATGCGAGAATCGATGACGACTTTGACGAGGCAGTTTTAGAATCGAAGCAGCTTATGGTCTAGCCTGTTCCCTCCGCCGTTGTGCGGCGTCCACACCCCCACTGCGCATGCCTGGCCAGGCAGCGTATTCCCAAACCATATCCCGTAGGGGCCCAGGCCGACCACACTCCCTGAGCAGGGGCGCAGCCGATGAGGTTAAAAAATGGCAATTTTTTAACCCCCTTGGACGCAGCACCGTGACGGCTCCACCTATATGTGCGCCACTTCAAGCGAGGTGGATGTTTTCTTTTTTCCACCTTCCCTCGTTTCGGTTGCTTTGCGGGTGGCCGACGGTTTCGCTCCCTGGCAACTTGTGTTGTACTATTTATATTTTTATTCCTGCTATTTCTTGTTTATACATTTGTATACTTTTTTGCATGTTTGTGGCTTACAGCTGAGGCACGAGCTGTGACACAATGCTGACGAAATAAAAGGCCAGACACTACAGAAATATATATGTGGTAGCTAAACATGCGACACAAACTGCTCATCTATACCCATCAGTGGATCTCTAAAAGTGACAATTTTTTGCCGCTATTTGGACTCCGATATCACTATCGTAAAAATAGTGCGCCAAGGAGATAACTTTTTTACTTAGTTGTATCTCTGCTGCGACTACCGTGACTTCAAGCTCACACGCAACTACTCATTAGTCCCAGCGAAAAGAATATACGTATCTGAGTGAGTGTAACACTGCATTAAATGAGAGGCCATGGGGGCCTAGGGGAGCAAGGATGAGAAAAGGGGAAGGTCACAACTCGCACAATGAACAAAGTTGCAGTCTTGGGGTCCTAATCGCAAAATGAACACATTAAAGTCAGTCAGTCGCAGCAAAACGCACAGTTCACACTTAAATGTACCGTTCACACTGTGGACAATGCGGTTCACACTGAAAACAGTGCGCGCGGCAGACAGTTCACATTGTATACCGACCGGGAAAGTCGGCCAGGCTGCTACACCAATTTGTAGAGTCTGTTTTCAAGGGCGTACTCGGTAATTGCTTCTAGTGCGGTGGGATCGTCACGGACCCGACTAACATGTTCCTGTTCAGTCGCAGGGGCGGGACCTAAATTTAAAAGCTGGTGGCGATTACGGTCGAATAATGGACAGAGCCAAATTAGGTGGTAACGATTTGGTGTGCCTTCCCGATTACAAGGGGGGGGGGGGGGGGCATCAGCGCCATTCGGATCCTGCTGGAGCTGTCTATTTATAAATAACGTATCTTATGCAGCAAAATATCTGTGTGCAAGAAGCACAAATTGTTAAAAAAAACTAATCGACATTGGAAACAGCGTGAGTGGTAGCACGCATGATTACTGATATCAAACTCGGCCTGGTGGCTTGAGTGAAAAGACTGTGGTCAATAGCCATGTACAGAAGAGATATATCAAACTCCTCGAGTAGTTGAGTTGCTGTACAATCCAACTATTACTTAGCCCTTGCTTGGTATTTATTTTCGATATTGTTTCCCTAAATTATGGCCAGCAGTGTACATTATGCAGAGTTCATGACCGAGTGTAAAACGTGTACGTTTGAGCTGGTGTCTTTCTCATCAAGGTATCACCCTTGCAAGAACGATTCACACCTTCCATTGCTGTTAACAAAATGTCAATGTTTTCCATAGTGCCAGTGTTCCTGATAAAGAATAATGCAATGAGGGTAATGTTAATGAAATTTAATGTAATAGTGCTTATGAAAGTGCCAAAATGTAGCAGCTCATGCAGGTGTAATATTTCGCAAGAGTAGGACAGTTTGTAAATGTAGTCATGCCTTTCTTGTAATCGTTACCTGCAGCACCGAATCGTGTTTTCAGCTGTGTATATAGTGAAAGAGCACCCAACTCAATTGTATACCCTTCTGTGTGCTGTAGAATGAGCTTTCAATGAGGGTGTTTGCTTTCCGGACCGTGTATAATTGCCACATGCGCGTGAAAGCGTCCATCCGCGCGCGCGCACTTCGAGCACCGAGTCGAGCGCTTATTAGGTAACACGATCGGAGGTCAGCGTCAACTTGCAGGTGCGTAAGAAGAGCGCGGAGAGATCAGGGGCTCAGGTACAAAAGGTTAGCTTCTACCACATGTGCGTCAGCTTCCCCAGCGCCGCAGGCCAGCCCCGCCCACGGAGCGAAACCATCGGCCGCCTGCCAAGCAGTCGAAAACAGGGGAGGGGGAAAAAAAAAATCCACCTCGCATGAAGTCGCGCACTTATAGGTAGAGACGTCACGGTGCTGCGTCCAAGGAGGTTAAAAAATTGCAATTTTTTACATCTCTTCTGGCTGCGCCCCTGCTTAGGGGGTGTGGTTGGCCTGGGCCCCTGCGCGATATGGTTTGGGAATACGCGGCCAGGCACCGCTGATGATGATTGTAGCACTCCTCCCATTCCCCCCTTCCTCTCCGACGCTCCTCTCCTCTCCGGCATTCCTCCTCTCCTCTCCGGGATTGCGCAATGAATGGCAACACCTGCGGCTCCGCGTGCGATAATGCAAAGCAGCTGAGGGTTAGAGACGCGACGGTTGCCGCTGCATACTCCGGGGGGGGGGCGCCACTGTAGCTTCGCGGTTTAAATGACGCGCACTCGCCCTCCGCTCTCCTCATTCTCCTCCCGCAACGCCGCGATCGAACTGAAAACTAATGCGAACTTGAGTCGACCCCATGGCTGCTGCGCATTGTACTCAGGGTCCCCGCTGATGACGATTGTGGCAGCATGCCCCTAGGGATTGGCCGACCAAAGAATCCATCACGAGATAGCTTCGGGTTTAACCACCCTCGTCATCTTCCCGTAGGGGAACACTGAGTAGTTCCCACTGATGATGATTGCGGCAGGATGCCCCTAGTGATTGGCCAACCAAAGAATCCATCACGAGATAGCTTCGCGTTCAACCACCGTCGTCATCTTCCCCTAGTGTGCGAGTAGTATGCGAGGCATTCCTCCTCTCCTTCCGATGCTCCTCTCCTCTCGTGCATTCCCGCTCTCCTCTCCGAAGCTCCTCTCCTCTCTGAGATTGCGCAACAAAAGGCAACACCTGCGGCACCACGCGCGATAATGCGAACCAGCTTAGTATTAGAGACGCGACGGTAGCCGCTGCATACTCCGCTGGGGGCGCCACTGTAGCTCCGCGGTATAAATGACGCGCGTGCGTGATCCGCTCCCCTCATTATCCTACCGCAACGCCGCGATCGAACTGAAAACTAATGGGAACTTGAGTCGATCCCATGCTTCGCATGGCTGCTTCGCATTCCACTCAGGATTCCCCCACGGGAGGATGGTGAAATATGCATATTGAGGGAGACGTCAAAGGCAGCCGTCAGCCAGAAGAGACGTCGCAGAGTCAGTCGGAACGGCGTGTTTATTCCGAGCGGCAACCGAGAATACCAGCCTGAGGAATGATGATGTGGATGGGTATGAGAAACAGATGAGGTGCGACATGGTGATGATAATGGTCTTAAGAAGCAGACGGAGTGCAAGGTGGATTGGACACGAAAGTAGCAGGCACCTTCCATGTGTCCTTGAAGCGAGCACTATCGTAGCTTACACACAAATGCTCACCCTTTTCCCCCCCCTCCTTGGAAGCGACCACCTGGGAGCAGTCTTTCACGAAGTTGGAGGCGTGAACGGTTTCAGTCTAGATACGTGAACGATCTGCGTGCCCCTGTAGCGGCGGTCCGTAGGGGGAGAACAAGGCGCGACGCGATAATTAGCCGGGGAGGTTTCCTCCAGGAAAGTGTAGGGGCCAATAAATCG
Source organism: Haemaphysalis longicornis (assembly GCF_048455015.1). NCBI lineage: Eukaryota > Metazoa > Arthropoda > Arachnida > Ixodida > Ixodidae > Haemaphysalis > Haemaphysalis longicornis. The sequence continues at coordinate 3,157,285 of NW_027526233.1, forward strand.
ATTTAAGAATTTTTCACAGAGTCCGGGCTTGCGAATGGGCGTCCAAAGGAGGACCTTATCGCCAGGGTGGAACTGTACGGCACGATGCGTGGCGTCTGTGGGGAGAGCTTCGTCGCCCCTCGCCACGAGCTCTCTCCTCGGGCCCTCTCCGCCGCCGGTCACCCACCGGCCACGCATGGCCTCCAAGATTCCCCCGCGGACACTTTGCTGCCGTGGGACCTGGGGACGTCGGGCCCCGAGAGATGGCGCTGGCGGACACGACAGGCAGCGGGCAGCGAGGCGAAGGGGCGGGTGGTGCTGAAGAACCGCGCGCGGGGACTCAGGACTCGGGAGAGACAGAGTGTTTCTGGTGCTGGTGCCTGTGTGTAGCCGGACGGGTGACAGCGTGGGAGATGTGAGTAAAGAGTTTCTCATTGTACTCAACCGCAGTGTGCCTCATTTCTGGACGGCCGTAGAGAGCAGGCCCACACGTCATAGCGAAGTTTGCGGTCGTTCTGGCAGGCTTCCGTGTTCAAGCGAGCAAGGGTACGGCAGTGATCGAGACGAGAGATAAACTGCTCGGATAACGGACTTGACGTGGGTACGGGAGCAGAAAAGAAGGTAGTGTCGAGAAGAAAAGATGGTTGGCGGCCAAAAACGAGGAAAAATGGCGAATAACCAGTGGTCTTCTGAACAGCGCTGTTGTAAGCGAATGTAACAAACGGAAGAATCGCGTCCCAGTTTGTGTGGTCGGGCCGGATATACATGGAAATCATATCGGATAGAGTACGGTGGAAGCGTTCGGTTAGTCCATTTGTTTGCGGATGGTAGGCTGACGTGGTTTTGTGCACTGTGTTGCAGGAACGAAGAACTTCTTTGACAATGTTAGACAGGAAAGTCCGGCCGCGATCACTCAAAAAGACTGTAGGGGCACCATGGCGCAAGATAATTGCGCGCAAGAAGAAGTCGGCTACCTCAGCAGCACAACCGGAACGAAGGGGAGCTGTCTCCGCGTACCTTGTGAGGTGGTCAACGGCCGTCACCACCCAGCGATATCCGGCAGTCGTGGTAGGTAAAGGGCCGTAAAGGTCGATTCCCACAGTTTAAAACGGTGCCGACGGGCAAGGCAGTGGCTGTAGGAGTCCGGCAGGAGCGGACGTCGGGCACTTGCGCTGCTGGCACGAGACGCACGACGCAATGTAGCGGGCGACACAAGTGGCAAGACCAGGCCAAAAAAACCGGCTGCGAACACGATCGTATGTCATATGGAAACCTAGATGGCCAACTGTTGCATCATCGTGCAAGGCTTGAAGTATCTTTGGGCGGAGAGAGCGCGGCGCAACAGGAACCCACCGGTAGCCTGAGGGGTGGTGAATGGAACGGTGAAGCACTCCGCCGAAAAGCCGAAATTGTTGAAGTTGACGGCGATAGCGGCTGTTCACGGGTGTTTTGGAGCCGATGAGCTGCTCTATAATTCCACGGCAGTAACAATCTGTTTGTTGAGGGGTCGCCAAATTTGAGATGTCGTCAGTTGGGACGTCGACGACAGGAGCGATGGTACGTAGTGCGCTACGTGAGGTAGTCGAAGGAGGAACGTCAGGAGGATCTAGCGGACATCGGGAAAGGGCATCTGCATCAAGGTGCTTCTTGCTGGATTTGTAAATTACGGTAAAGTCGTATTCTTGAAGTCGAATTATCCAGCGGCCGAGGCGGCCGGTCAGATTTTTCTGTGACTGCAACCAGCATAGAGCATGATTGTCCGTTACCACTGTGAAGTGACGGCCGTAGAGGTGTGGGCGGAATTTCTGAACCGCCCAAACAACAGCGAGACACTCCTGCTCGGTAATCGGGTAATTTTTCTCGGCGTGACTGAGAGAGCGGCCGGCGTTGGAAACAACCCTTTCTCTGTGTTGGTCATCCGTCTGCAAGAGAGCAGCACCAAAGCCATGTCCACTGGCGTCCGTATGGAGAAGGACGGTCGGGACTCGTCAAAGTGGCACAGTACTGGACCGGAAGTAAGGGCTTTTTTTAACGCTTGAAAGGCGTCTTCACATTCTTCAGACCACACAAAGGGTGTTCCTGAGTGCATGAGCTTGTTGAGGGGGGAAGCCAGGGTAGCGAAATTTCGGACAAAGCGACGGAAGTACGAAGCCAGACCCAGGAAGCTACGCAGATTCTTTTGATGCAATGGCTGTGGAAAGTTGACGACAGCGGCAATCTTGTCAGGGTCTGGGCGAATTCTGTCCTTGCTCACGACGTGTCCCAAAACTTTAATGCTTCGACTAGCAAAGCGGCACTTCTTAGTATTAAGTTGCAGGCCCGCATTCGCAAGACAGGTGAGGACTTCGTCCAGTCGCTTCAGGTGCTCACGGAAACTCGAAGAAAAGACAACGATATCGTCGAGATAACAAAACCACCATTTCTATTTGAGACCGCGAAGAACTGTATCGATCATCCGCTCGAATGTTGCAGGGGCGTTGCAAAGCCCGAATGGCAAAACATTAAACTCATACAGCCCGTCGGGGGTGGCGAACGCGGTCTTCTCTTTATCCGCCTCGTGCATGGGGATCTGCCAATACCCCGAGCACAGATCAAGACATGAAAAATATTCCGCTCCTTGTAAACAATCTAGGGCGTCATCAATTCGTGGCATCGGGTAGACATCTTTTCGTGTAATCTTGTTCAGTGCGATAATCAACGCAAAATCGCACTGATCCGTCCTTTTTCTGCACGAGAACAACCGGAGATGACCACGGACTGGTTGACGGCCGAATGATGTTCCGCTGAAGCATATCGGTGACGTTGTCGCTGATAATTTTCCTTTCTGAGGAGGACACACGGTAAGGACGGCGGTGAATAATGCGAGACCCATCGGTTTCGATGCGATGCGTTGCCACCGACGTCTGACCGAGTTTGGTGCAGTTAGCGTCAAATAAAGATTTGTGTTTGGTCAGAAGCGCCATTAACGCTTCGGTCTCAGCCGGGGAGAGGTCAGAACCCATCGTTGCGGTTAGATCACAGCCAGGAGAGCCGGAATTCAGATAAGCAGGGGATGACACTGCACAGAGCGGGAAAATACAAGTGGCCTCCGAGTCAGCAACACTAGCAATTGTAGTGCGCTTCCGTAGGAGCATGGACTCACGATTGGTGTTAACGGCGATTATATCGGCAGATCCGTGTGAAAATCGCACGAGACTCGTTGCGATCACCAGACCTCATCCAGAAAGCGAGGAGTGGGAACGATGAGGACGTCACTATCACAAAATTGATCCGAACTAATGGAGATAATTTTCTCACAGCAGGGGTCGAGGACGTAATCCGCGCTGGCCACTAAATGCTGCTGCGGCGCGTCAGGAACACTTGAATCGTCTGTTTCCGTCAATTTGATGTCGGGGTGGTGACAGGAGATTACGGCGGATGCAGACGAGAGGAAGTCCCACCCTAAAATGACATGATGGGCGCAATGCGGCAAAACCGCACACTGTATGTGATGCCGAATTCCATCTATAAAAACACGCACACTACAATATCCGGTAGGTTCGATTGCTCCTTGATTCGCATTACATAGGGAGGGGCCAGTGTACGGGGTTTTCACTTTGCGTAGCTCCGAACAAAAATTACCATCAATGACTGAAATACTGTACCCTGTGTCAACAAGTGCATCAACCTTTACACCTTCTACTTCGACTCTGACAGTGTTCGAGGGTATTTCTGGAGGTGTTGTCGTTGTTCGCACTAGTGCAGGTTTCCCCTCCAAAAACTGCAGAAGCTAGTTTTCCTGGTGGGTGTTAGTAGCTTGGGTGGCAGGACGGAGGGGCGACAAGGAACGACGGTACGGCGAAGGCGAGCGGCGGCGTGCAGCACGATGACTCGGAGGCTCGAACGGATCTGGAGGCGAAGAAGGGCGACGCGGAGGGGAAACGTGTTCGATACGCCGATAGCCGTAGGGAAACCGGGAATAGTCACGTTCGAACAAGGCGTAGCCTCTTCGCTCGTCTTGCTGACGTCGACGACGGAAACGAGAAATGTGGCCCCTGATTCCACAATAGTAGCACACTGGGCCATCTCCAGGAAACCGTTGACGGCCCGGTCGCATGGAGGTGTAATAATGCGGAGAAGCAGGTGCTGCGGCAATCGCGGTCACATGGGCCTGCGGCGACAGTGTCTCAACCTGGAAGGGCGGTTTGGCCGCAATCGCGGAGTAGGACGGCGCGTAGACGGTGGCCAGGGGAGGAATCGTGGGCGAGTAGGACTGCGTGCAGACGGTGGCAAGAGGAGGACGTGCGCGTGTATATCCCGTAATGGACGTTAGCTCCTGTCTGACAATATCTCGGAGCTCAGGCGCATTGGTGTGACAATGGTCGCGCGACGAGCAAGGCCAGTCGTGGTGCTGCAGTTCTTCGAGAATGATCGCGCGAATGAGACTGCGCAGGTTCGAGTCCCCATATTGATGAGAGGCCCAAGCCTCCTGGCGAAGGCGAATAGACTGTAGTTGGTCCAGCCGTTGACAAGTCTTGCGGACATCGCTAACGCTTGCAGGATTTTCCACAGCCAGAGCGCTAAAGGCAAACGGAGCGATACCTTTCAATATATGACGCACCTGGTCAGCCTCTGCCATGGTTTCATCCACTTGGCGACAAAGAGCGATGACGTCCTCAATGTATGAGGCGAATGTCTCATCAGGGCATTGAATGCGTGAGGGAAGCTTTTGTCTGGCTACTTCTGCGCGAATGGACGGCGTGCCGAAAATTTTTCGTAGCTCCTGAGTAAAGCCGGTCCAGTCTGTGATAGTGTGTTCGTTGTTACGGAACCACGTCTTGGCCACCTCGTGCAGGGAGAAGGAGACGATTCGGAGCTTGAATGCGTCATCCCACCGATTAAAGCTGCTGACCCGATTATAGCTATCCAGCCAGTCGTCGACATCCTCACCTCGACGGCCATAAAAACCTGGCGGATCGCGTTGGTGGCTGGTGATGGTAAACGCAGCAGGCACGGCAGCTGACGCTCCGGGGGGGGGGCTGTTCCCGCTCTCGTGCTGCATCCTCAGAGGCAAGCGCCTACCGGAACGCAGCTCCAGGTGTGCGACTGGGAAAGACCGAGGACAGGACCGAGGTGCACCTCCACCACTTGAGGGAGACGTCAAAGGCAGCCGTCAGCCAGAAGAGACGTCGCAGAGTCAGTCGGAACGGCGTGTTTATTCCGAGTGGCAACCGAGAATACCAGCCTGAGGAATGATGATGTGGATGGGTATGAGAAACAGATGAGGTGCGACATGGTGATGATAATGGTCTTAAGAAGCAGACGGAGTGCAAGGTGGATTGGACACGAAAGTAGCAGGCACCTTCCATGTGTCCTTGAAGCGAGCACTATCGTAGCTTACACACAAATGCTCACAATATCTATTTATGGCCATCTTGAGGTTGTAAGGGAGAATTTTGGGTTGTAGGTGTATGTGAAAGTTTTATGAGCTGAAAGCAGACAAATTGCAATCCAAGGCGTATATTACAACAGTTAATGTCGTTCTTGTATGCTTGAGAAAAATAGGCGTCGTAAAATTCAGCCATTTACTAGCTGTTAGAACGTCGCGATAAATATGCTACTCAATATTGCCTTTTTATATAAACCAGTGAAGAGGGATACAATTCAGAAATGAACGCAGTAGTTGACGATATATGCTCTCCCAGTGCCGCTAAATGTGCTTGTATACTCCGCTATGAAATAAACAAAGGTATGAGAAACCTATTACGTATTGAAGCAGCTCGCAATTACTTAATTTTTGCAGTACTGATATTTGTTATTATCGTCGCACAAACTGTCTGAGCCGTACCATAGTACCCCATACTCTTACGCCGTGCCAAACATCGCGCCCGATATTCCACAATACGCTAACTCAAATGGCCTTGAAACACCGAACCTTTAACCTGAATGCGCGGGTGTTCCACACACAGCATGTTGGGAATCACTTTTTCATGCTTTGTCTGGTCGGAAAGAGGCTTTCCGCTCATGTAAAAATTATTCTGTCAAGCGAAGCACTAGATGTGCATTCGTTTGCTTGCCTGGTGTTGAACCTTTTGCGGAATTTATTTTGAAAGGTTTTCATATGTGTTTCGAAGCGCACTCATTTCTGAGCAGCTGTTCTTAAGGCCAGCAAAGTTCTGCTGATATGTTACCACGCTGGGAGAAGCTTCTACGGGTTGAGTTGGCAGATTTGGCGCGCTGTCTTTTGAGGCACCTGGGTGAGGTCATAACCATTTCTCCGAGAGTGGTGTGCGATGTGTGGGAAAGACGCAGAAGCTTTTAGAGGAGACTACTCCGAGGTAGGGCTACCTGCAGATGAGAGAGATGGAGACTTCCAAAGGCAAGCAATAGGGAAGAGGAGAATATATTGTTACACGCAGCAACACAGACGAAACGAACCATGGTACATGAGGCGATGATCGAATGGGAGGTCATGACTGCACAAACTCGGGAGCTACGCCGCATGTGGTGTGTTTTCTTCGGACCTGAGCCTGCATGGCTCAGTGCGACAATGTCGACTTTTACCTGCTATCGCGGCCCCCAACTCGAAGGCGACCATCCTGCCCGAGGACACACTCCATGAGGACACGCAGTAGTGACCACGGATGAAAATGATTGGCTGCATGGCACATGGCTCCAAAACCGCGATTACTACCATTCATGCGAAGATTCGCGAAGCACTGAAAGCCGCACGGAAGGAGAGGGCGGAGGTCTCGCCAAAGTGCTCTTGGCTCGTCACTGCTCGCCTCGTCTTCATCGTCAGCTCACCTTGAGCCGGAGATACTCACCTGCACACAAAACACAAGTTAGCCTGAATGAGAGTTTCTTGGCTGGAATACGTCTTTTAAACTCCTCACGGTAGGCAGCTTGCTCCCACGTGTGGTAGTATAATGGTGGAAAAACTGCCAGTTTACACCGGGGGCCACAAGCCGTCGTAACTAAGCGCATTTACCACGATTGTACCTCTTCACAAAGCGCAGTATCTAGCTGTGATTACTGCGTTTGTCCTAATGGGAGCATTACAAACTCCCACGCCTCCTCCTTCTACCCTTCCTCCTCTACGCATCCTTACAAAATGGCTGCCAGTTGGTGTCGTGTGTCGTGTGAGCTCCTGCGTCCTCGAAAATTTATTGCCGGTGTGAACTTGCGGCCGCACGAACGTATGTGAATTGCTTCCCAACAACCGAAGCTCGTTGCGAACATTGTGGAACCAGCCTGCACTAGGGTGTGTCGATGCGTGCCCGCTCCGCTGAGCGGGCGCGCATCGAGGCACCCTAGCCTGCAGCCCTGCACTGACGTGCGACGGACTGCAACGTTGCCTCCGTGTCACCGACCTTCGAGCCGACGGAATACGCCAGCGAGCATACGCGAGGCCTAAATGTAGTGATCGCTGATTGGCTCGCTAAAAAAACGCGGTTGTGCCTGTGCGAGGACGTTGAAGGTAAGATTTTCACGTTTTTTAATGTACGCAACATTTTGGGAGACTTGGGCCCCTTGTAGTGTCAAATAAACTCAACGTGTTTCCCGCGCCACTGCACGGACGATTCTCCGCCACTGGAGGTGAGCGTTGTGCGTGAAAGATGGCGCCATGTCCGGAACGTCATTTGGGAGGCCGAACGGTGTGAAGCAATGCGTATTTTCCCGGGTCTCGAGCAGAACACTCACTCATTCACACCCGCGAGCAGAATGAAAACTGTCCGAACTCTGAACGGCTGTTAGGTGTTTTTGTGAGGCTGTGTGAGGCTTACTGGCAAGCGAGGGTGAAGTTGGCTGGTCAAACGTCGCAGGGCGGCCGCTTTTCTTGAGAAGTACGTGTGGTGCTAGCTGAGCCTGCTACGAGAACGGTGACTGCCGCGTGCCGCCGGCGATTAATTGCTTTCACTGGAAAGGGAGAAGGTCGGGGCCCCGTGGGAGCTCTCCGTACGCTAGGCGCGTATAACTATAACCAGCAAATGCCATTCGAGGGAGCATTCTGTAGAGTCGACCGACAACTGCTTATTTTTTTTTTGAAGGGGGTCAGGCGCAGGCGTCACGCCGACCGAAATTTTTCCTTAACTTTCGGTGAGGGGAGAGAGGGGCAGTGCGGGTGGTAAATCCTGAAGCTCGTTCCCAGAACACTACACGCAAGGAAAAGAGGGAAAAGGAAGTATTTTGAGAAGTTGGCCGCCACAAGGGTCGCGCACCCTTTTGAGCCGCCGAGCACTTCGCTTTGACGAACTAGTGAGCACAGGTGTCTCGGACGGAAGTGAAATTTTGCGTAGCTTCAAAAAAACATTCAGACAGTACGGAAAGTTCGACACAAGATAGACAAGTTCAGCGTCTTTACAGTGCCGTTTCTTTTTTTTTTCAGGTCAGATGCCCAGTATGCTTCTGTATTTGTTACCGTAGATTTTAAGCGGTTTGCTATCCCTCTAATGAATGTGCGGCTGTGGCTTCCTGGGGAACGTGCCAGGGGGTGCGGCAACGTCAGCGTTTGGGAGGCAGGTGCAAGCAAACAGCGCACCGACGACATGCTCACCTCATTGTTTGCAAATGGCTTAAATTTTTTTCGTTGAGGAGTGTTGTAGTAGATAAAGTTCTTACCACGATACCTTGTGTTCTCGATGTAGGTGTTTTGTTGATTCAGTGTTTTTATTGTCTTATTAATGTGTTCCGACGTATATCGTATTCATGTAATTTTTATGCAATAAATTGACTGTGCAGAAAAAAACTTTTCACGTTTCGCCATTCAACGTTTGAAGCGGAAAAAGACTAGAAATTACGTGATCCCCAACGAAAAATACAAATGCGGCCTATGCCCTCATTAAGAGCTCCAAAATACACTAATAAATTCCACTGCACCGCATATATATGAAGTGCAGAAAAACACACACAAAAAAACCTCGAATGCAGGTCAACACTGCTCCCAACGCGCCCCCTGAAAACTTTCAGTTGGAGGAAAGAATACACTCCCAATGGTACCCCTGGAAACTCCTATTGTAGTGGCAGTAAAATGAAACTCCCATATGCTACTGAAAGAAACTGCCGAAATAATGGGAGTAAGGCGAAACTCCCATTCTAAGAAGTTTTAAAAACTCCAAATTGGTACTGAGTTGTGCAACAAGCCATTTACTCCCATTCCGGCTTATTTGTGTTCTGTGTGTGCTAGATCCACGCGGATGGTGGTGGGAACGGCCTGATACGCCCCACCAAGCCTTTGCTGTAGTTTCAAGACCAGGGCGGTACGGAATGCGAAGGCAGGAAGGTGACGATATTTGCACCCTTCACCACACACGCTAGGCGGCGGAAGAAAACACAGAAGAACCACGAAGGATGAGGCGATGACCTAAAGGGACCCTGCAACACTTTCGATAAGCGCTTTCACCCTTTCCTTCGCGTCTGGAACCACTGCGAAAGCTATAGTTATCGCCAGCCCGGAGCGGCACTGCGTGATTTGCTCGTCGCACCAGATACGCCTTCCATTGCTGCTTTCTTTCTGTGTCGTTTTTATAACGTTGCTATCAAAAAGCGTGCATTGCTGCAACTGAAGAAAAACCGGGCAACAGCCGCTACATGCCATGATTTGAAGCGCAACAAAAGCACACGGACGAAGAACACAGTAGACAAGCACCTTCATGCGGAAAAGTCTACGTACGACAAACCGGAAGGTGCATTAATGTCAGGGCACGAGAACACGCCGCTTCACTCAAGGCAAACGTCATCCGGCTACCTATCATTTCATTGCCGCACTTGCCCCAAATGCACCGCGTGCATCGACGAGATGGCCTACTTCGAAAGAAACGCAATCGCCTCGGTCGTCGAAGCAGTGGCCATCAGCAAGAAAGGTGACACCTGCGTCAGCACAGCTTCCGTAGCACTGACAGAGTAAGAACTGGACCTGCTTAGCGATTATACTGTTAACTAATCTCGGGAAACAGTGTCGCGCTGTGCCAATGTTGCGCAATGTTTCACGTATAATGTACCCCCTTTTTTTAGTAAACTAAGTTGATAGTCACCATTGTGTCCGTGTTACCTTTGTAAGTCCTGTGGGTTTTGTTCAAGCTGAAATTTCAAGTCCATATGAACCAACTCACCCAAAGCCAAGCAATTCTACTGAACAGCGGCGTCTCGAACCCTCAACAAAGCGGCCCCACTATGCGCGGCTGAAGATTGCCGCTGGAACAGCAATGCTGCACGTCTTTGTTCATCCCTCTCTGCAACATTCTCGCTCATTGTGACTTGCCTTGCAGGCGGGCGCTTGCGTTACCGTGAAGCCGTGGCAAGCGGCTTGTGTTCAGCAGCACAGTCGGTCGCCCCCCGCGTCCTTGCGCACAGGCGTTGTCGTTCCCCGCCGATGACGGGGGGGAAGGAACGGGCCAAAACCGGGCGACGGGAGGGTTGCGTGATTGAACCCGATAATATTGCAGACGGTCGTCGCAATGCCAATACGCCGATCGTAACACCATCAATCCACTATACGGCTACTGACACGAAGCCATTAATACATCACTGCGAGTCACATGATCACCGTGAGTGCGCGGGAGCGGGCTCGCTTTCGGCGAACTTGACTTGCGCTGACCACTGATCTCCCTCCGTGTGGTGCAAGTTCGAAACCCGTGTGGAGTAAACCGTGCTGACCCAAAATTATCTTCCCATCCAATTTTCTTGGTTGAACTCGCTCTGAGCATTCGGGCTTGTATTCCATTTTCCCGTTATAGAGAAGTGGTATTTTCTTCCTTTGAAAAGCACTTAATAATGCTCACTCTTCCTCTTTGTGCAGGAGCAAAGGTATCGTCACCTGGCGGTAAGTGTGCAAGTGTTATCTGTTTACAACATGCTTTCAAACTAAGAAGTCGTTTACAAACTATTCGTTTCGCCAATGTGTTAGAATACATGTGAATAAAACTAAATATAGCTATATCGCCTACTCCGCCGTAAGACTTTATGAATGACCGTTAGGCTTAGCCGTATGTTCATAACAGTTTAAGGCAGATAGTGTTGACGAAGTTATGTCCTTTGACTACAAATTTTATTTTTATATGGCAGCAAGGCTGTTTTGTGATTGTGGCGCTTATATTTCTTGCGGTAACTTATGCGGATATTGCAGCAACCCTCGAGCTGCAATATTTGCCGGCATGGCTGGAATCTCTTGCGTCAGGCATCAACAAATATCTAGTTGTCAACAAAAACTGGCACGCGCAGTACGAGTGAATAGTTAGAGGGTGACATTACAGGGTCGAGATTGCGAGTAGAGGATCGTCTGCGAGGCATAACTTCGCCTTAGAGTAACAGTAATTATCCCCCAGTCGTAATAATGGTTACAGAAGTGGTGGGGTGCTGGACGTATGCGCGTCTTGCGGCGTCATATTGCCACAAACGGGTATTTTAACAGAGCCAGAGGAGCAGTACCTAGGTGGAACCACAATCTACTGTCCAAACTTCATGGAACGGATGGGAAGCAACTACGTCGACCTTCGCCAAGTCGTCAGGAATATCGTGCGGCAGGAGCTCCGACAACTACGTACACAACACTTCACCCCCGTCAGTGCCTATCGCGGAGATCATAAGGAAAGAAGTGCAGCAAGTTGCTGGGCTTCGTGACCCAAGCGAAAAACCTAAGCCTGAAGAGCCGCGATGTTCGGGCGCAGCTCCTCTGGGGCAATCCCATTAAAAGGCGCACCACCGACCATTGCACCATTAAGCCGAAGCCGGTATTCAACCCAAGACGCTGCCTTTCTCGGTGGATATGCCCCAAGCACAAGTGATGCCTTGTTCACTGCCAATCGCACGCCAGTCTGTGTCGACTGCGGAAAAGCAGGCCATGTCGACAGTATCAAGGGTTAACGGCGCACAAAGACGACGACACACAAGGAAAAGATTACAGTACAAGCGCTGAACTAGAACTGATCTTTTATTTCGCAATGAAAGACATATAAAGCAAGACACATCCAATAACAAGGCCCCAAAAATATGACATAAACACTTATCTCGCGCCCCGCCTTCTACGCTCGTTGCCCCAGATACTGTTTTTCTTTCTCTGAGAGTGCAACAGATGGCCTGCTGACGCAGATGTTATCACGACGTTCAATCTCGAGTGCCTCGATCGCCTTTCGCGTGTTGCTGTCCTTTCCTCTGGCAATCACTGAGCACTCCCCGAACAGCGGCACGCAGGCGGAATCTTTTCACTGCGGAGCTCGGTGGCCCGAAACAGCCTTCCTTCCCACGAGGTTTTTATGTTCCCTGAGCCGATCGTCAAGGCATCTACCCGTCTGGCGGACATAGGTTTTTCCACAATCCAATGGGAGAGAATAAATAACGCCTTCATCACATTCAACATATTCTTCCCGGTGTTTCTTCGAGCCCCCCACTTTTTCTCAGCCACCTTTATTCACCATCGGACACAGCTCCGAAAGCTTGTTAGGCGCAGAGAAAATTACATCAACACCTGCGTGCCTGCCAATCTTCTTGAGGTTATGCTCAACCCTATGTATATAAGGAACCACCACAGATGTTTTCTTCCTTCTTCTTATCTCCGGGCAGTACTGGTCACCACATTTTAACTCTTTCAATAAGTCAAGATCCACTGCGGTCAGCAAATGTTGCGGGTTCCCAGCAGACAACAGGCGGTTGATTTGAGTCGTGAAGCTTTTTTCTCTTGAATGTATACATTACTTCAAAAACGAATTTTTTTAGACAAGACTTGACAATGCCCCGTTTTATCAGTTTTCTGTGGTTGGTGGAATAAGGAAGTAGCGTTTTTTGACGCACGGGGCTCGTACGCCCAACACACCTGTTCTTGATTGAAATTAAACATCATATCAAGAAACTTGAGAGAAACGTCCAGTGGAACCTTATGCGTCAATTTCAAAGCCATAAGACAGTCGTTGAAAGTCGCCAAAACACGGGATACCGAATCGTCAAACTTAACAGTTTTACAGTTTAAAACTACGAGGTAGTCGTCTACCTACCTAAAAACCAGTTTTACATTCGACCTGGATAAATGCTCACCTAAGACACGATCGATATACGCTAAAAACAAGTCACGTAAAATAGGCGCGATGCATGACCCGATGCAGATCCCGTTTTTTGATGAACGTGCCCCCTTCGCATGAGGTGAACGTTGAAGCAAGGTAAAAGTTTAAAAGCTCTGAAAAGTCAGCGTCGGTCATAACAGCTTAGATCTGGAGACGACAGCACCGTGGTTGTCAATTGCGCTTTGAACGCCATTTAAAAGCTCTTTCAGGGGTAGTGAATAAAAAAGGTCCTAATGTCTATTAAAAAAGCTAGAGGCCCTTTGTAGTTGGCTTTTAAAAAGTCTAATACTTCCTCCGAGGTATTGATCATAAAGAAACTCAAAGTATTAGACTTTTTAAAAGCCAACGACGAAAGGCTTTTAGCTTTTTCAATCGACATTAAGGACCCTGCCAGGTCCTTAATGCCAACAACTGCCAATAACCCGCCAGTCGCCGTTGAAACGTCCCCCTGACGGCAACAACCAAGCGAAGACGAAAACGCAAGCCGTCAATGAGCCGACCAGTATGCAAGACCACTCCTTTCTACTGCAAGACCAAGATGCAAGATCAATCCTCCTTTCTACTCAATTCCTCAGACCCTTTGTTAGAAGTAATGATGGAGCTTCGGGCCCTGCGCGCAGAGGTCGCACCCCTGCGTAAAAAAATGCTGCCCTTAAGCGGGAGCTCCAGCCAAAATCTTCAACACGTAATTTCTGCTGAACCCTTACACCCAGCTGTTAGTGCCCTGCAAGAGCCTGGAAGAAAGGTCAAGCTCAGTGGGTATCAATCTTTCCATACCCGGGTAATAACGGCGGTTCTGGTACAGGGTAACATTCTCGCTGAGCACCATACATTTGCCGATATTGCGATACCACATGACTTCACCACTCTGTACCCACTAAAACGCTCTGCCTCTTGCCTTCATGTACCTAACGTTTATACTGGCCCTAACACTTCTAATCGTACCTTTAGCACCCTTCTGACTCTGGCCACAAAAGCGGCAACTGGCCTCCCCTTTCTTATACTTGGGGACTTCAACGCTCCTCAGACAGCCTGGGGCTACAATCGCGTCACTAAGAAGGGCCGCTTACTTTGGGAAGCAAGTCAGACTCGCCGTTTAACAATAGAATCCGACCCCTCTATACCTACCAGAATAGGCAACAGTGTACAGGCAGACACCTCTCCTCACCTCACACGTTCCTTGCGCGTAACTGACCTGAAATGGATATTTACTCCCCACGACCAAGGAAGCGATCACTTCTTTATTCAGTCCACTTTGCGACTGCATTCGGCATGTACTCCAAAACTGCGGCAGTCTCACATTTCAAATTAGTCAGCCGTTCGGCTCTCTTAAAAAGAACAGGCACCCCTTACCGATGATACTCCGGTTTAGGATTGGCTTAAACACCTACTCGAGATTAAGAAGGCCCACGATTCGTCCCTAGACCCCAACATACATTTCTTCGGAAACTGTTGACTCTTGCCTTCAGCATCTTTGGGCAGCGTACCAGGGCGTTCAGAAACGCTGGCGCCGTCAACAGCACAATCGTCGTCTTCGACTGCGCATTGCTCATCTCCGCACCGCCATTGGGGACTATGTGGCTGAACTGGCTCGTGCCCAATGGGGTAGTTCTGTGACAGCATGCGTGGCAACCTTAGCATGCGGCGCACCTGGGCCATTCTTCACCACATGATTGATCCTTCTCATTTATTATTAACTAGCCGCAGTCGTCTTACCACACTCTCACATAAATTTCCCGGTACAAGCGATCAGCTTCTCGCCCGTATCAGGGAGCTGTACCTTCCCCAGGACAATACACCGAACAGCCCAATGGAACAATAAATCGTCCCATCTCCGCAGCTGAGGTTCGCGCAGCCCTTCTTAAAATTCGCCCAAACTCAGCGCCAGCAGAGGATGGAACGACAAATTAAGGTCCTTCGAAATTTAGACAATCAGTAAATACAGGTCCTAACAAAATATTACAACAGTCACTGGGAGTCTGGGAAACTCGCACGCGAATGAAAGCATGCTAAAGTCTCTTTCAATCCCAAGCCGGGTAAACCGCTCGCTCTTGAACAGCTTAGGCCCATTTCCCTCACACTGTGTGCAAGTAAGATCCTCCAGCAAATCGTACATGCCCGTTTGACCCAGTATATGGAGAGTAAGCAACATTACCCGGCCACAATTTTCGGATTTTGAGCTTTGAGCCGGCCTTTCCACCCAAGACATCTTAATGCATCTCAAGCATGATCTCCTCCTTGTTCCCCCTACTGCCGACTCGTCAGCTGTTCCACCGTAAAGGCCTTTGATCGGGTCTCCCACACCGCCGTTCTGCGCCAGTCGTCTGCTTTCTCTCCTGAAGCCCGCACCTACAACTACGTGCCGGATTTTCTCGCTAATCGCACGGTCGCCATTCAGATTAATGATCTTCACTCCAACGTCATTCCGCTCCCCTCCTTGGGCTCCGCACAAGTTGCAGTTCTCTCCCCACTGCTCTTCAACATCGCTATGATAAACCTCCCTCCTCTTCTTGCTAACATTCATTCGCTTCACCACAGTTTGTATGCCTACGACGTCACGCTGTGGGTTCCAGGCGGAAGTGACGCACACATTGAAAACACCCTCCAGTAGGGGGCCGACTGTGCTGCTTCCTATGCTCGTGATGCCGGTTTGACTTGTTCGCCCGAGAAGGCCGAGCTGCTACTTCTCTTGTCCCACAGTCCCGAACGCGCCCTGGCAGCTCCGAACATTTTTTTGATAAGACAACTTTATTAAACACATCTCTTAAACAATACAAAAATATTTAGACGTATAGCCGAAGGCTAATGTCCACGTCAGCAACGGGGTGACCATCCGGCTGGATGATCACCCCATTGACCGAGTGCCATCCGTTAAAATCCTAGGCCTCAATATCCAACAGAACCACGCCAGTACCACAACCTGCGCCCACCTAACATCCCAAGTCAATAAGGCCACCAACCTCCTCCGCCGCATCACCACCCGCCAAGAAGGGCTCAAAGAGGCAGAGCGATTGGGGCTGATACATGCTTTTGTCATAAGTCGCATCACTCCCTTTCTTATCTAGCACACATTTCTAAGGAACTCAAAAAGGTGGATTGCCTAATTCAAGACGGCGCTAAGCATTCCGCAGAGCGCTGCCACCGGTCGTGTACAATTGTTTGGTGTCTACAACACCGCGTCTGAGCTCCTAGAAGCTCAACTTGTGAGCCAGTACGCCCGCCAAGCAACAACCTGAATACGTCAATCTCTCCTCCGGCGACTTCCACTCAACTTCCCTTTCGCTACAGAATCCTCTCTTGCCATTCCTAGCACTATCCATGACCTAGTAGTCGTCCGGCCCATTTACCGTAACCAGCACCCGACGCACAATAGAGCTCGCAGGGAGCAGCGTGCGCAGGCCCTTACGAAGCGATACCCAGGGCACCCGGCAACTGTTTTTATGTTGACGCGGCTAGCTACGGGCGCCACGACACCTGCGCGGTCGCAATCATCAACGGCCCCAGCATTCCCCCTCTCACCACCCTCACCCTTCGCACTATTAGAGGCGGCTATTGCTCTTGCATTAACACTACGGCCTTTCCCTGCGATCATAATTTCCAATTCGAAGATGGCCATTCGAACTTTCGTCCGAGGCCGCATTTCTGCCCTGGCACTCCAAATCCTTCATTGAAATACCCCTGACACCCCACCGAGCTGGTGTGGACCCCAACCCAAACGGGTGTGGGAGTGAACAAGGCAGCACACAGAGCCGCTCGAGAGCTCACCTTCCGAGCGGGTCTTAGCCTTGAACCCTTCAATAGAGCCCTGTCAGCTCGAGATCAGCTCCTTTACTTTCATGAGATTACGTCTCCATACCGCCTCTCCCGCCGTCTACTGCCCCCTGCACACCCAGCGCAATGTCACAGCGAAGAACGCCGGTGGCGCTTAGTGCAAACGTACACTCTTCCTTGCCTCTCCCGCCTGCACCACATGTACTCCGGTCTGTACTCTCCACCCCGCTGCGCCTATTGTGGTGTGGTCCAAACCATGGATCACCTCCTTCGGCAATGCCCCCATAACCCATCCCTGCCATATCCAGATGGTGAGCACTGGGCGAGGGCGTTGGGCAGCGCGGATTCGGAGGTGCAAGATGCCATCGTCGCCCGGGCTGCCAAAGTCACCGGGAACATTCTTCATTCGGTCATCAGCCCTCCCCCGATTAGCCGTTGCGGCTATGAAGTTTTGCTTCTCTCTCTCTCTCTCTGTCAAGTACCGACGCGACACGGCTTTACGTATCACTGATGACGCTGTCACGCTTCTCTTTAGTCACGCTGGGGACTACGCCACCGCAGCCAAAGACAGCGGACGTCGTTCTTCCTGTACAAACTAGCCTGAAGCTCTCGGCCACACAAATAAATCCTTTTAAAATTTTTTTGCTCGGCTTTTCTGACTGCCTAGGCACGACGTCTGCGGTGCGTCAGAATCGTCCCGCAAAGCACCACATTATAACGAACCAATCCACCCGGTCGGTTCGACAGCACCCGCACAGGGTGCTCCCAAGAGAGCGCCAAGCATTTTGAAAGTAAGTGAAGAAATTTCGGAACGACGCTGATAACCAGCCACAGAAAAGTCCGGGGGCCTCACCCATGGTACTCGTTCACAAAAGGACCAGGACAACGCGCTCAACTTATGCGCCGATTACCGCAGATCTGTGAGGGTGACAAAACTCGAAGTTTATCCACTCCAAAGTTTGACGACACACTAGATCGCCTGCGCTTCGCCAGATAAACACTCCTCCTAGGACTTGCAATCCGAAAATTGGATAATTGTGGCTGCAGAGGGTGGCCATGGAAAGACGCCATTCAACACACTGGACCGCCTGTTGTTAAAGGTTGTTATAGACTTTTCCTTGCAGCCTGTACTCTGCGCCGGTGATGTTCCGACACATTATTGTTACCGCTCTCGGTGGGCTGAAATGGCAACGTGTCCTGTATATCTCGACGTACTGGTTGTCTTGTCCAGCTCGCCTGAAGAACAGTTGTCACGGCTCAGGAGTGCTTTAGAGGCCATCCGCTATGCAGACTTGACCATCAACCCAGAGGAATGTCACATGGTCTTGGTCTTCTGGTCACATGATCTTGGCAGTAAAGTCGTGCTGGTGGCGTTCGGCCATACCCCGAGAATACGACTGCCGTCGGTACATTTACTCGTCTTACAGGTACGGGCGATTTGCGGAATTTTCTGTAATTTTGAAACTGCGCACACAAATTACAAAAGACGACGTTCTGTTCCTCAGGAGAGAGAGAGATAGCAAACTATTTTGCAAAGGAAGGAAGAGCACATGGTCGGATTCCTCAGTACAGGATCCCGTTGGAGCTTGCTGCCTTCTCCGCGCGCTTACCAGCCGTAACTGAGTTTTGCCGCTGAAGCTGGTCAGTTCTCTCTCCCACTGCGCATGGGAAGGGTTGGGGATTGGGCGGGTTTTTTAAGTGCGAATGCACTTTATAAGCGACCCCGAACCTTCCGCCGTCCGCATAGCAACAGCTGCGGGTGCGCGCGCTTTTCGTCTTCCTTAGCAACGGGGGGAGATGGGCGCGCGCTGCCTGGCCGCTGACATGGCACATACCCACGTGGGAGATTGGCCAGGAATAAGTGCGAATGCACTTCTTAAGCGAGCCTGAATCGTCCGCCGCGAAGGTGATGCGGCCGCGAAGGTGATGCGGTACAACGTTGCGGAAAGCAACATGATGTTTCGCACGAACGAGACCACGGGTGCCATCACGCGCGAGCAGCTCGAGAAGGGCGGTATGAAGTTCCTGGAGGAGGTACTGGATCGCGATCTCGCATTCATGCGTGGTGTACCAAACACGGTCCAATACTGGGAGGATCGTAGGAGCGAACTCTTCGCAATGATCCGGCAGTTGGGCAAGCCGCACGCGTTCCTGACCATGTCCGCGTCCGAGGTCCACTGGGAGCGCCTGCTCGAGACCCTGGAGCGGCTGCGGGTCGGGCCCGACGGCACGCCTCGGCCCGTGTCCGAGATGATGGCCTGGGAGCGCGTGGAGCTCGTGAACGAAGACCCCGTTCCCTGTGCGATCTACACCAACAGGATCTTCGACGTCATCATGAACGTGCTCGCCGACCGAAACTGCTCGCCGTTCCGCCCGTACGTGATCCGGGATTACTTCACATGCTCTGCAGCTGGCGCGTCTCTCCCCCCGTTAGGTTTGCACTCACCCTCGGCGCGCGCCTCTCCCCTAGCCTGACAGCTCCCCCTCGCTGGTACTGCGCCTCTCAAGGCGATGGCACAATTACTACGCCGTGTACTCTCGGCCCAAGAAATGCATTCGCACTTCCTCACGATTCCCTTCGGGGAGGTGGGGGCAATTTTTTTGGCAGGCGCACACCATGGGCAGACCTTACCGCAGTGTGAGTAGGTGGCGCGGTGGAGGGTGGGAGGTTTGGGTAGATCTGAGAACGTGTGTGTACGAAAGCGCCGGAGTATACGCCCCTGTTCCTTGGCGAGTGACGGATGGGCAGAGGAATACTGCTTTCTGCTCAAGTTGTAGTGCTGTGTGATGCTTTGGTACTTTACTAGAGGATAAGCCGATGCCCAGTACGTTCATTCTGCGACTGTCGTGTGGGCCCTGACATTGCCACAAAGGGCGAGTGGGTGTCACGTTGGATGATCACGGGGTGCATTGACAAGCGCTGGTTAACACACATGGACGTAGGTTAACACACACTCTGAGACAGAAACGGAGGGAGAACACTTTTATTGCCCCAAGGGCTAATTTGGGGAAGGATGGTGACTGAGGCAGAAAGATGCTCAGCGACTTTTGCAGCCCGAGCGATGATGGCTTCTCGCACAGCCGAATCTGAGCGGCCCGACGCCCTCGCAAAGGGCGCCCCGTCTTGATAGGGAGCCATTGCCAGAGGAGGTGCTCAATGGTTTGCACCACACCACAATGGGGGCACTCTCCGAGAACCCTAAAGCAAAAAGCTCAAGCAATAACGCAGCAGAATCCGAAGTCCGCTTTTATACACAAAGGACCTCTGTCCACATGTTAGTAATTATTCATCATGTCCTGACACTGAATATGCCACAACTGGTCCCTAGTTGGGTCCTACTACATGCGTCCCTATTGGACAGGTCTACCCCGGTCATTTGCGGTGGCGCATCTTACCCTTGCGTGGCCGCGACGCCGTGGTCGCAATCGTCTCGTGGTGATACCGGTGAAGCTGCGCACAGTAAATGCCTGGACAGCGTTGGCACCGTGCCTCCCAAAGTAGTTCCGGGGTAGACGCTGCCGCTGGAGGTCCCCAGAAGGACAGCGACGATAGCATTTCGGGGCCGTCACGGTAAACGTCGACGGAGCGTAAACTCCGGCCGCAGGTGCCCGATTGTCGCTTCTGGGGTCACGAATACGCAGGTTGGGGGTGCGACAAGGACGCCGCAGCCGATGCGAAGTAGGCCCGGTCCTGCCCGAGCTCGTTCCTTGAAGCTCACGTGCTCCTTCCTCCTACGGGTACCTTGCCTCCTCCCCTCGCTTCCTCGTGCTTTTCCCTTATAATTCCTCTGGGATTACATATACTCACACTCTGATTGGCTGTCAACTTTTTCGCTTCTATATTTGGTACCCACGCCGCTTGTCTACTGCGCGGCGTCCTCCGTTTGGTTGGATCGCGGGTCGCGGGTTCGATTCCCGGCCGCGGCGGTCGCTTTTCTGATGGAGGCGAAAAGCAAAAATGCCCGTGTGTACGAGATTTCGGCGCAGTTAAAGATCCTCAGGTGGTCAAAATTAATCCGGAGCCCTCCACTACGTTGCGCTTAAACTCCTGCGTTGCGTTGGCGCGTTAAACCCTACAATCAGTCAACGTCCATTTCAAAGAACTAGGATTCACTATCTCGCTCAGCTCCATTACAAACCCAAAAGATGTTTTTTTAACGAAAAAAAGCAAAAAGTATTTAAAACTTTCAAATTTTGTGCCACAATGACGTGTTATGAGCAAGAATGACGTCATACAGGCCAACGATAAATTATAATTTTCAGTGCGTTAACTGCCTGTTAGCATTCAAGTGATGCAGTCAAATATAACTAGAGGCCTCATTAAAGACGTCCAGTCATGTGTCGTCGCGACAGGTCAGTTAGGCGACCGCCAGTCACACAAACAAGGTTCCATGACATCATACAAAAAAGTTGGGGGAAATTCGCTAGGGGGCCGCAACTGCTTCACACGTTTTCTTTAATATCTCCGTTATTCGTTTGAATATTACGTTAATATTCGTATTATTGTGATCGGGACTAAGCAGTCTTTCTAATAAACCCAACTCGTGTTTTGTTTTCATGGCTCGTTTAAACGACACCCACAACAACTGCCCATGTGGCGCCACTTTATTTCACACACGTGGCTCTACGAAGAACGAAACCAGAGATTCTGTTAGGCGTTACCTGGAATTCGAGGGAGCAGCCTCCCGAACTCAGGAGCGTTGGCCATGGCCGGGCTAGAGCGGCGGATGCCGCCGCCGCTGTAGCCCGGGCGTGAGTTGGGAGAAAGAAAACGGGGAGCAGCGTCTTTCGAAGGGTGAGACAGCGGAACCTAGCCATCCCGATGTGCTAGTTAGGGGCTACACCACCGCGCGATACAAGTGCAGACGCAGAAACAATTCGGCATGTGAACTTGGTCATCTCATTTATACCGATATGAACTAGTTACATTAGTTTGAAACATGGTTACGTAGCGCGGTAAAGACGGGATAAAGTAGAGACCACACAGGAGTAGCGCTAAGTTACATTAGTACTTTTAGAATTGCGAGAAACCTGAGGGAACCTTTATAATCGCTATTTCTCAGATTCAGTTGCTCCTTTCACCTTTTGTAATATTTGTTAAAACATAACGAAATTGGTATTCACCAATTTAGTAAACGGAGTCCCATTCGTGGCAAGCAGTGCGGAAAATGTAACGTTTCTCTAGCGGCCAGATGTCTGTATCTGGTCGCTACATTTTGTTTTTCCGCCCTGCAAACCAATACTTCACGTATCATTGCCGTACGGCCACTTAATTTCGTCGGGTCCGTGTTACCCAGGAGGTGCTGTCGAACAAGTTAATCAAGCCGTGCTAAGGAAGCGCGCAAGAGACGCGAAGCACACCAGAACAGGCCAAAAACAACCGTCGCTAAAGCAAACGACAAAGCCGTCTCTCCAACGCGCCCGCCTGTGCGAGCAGGCAGCTGCGCGTGGGGAACGCTTGGTAATAGCGGCCTATCGGCGCGCCATCTACGCTGTGCTCCGGGAGAGAAAACCGGCCGCCTCCTCCTTATCCGCGTTCGGAGTTTCTGGTCCCGCATGCCACGAAGTAAGCATTAGCTGGTAGAGGCAGGAAGCTTTGCTCTAAAATTAAAGCAGTTACACTCAACGTGAAAGCTGTCGGGAGTGCAGAGTGGTGATTCGCCATACTGTGCCGCCTTTTATCAGCTCATTACTACTACCCATCCCGCTCCTCGCCTCCCTGTCTCAGTCCTTTCTTGATGATTGAACGGAGGTTTGTCCCATGCAATTCAAATTTTCCGCCTTCGCAGTGCTCACAGGCCCCCGACCTGAAACAACGCGAGCGGGATCTCCCACGTGCCGGCGCCTTAGTGCGCAGTTTGGAACGCGTCATTCTTACGAGCCACTTGTTTCGGTTACTATCGTAAAAACCAACCCAACGGGCCTGCCCAACTAAATGGATGCGGTGATTGTCGGTTAAATACACAGATTTTGTTTCAAATGTACCTGCCGTTTTCTCTGTGATAAACAACTGGGAGATGGATGACAAGCACCAGTTGTTCAGGAGTTCGGAAGGGCTATGGCTTTTTAAACCACTTGGGTTATATAGTCGCTTAATTAACACAGGCGCCTAACCCATGCGCTTAATTAAGCGCTAGTGTTACGCCGTTACGGTACGCCGTGGGTCTCTACTTGTGTCCATTATCTCACTGCAGCGCCTGATTCCGGCAGCTGCGTGACATTGTGACCGCGAGCTACGACGACAGGGCGAGCCCCTAAAGTGCTGTGCACTTAAAATGCGGCTACTGGAGAACGGAGGTTTGCAGTGAGGCTGCTTTCTAACTACCATTGTTCTTACGCAGCGTATCAAGTGCAGATCACTTACTGGGCTCGCCTTATCGTCGTAGCTCGTTAATGGTCGATTTCGAATGCCCGAATCAGGCAGCGCAGCGAGATAACGGAGCCAAGTAGAGCCTTCTGTACCGTCTTCAGCGAGTCACGCCGTGGCCTCGAAAACAACGCGATTTAAATAGTCATAACCGTTCTAACCTTGTGAACCGCTCGAACTTGTCATAAATCTCACCGTTGTTTAGCTTCTGGCAAAATCTGGTGTATATAACCGGCAGCCCCCGCATTCATTAAGTTACGAACACTCGTTGGGTTGTTTTTTACGGTAGCAAGCGAAAAATATGCCGCGTATATGCACCTTTCGTAGCAAATGTCGACAAAAGACGATAGTCGTTATCGGTCTTTGCCAGGTAAATGGCTCCCTTCGCTTTCCCGCTCAACTCTCATGTTGTTCCTCTTGCGTCACGCTCCCCTTAAGGCAAAGACGCCAAAGGTTTGCTTAAATCATTATAAATTTACCGCGTTCCACTGCTCCATGCCCGGTGTATCGATGCCAACGGTGCCGTACGGCGGAGACGCCCGTGAAGCGAGTCGCCATACTTCAGCGTTTATAGAACCACGCTGCCCTTCTCCAGGTGCGTTCCAAGCAGAACGTGGAACCTATCTAGTGGAACCTTTCGTAACTGCTGCCGGTTGATTTTTTAAAATGCCACCAGAAGCTATAGTGGCGCGGGCGACAGCAGGCGACGAGGAGTGATTTTTTTCTGCAGTTGGTGAAGTATTTAATTTAGCAAAAATGAAGCATCTATGAATTTTTAGGAAGGAACACTGGAAATATCACTTCTGTATTAATTTTTGTCTTATATTTGCGTAATAAGTTGCTCTTCTTCAACAGCGTTGACAAGTATGACCATTACACCGGACTTAGACGGGTAGATTTAGCTGTGACTATATAACACTATAGCGCAGGCCTTGTATTCCTCTGGCCGGGTGGCTGAATCGAGTTACGGACAGAGCCAGACAGACAGAAAGACAGAAATAGAGACAAACCATAAATTTCTGGGTTGAAGTGGGACAAGAAAGACTATCGTCTATAAAAAGCGGCCGCGTAAGAAAAAAATGTCGCGTTCGAAATCACTTAAAAAGGCTCCAGCCGAGCAAGAAAAATTGAATGAATGAATGAATGACATTTATTAAGATGGGGAAGGCCGCATGGCCATAGTTGGGAAAGGGGAAGAAGGGAGGAGAGGGGGACGTGATTACAAAATCGTTAGGGCTGGCTCAATGGAGATAGATGATCAGTGATTTCTTTGGGAGGGGGAGTGTAGACCCCATCTCTACTACCTTTTGAGGCCACTCTTAATTAAAAACACACATAGAGCACCCAGAAAATTTGGGTCTTTGTACGGGGGGTCATCAGGAAACAAGTTAAAGGGCAGATCACTGAGCAAAGAATCGGGAGAAGATGCGAAAGTTGCACAGCGCCAAGTAAGGTGTTCGAGGTCTGAAAAAAAACATTTTGGTGGTAATGGGGATAGTACGAAGAGGCTCAAGAGTTCAAGTGCAACCGTTTCTGCAATGCTGTGGGTGTAAGGGCAGCATTAATGCGTGTCTTGTTAAGAAAGACTTCTGAGGAACGGGGCAGGGAATGGACGCCATGCAGGTAGCCTGCGCGGGCCTTCTCAGCCAGCCGCTTTCTGCGAAAATATTTAGCACGATCCAGTTGGAGGCGTGCAGGTAGACCTTGACCAGGTGCAAAACCGGGAGCAATCAAGGGCTCTCCCGCGCTGAAGTATGAGCAGCGTGATTGCCAACCCCTTGGGTCATATGCAGCGGAATCCAGGGTACACGGACTGGCGTTACGTTTCAGGCCAGTAGGTTTACCATGGCCTGGATGTCATAAAAGGTAGGGCGATGAGAGAGAGGCCTATTGAATTCTCTGATGGTGGCGTGGGAATTTGTGAGGAGGCGGAATAGCGCGTTCGAAATGCCACAGAAACGCTCCGATCGTGCAAGAAAAAAACTGCGCGTTCTAAATTCCGCAGAAAAGCCCAGCCTCGCAAGAAAAAAGAATGGCGTGTTCGAAATGACGCGCGTTCGAAATGGGGAACAACTGCACAGCACTTCCTACAGCTTTCACGTTGAGTGGAACCGCTTTAATTTTTTAAGTGTTTCTAAAAAGATTCACCGAGAACCGGGTACTGCTGGTTGTAAAAACTTCGTTTTTGTCTTCTCAATAACGAATTCCGTAGCTGTGACCATGTGTACAGCGCCGAACCCTTATGAAATTCGTGAACTTCGGCAGAACAGCCCGTTTAGCTGTCCCCACCTAAAAAGGTTTTGAAGATGAGGGGAGCAAGCCGGCCCGAAAAAAGCCACACATGGCACGAAGCAACGCACCTGATGAAGAGGACTTGATGTGGCATGGGAGGCCGCGGTCTTGCTGGGGGCGCACACGGAATATGGAGTTTTTTGTTGCGACCTTCTAGTCGATCATCGCAATTAGCTCAAGGAAATACGCAGGGCAGAACCGTTCCTGGTCCCACTCCTTGCTAAGCCTCCTCAAGCCAGGGAACTTCATGGCTACCCCCAGCGGCCCACAGCAGGGACACGGAGAACGCCTGAAGCAGTCGACACTGGCCAGGGATCTGCTGGCCTGCATTTGCCAATTCGTCTGTGACCTTTCGCCATTTGCGAGAGACTTTGATCTCTGCAAACACATAACTTGACAAAAACTACAGGCCGAAAAATACACATGAACCAGAAGATGAACATAGCAGCACCAACGTATGTCTGCATACTCCTTTCTTGTTCTTGCTTGTGGTTTTCTACGCTTTAGTTGAACAAAATAGTAGAACCAAGTTAGTTGAACAAAATATAGTTGATTGGGCTGCACAAAATAGCCCACACTAAAACCTTGCTAAAATCGCAAGAAGAGAGCCAGTGTTCGCATTCCAGGCCCTCGATTAAGGCAGAGAGGTGGTTGCATTTTTCTGCCGCGAGCTTCGCTCCAGTATTGCATAATTCGCACTTGATACATATTCGCCTGCTGAGAGCTGTGTAGGTCTAGTACTCGGTGTGATTGCGCGGACAGTCGACTGATTTTAAACGGGGCAACAGCTGAGCGCGTTAAGGTTTCTACCGACTGGGGACCTGCAATGCAAGGCTGCAAGGCTAGACATATGGGTATATCTTCAGCACGCCCAGCGAAAATGACCTGCCGGAGAGCGGAAGCGAACGGAATTATTGTCACTTCACTTTGCATTTCTTGTCCCCAAGGCATTGTGGGAGCAACGACAGACCACGAGGTGGCATTAGCAATCCTCTCCAACCGCGTGCTCCAAACTTTCTCGTATCCTCCCACTGCTTGTACACCGTAGGAAATCTTCCCGGAGGAGCCTATACCGAGCGACATGCGATGTGTGGGAAAAAACCTGCGCAAGAGAAACTTATGAACCGTATTTCTCAAAACCGGCACCGGCTGCCTCTAGGGGAGAAGCTGCTGCACTGGCTACGTGTCATGAGTGCCCACCCGAACGGAAATGTGCCGGAACTCCCGAAGGTGTATGTGCCGAAACCTCCCAAGGAGTATGTGCCAGTCAAGAAGGTAAGAAGCGTGCAAGCAGGGAAATGAACATCGAGCCCAAAAGAAGAAGACGGACGAGGCAAGCGGGGTGAGAAGGAAGAAGAGAGGACCAGGCGATGGTCCTGGTACCGACCCCAGCGTCAACGGGGCCTGATGACGCCTCAGGCCTACCGACAGCAGCTCCAGGCTACGATCCTGGAAGGAGAACCCGCGGCAATGCACCGCCGGCAACTCCGGAAACGGGAACCAGCTGGGCTACAGGCGGCGACGCTCGGGGTACGCTGCGACGCCAGTTCCACATCGAAACTAGGGCTGCGCTCCTTTGGCTGTTGGCGGTGTCGGCTGGGCCCACTTCGTGAAATCGCTACGAGACACGTCTGTCGGTCACCTTGGCCCACCCGTCAAATGGGAAGACATCGCCCGTACAGTGAGGCAACAGAATACTTACACCTTTATGCAAGCTCAAACCGTGAGAGTGCTTCTTTGACTTTTTACTGGTACTTGACGTGTGCTCGAAAATATCTTCCTCGTGGAAAACCGTTTTCCTCTGTGTCCTGTCCACTTGGTGAATTGACGTGACACTACGCTGAGGCTATAACCTCATACGAGACGTGCTCGGAAGTTGGCGAAGTACGCCCCATGACTCAGCCGATGAGGCCGTCGTTATTCTTCATTCTCCCAAGCGGGAACCGAAGATGTTTAATGCGGGGACCAAAGAATGGCTACTGAACAGCTGAAGCGAATACAACAGACTGCTCTGGCCATGTGATGGGAAGGACGAACAACTGTGGGACAGTCCTTTTTATGTAGGGGATACCAAGAGACAGAAGTGCACCAAGGGAATGCGGAAAAACGTGTGTAGTACTGAAATACGAAAACGTGGGGCAAAGAAAGAATATACTATGCCAGCAACGGGAGGGGTTGGGTAACTCTTGAACAAGTCTTTATCTTGTAGTTGACAAGAATGATCATGAAGTGAATAGCTCAGTAACGTTGGGAATCACACTGAGTGATTGATGTGAGCAACGGAGAGGCCGAAATGAATTTCGGCGGACTATAATGTAATCGTTGCCAGTAAAATATTCACGCCGGAAGAGGAAATGAATATTTCAACGGTGGACGTGAAAATAGCGCTGCATGTGTGAGTACACCGTTAGAAAAGTTCCAGCGTGTCCTTTGGACGTTTCCATACAGTTGTGTGCCTCATGGGTCACCACACTGGCTTTAGCCTTAACGACGTCTTAAAAATTGCATAAAACACCCGTGAATTTCTTCTGAGGGTGTGCTAATTTTATGGGCTCCCGAGAACGCTGATGATCCAAAAAGCGTGTATCCAAAGCCGTTTTTTCTGCATGTAATCAACCGATTTGTTCCTCATGAGGAAGACATCGGTTCACAAAGTAGTTGTTGGGAACAGGAAGAACATTTTCCGTGGGCTGTTAAAATGTTTTCCTTGGTACGCTTCTTGCACCATGATGTTTGGCCTAATGAGCTGATTCCATTGATAAAGAGAACAACGAGTGTGACCACATTGTGTAACCACTGTCTTCTTCTGCGCAGATTCAAAATTCCAGTCTCCAATCGAACGCCCATCAAACGACCTGCCGGGAGAGGGTAAATGTGTTACATTGACTAATTAAGGTTTATGTGTTGTTGCACACTTTGTAGATAATGGAATGCTTGGTTGAGTAACTACATAATTCTGCGCAGGTTTAGAATTCCAATCGCCATTTGATCCCCGATTAAACAACCTACAGGAAGAAGGTAAGTGTGTTACATTAAACTGAGTAAGGATGATGTGTTGTTGCCACGCTTCCGAGATAATGGAACAGTTTGTTTCGTAACCACTTTCTTCTTCTGCGCAGATTGGGAATTCCAATTGCCAAATGATGCCCCATCAGACGACCTGCTGGACGAAGGTAAGTGTGTTCCATTAAACTGATTAAGGATGATGTGTTGCTGCCACGTTTTCGAGATAATTAAACGGGCAACGATTGTTTATTCCCTCATGTTACCGCGTCAAAATGCTCCTTTGTATTTTATTTGTGCACTGAAGACTAATTACGAGCCTTGGCGCTCGTCCTGAATGATTTAGCTCTGTGACAAGTACAGTGAAAAAACAGTATGGGTTGTCGTTGTGGTTACTGCACAAAACCTCCTTCAACAGCCACAAGCCAACCCGGAATCTCGCTCAAAAACGTTTTTCTTAAACATTATTTTTTGATTATTTTTCTTCAACTAGACGGGGAGATTCAAGGCGCTATATTACCAGCAAAACCTAATCCTTTGTCATGAACATTTAATAGCAAGACATTTATTTCTCTTGCTGTAAAGGCGCAAAACATAAATGCGACCGTTTTAAACGACTAAGAATGTCAAGGAAAAATGGCAGCATCTCCACTTCGTGGATGATGGCGAGGGTGCGGAGTACGGGGAGTCGAAATGACATCCAAGTTGCGTCCCGAGTGACATCCGATTTCCACCCCGATCGCCATTCGATATGAGCCTGAGTTGCACCTTGATTATTCCCTAAATAAAATTGCAACTCACGGCTCAAATCGAATTTTGTTTGATTTTCTCGTGATGGTGGTGTGCGCACGGTTGGACGCGGACCGACATTGCGAGGTCGTAAGGTACTCCGCACCATTACAGGCGAGGGAGTAAGTCGTTTGACTCTCGGGTGCTAACTCCCGGTCGGAGCCGAACGAGTAGGATGACTGACACTACATCTGTCTAGTTTACCATACACAGGCTCAAATCCTGCCGGTGCCTGTGTGAGTTTTTGCGAATATTTATGCTATGCGCACGGCCGCGGAAAGACATTGTGCGGTCCTAAGGTGCACGTAAAAAATGACGCATGCAAGAAAGAATGCCGGAACGGACAGTCGAATTTCATTTGAAAAAAAGTCAATTTAGTGAGCGCCCTTCATGTTCATTATGACAGGAACAAGAAAGAAGACGATGGGCATGAAAGGTGGGAGGGCAGAGATGAGAGATAAGAGGGCAGGGATTGGAGATTGAAGAGACTCGTGTTTCAGGGGAGTTAGCCGATACGGGGCAACATTTTTTCATGTCTGAGTTTCAGTGTGATTGCACCATTTATTCTTTGTGGGGCATATCTTTCAGGAGACTGGTTTTTTATGCGTAAAACTGCGCATATGGTTGGGACAAGGAAAAGAAGAGACAGGACCAGTGCCGACTCAACGAGTTTATTGAGAAATGGAACATGCTGATATACACGCCCCGCACATGCGCACACGTCGCCATTCTTATAACAAGATATAACGGTTTACACATATATGCTCATTTCCATACAAAGAAATGGATGGTTCACTCACACACTGTGCACCATCCTTCGGAATGAAAAATGCCTCGAATAAGTCTCTTGCCACCTGTTCTCGGCCTTTGCTGAACATCTGAGTCTGAGTCAAAACCGGCTTGCATGGCTTCCTTTCCCATAGTTAAAAACTTAACAACCCTCACCTTGTTAAGTTCCTTTCCCAGGTCACGCAGTGGTGCGGAAGGCGGGAGCGTTTTATTATGCATACTCAAGTGGTGTTTCCTTAAACGGTCGTTATGACCAATGCACATCCGCCCGCATGTGAGCGGGATCATGAACACCACCCCGGCTGCACACTTAACGTATGACGTCGCATGTCGTTTTAGGCAACCTGATGTCTGTTGCATTCCTTTCAGGATCTTGAGCCACAGACTAGCCAACTTGTAAGGCGCAGAAAAAACGACCGGCACTTTGTGCCTGTTAGCCGAATTTTGCAGGTTGTGTGCCACTCGATGGATGTACGGAACCACCACCGATTTCTTGCGCCTAAGGCTGTCTGTCCTTTGGGTGGTGTTTCCTTTAAACTTCTCCAGCAAGGACTCGGCCTCCGCTGTCACAACCATTAAGGGAAACCTGGCTGCAAGCAATCGGGTAATCTGAGCATTGAAGCCTTCCTGAATCTTGTGATGGCATGAATTTGTTACTGCTCCTTGAAGGCACGAAGAAGGAACTGCCCTTTTTACCGTCTTCGAGTGCGCAAAGAGATAAGGCAACAACCCTTTTCGCACCTTCGTTTTGCAAAGCCAACACACGAGGTCTGATGAATTCGGGATGTTAATGTCTAAGAACTGCAAGCAACCTTCAGTCATTGTTAGGTCTTGAAGACGGGCCTTTGCCAGTGTTTCACAAGTTCCGACGATTGGTCTTTCACCCATGCGTTGCCTAACAATGTAGGCAAAAATAAAGTACCCCACACTGGAATTGAAGCGATAATATAGCCGGTAATCACAATAGAAATCACCATCAGGGCTTTTATTGAAAGCGGTCACCGAAGTTCTGCCGCACTGGTAGGTCTAGCACCTTCAGGCAGCTCGGCCGTTCAGCTGCGGCGGCGGCGCGGTCGAAACAGCGCCCCCACTGGCCTCCACATTGTTTTGACGTCTGCGCAAAGCGGTGAGGTCATGCCGGAATTCTGTCATATGCACCTTGCGGGCTGAAAGCGCGGCAAATTGAAAAAAAAAAAAACAATTTTCAGGCCGTTCAATGTAATTAATTACGGCGCGCTGAAGTATTTTAAGTGCTGTGTCGGGTTAGACAGACCATTCAGCATCGATAAAAGCGATAGAAATGAATCATAAAATTTTCGTGTCAGTACTCTTTTAATGGTTGTGACAGCGGTGACCGAGTCCTTGCTGCAGAAGTTACAAGAAAACACACCCAAAGGACCGACGGCCTTAAGCGCAAGAAACCGGTGGTTGTTCCTTACATCCATCGAGGTCCACACAATGTGAAAAAGGTGGCTAACAGGCACAGAGTGCCGGCCGTTTTTTGTGTGCCTTACAAGTTGCCTAGCCTGTTGCCCAAGATCCTGAAAAGAATGGAACAGACACCAGGTTGCATAAAACGACATGCGACGCCATCCGTCAAGTGTGCAACCGGGGTGGTGTACATGATCCCGCTCAGATGCGGGCGGGTGCACATTGGTCAAACGGGTCGCTGTCTAAACCACCGTTTAGGTGAACACCAACTCAGTATGCGTAATAAAACGTAATCCCGCCTTCCGCAGCACTGTTTGACCTGTGACAGCAAGCCATGCGAGTCGGTTTTGACTCAGACGAAGATGCTGAGCAAAGGCCGAGAACAGGTGGCAAGGGAATTAATGGAGGTATTTTTTCATTCCGAAGCATGGTGAAGAGTGTGTGATTGAAGCATCCATAGTGTAGAAATGAGTATGAATTTTTAAACCGTTATATTATGTGATTAAGATGGTGACATGAGTGCGCATGTGCTAGTTCGGGTATATAAGCATTTCAATTTTTCAATACACTAGTTGTGAGTCTGCGCTCGTCCTGTATGTTCTTTTCCTTGTCCCGGTTGTATGCGCAGTTTTACGGATAAGTTTGATGAACCAACTAGACCAACAGAGACAGGTTTTTCGGCTTTCAGTTGCTCCATGTTTATTTATGTTGCGTTTACAGCGATTAATATGTGTTTAAGTGAAAATGCCTGCTGTTTCACTTCCCTTGTGCACAGACCCCACCAACGACAAGTAAGTTCTATGCGGCTGGTCACAGCCTATGCAAAGTTGCATGTTACTTCAGCGTGATCCGCCAGGGCTGGCCGTCACACGAAATTTTCGTATCATGGCATGAACGTGCACAAAGGACGACAGCAACGTCGGCGATAGTTGCCCGCATGTGACAACCTAGCAAAAGCGTTTTTAACACAGCCACTTCTCCTCGGATGGGGGAGGGGGGAGAGGGGAGGGTACATACGATGCAAAGAACAGGGAAGGCTAAAGATTCTTCAGAAAATAGAGACGCAACTCCTTTCTCTGCATAAGTGGTTCTTGTTTTTTGTCATTTGACACCATTCTCTCTAAACATACGAGTTTTCTGACAGGTCACACCGCTTAGCCCATGTGAGGGGCCTTTGTTTGGTGCTGAATTTTTGTTTGGTGTCGACGTTTGATAGGTTCAGCGGTAGGAATATGCCAGGACACGTCTCCTGCATGCTGCAGGGGTGTGTGGCCAAGGTAATGACGCAGGTTTACATCCCCAACTGTTTATTGATAAGGCATCTCTTACGCACACTTCTAAAGCCACAAGAATTTTTTTCGACCACAGTAACATAAAGCTGTCTCACAGCTTAATATTGTCTTAGACATTACTGCATATGTTAGCCTTATTTAGATCTTTTGTTGCAAATGAGGAATGACTGAAGCGTGTTCTTATAGTTTAAGAGAACGCCCTGCCTGCTATCTTTTACTTAGTACAAAAAAAATCAAAGCCACCTGACGCCACAGCAGACCAGTCTTCTTCTTACCAAGCTAAACTCGACGAGCGCCTAAAGTAACTGACAACCCCTTACCCTGTGTAGATATATGGCGCTCGTCGGCATTAGACGAAATCAAGCGCTAAGTTAAGTATATCAGTGTTTTCTTTGTAACTTGCCTTTATTTTTCGTATCTTTCATCGTCTACCGCAGCAAAGTATTTGTCGAGCGCTCCCTAGACGTTCGAGACGTGCATTTCGTGTTCTATTGTTCTTCTTGGCGATTGAATTCTCGCCTGGCTGCGCGGCGTGCTTCCTGATAGGCCCCCTCTTCTACAGGAATCTCTGGTTATTCTTGGGTCGCTCCATCTCCAATGTGCGCGTCTGCTGCCGCCATTTCGGTGGTTCAGCACGCTCACCTGCCCTCTGTATTTTTGGTTGCGCCATTTTGCCCCACGGCATCAAATGAATTGAAAAAAAAAACGAAAATGGCGGGAGGCAAGCAAGTTGGTATTTCATAATGTTCGTCTCAAGTGCACGAAAAACACTGAGAAAGAAGACAAAGTCAAGCGCTAACTGTCAACTGTATTTTAGCTTACACAGCGCCTGGTTCTGGTTCCCCATTACAGGAACAACACGCCGTCTGTGTGGTACGTCCTCTTTGGTCTACTGGTCGTATTTTTATGCTGTGTAGCAGTTGTTGGTCTGGTTCTTACACACGATGGTAAGTGTATATTTTAAGTTTTCGGCACGTGGTATCACTAGTTATTATCCTGCAATTGGTCAAGAAGCTGAGGTTTAAGCTTTTCAGGGCAGCTAGTCTCCTGGAGTCTGGTACATCATACACCATGTTGGGACATTTGCGTGAAGCATGCGTTCACATGAACAAACGTGGTTTCAATTTTGTACCAAGAACTTTCCTGAAAGTTTTTGTAATGCCAAAAATTGCTCGATACCTTTCAAATGCGCCAGCCCAGCTGCTCAATTCTAACAGCGTTGTAAAGTTCTGCTTCTTTAGAAAGCGTTGAGAAAGACAGATAGAAAATTTCTTCTTGTTCAAACGTCTCTTATTGTAATTTACGTTGTAGTCTCTAGTTGACCTTTCTTAATATATATCGCAGACACTTTCTTTGAGCACCAGAGTTGCTTATAGGAGAGCTTATAGGAGAGTGACAGATGGTATTGACCAAAGCATAGTACGACCTACCTTTCGTCCCAGCAAAGGTGGAAAATATTTTTGGAATCGGTTTCTCAATTGTATTGCAGCGTATTCCAATAAGGGCTCGCAAATGTTGAAATGAAATAAGCCAGCTGTGTGTGAGGTGTTGAATCTCCCGATGTGTATGCGCCACTCAATTACAATAATCGCGTAGACCGTGTCATTAAATCCGTCATCCCCGCGAAGGCCAGCCTAGGCACAGGTCTGCCTTGCGTCGTTCTTCCGGAATATTTTGGGTCCAAAACCCCGGAGAATGAACACATGTGGCGCAGGAGACCACCGACGTTCCCTCTGTCTTGAGGTTCGCAGAACCCCGCACTTTTGACTGTTGTTTACACTGCTCAGCCCCGCCCTCAGCCGGAGGTCAGCATGGCTGGCCCTCTTCAACTAGCGACGACGGATCGAATGCGGGCGATGGATAGGCGGCGCCGACAGCAACGTAGCTTTCGTGGCGTAGTGTCGAGACTGCTGAAGGCAGCGACGAATCTTGTGGATGACACCTCAGGGTCTCCGCACGACCTGTAAGAGGCCACAGACCAGCTGGAGAGCATGCTTCACCGCACTTCTTGAGGTAGATCCGAAAATCATCGATCTTCTTGAGAATGATAAAGCTGACCGTGACTGTTGGAACTTTGTTGTTAGAGGAAAAAGAAGTGACATTGAATGGTGGCGCTGGGCCTGCATTGCATGTTTGGGGTATGGGGCCGGCTCGTGCACTTCGTCTTCGTCCTCTTCATGTTCGGTCATGGAGGCGGACTGAGGGTGGTCTGCGAGACGCTCAATAAAGCCGCCTGTTGTCTTTGAAGGGCGCCGTCTTCTTCTCATGCGTGGTGCCGAAATCCGTGGGGACCACGAACCAGCGACTGCGTTCACATCACCGAAGGCCGGACGACCGTTTCAAGGACACCGCAACCGTGCCAGCGAGACCTTCCGAACACCTCGGCCGGCACCATCATGGATCAGCTGAAAAGCAAGCGAAAGTCGCAACGCTCTCTACTGACGAAGCTGATTTCTGAAACCGAGGCTGCCTTGGACTGAGACGAGGAGAGTCTGAAGGACTACGTTACCTTCCATTACCGCGTTACTGCAATGTCTACCGAGCTGAAGCAGACCGACCGCGACATCGAGCCTCATTTGACGGGACAAGATATGGAGCAAGAATATCTTCGTACCGCAGAGTACAACGACAAAACCGTCACGTGTTTGTCTAAACTAAGCCAACGCATCAATGAGTTGAGAGCCGCAGCCGCTGTGTCTTCGGCCGCCTCTACAGAACCAGTTCCGCCGCGTGGGGCCAGCCATGGTATCAAGCTTCCACGCATCGACTTACCGAAATTTGATGGCCGTCCGCGCAACTGGAGCCCATTCTGGGAGCAATTTCAGTCCACTGTCCACAAGAACCCGACGCTAACCGACAGTGACAAGTTCGCGTACTTCAGGTCATCGCTTGTAGAAACCGCATCGGCTGCCATCGCAGGCGTTACCGCAACGTCTCGATGTTACAAAGACGCAAGAGACATACTTGTCGACAGATTTGCGAAGTCGGACCTGATCGTGCAAGATCACACCGAGAACCTTATTGATATGCAGCCCGTCCGCTCATCGGAGGACGTCCTTGGTCTGCGTCGTCTCTATGACACTTCAGGCACATATCCGTGGACTAAAGGCCTTACACGTCGCAGAGGACTCGTTCTCTACTGTGCTCCACCCCTTGAT
The DNA here is from genome assembly GCF_048455015.1 of Haemaphysalis longicornis. NCBI lineage: Eukaryota > Metazoa > Arthropoda > Arachnida > Ixodida > Ixodidae > Haemaphysalis > Haemaphysalis longicornis. The sequence continues at coordinate 3,193,187 of NW_027526233.1, forward strand.
TTTTCGGTGACTTCCAAAAGACCTCATTTTGGAGTTCCATCGTCGTTCGGCCCATCAGGACAACGCAGCTACTTCTGGTGATGCAACTGCTTCCGATCCTGTGAGTTTGGCTCCTCTGCTTGATTTCCTCAAATCAGAGGTAGAGACGCGAGAACGCACGGACGGTTGCTTGCGTGCGAACGAACCAAAACGTCCGGGTCGTCGCAAAGGACCTCAGAATTTGAAGAAGAGTATGAGGATTGGCCATCATTGTTGGGAAAAGTGGACCACGCGCTGGCGCGGGAAGACGTGAAGGAGGGAGAAAAGTGCTGGAGGTGGAACGCGGTTCGGGCGGCAGCGGTGACTCGGAGCTGACGAGTGGGCAAGGACCGGGGGCGGACCCGCAGTTCCTGTGACCCCGTTCGAGTAGTTCGAGGCGTGTGAGTCGGGGCCCAGCAACCCGTGTGGGACCTGCAGACGACCGGGTCGTGATCGTGCGACTGGCCTAGGCTCGGGATCACGGCCCAGGGCGGAACCAGCGCTGCACCCGCCACGTAGGACGTGGTGCATCTTCTTCCGTATCGCTCGGGCAGAGCTGGTGACAGACGGCCAGCGCTCGTCCGTGACTCGGACTGGCGACGACCCTCCATCGACGTCGCCGAACATCCACCGTCGAGGCGGCTGTGAGAACGTTTTTTCCCTCGATTAAACGCTGGTTAGGGGTATCGGACTAGTGTCTTGTTGCTGTTGTGCTTCGCAATGGTACCGCTTTTCCGCTGTCTCATTTTTTGGTGGCGCTGTTAATATACTTTCTTTTCTCTTACCCTCTCGAGTACCGCTCTTACGCGTCGTACACCCACAAGGCCAAACTAGCCCATCACAATCTGGCGTCCACGGCAGGACTTTGCTCTTAATTCTACCTTAAAGAGCCTCGTCTTGTTACCGTGTGTGTGACGAAAAAGAATGGTGCTCGAGAAGTTGGTGAACCTAGGGGACAAATTTGGCCTCTCTGGTACTGAGTTCAAAGAATTTGTTGACAGAGAGCGTGCTAGACTCATGGAAGAACGCGCAGCGGAACGGGAAGCGAAACGCGAAGCGGCAGCTCGCTTAGAAACGGAGCGGTCGGTCCTTGTACTCCAGTTACGAGTACCACAGCAGCAGACCAACGCCAGCGCAGAGTCAGGCACGTCTGCAGCTACAAGCGTCGCCCATGGGTACGACCAAGGAGGTTAAAAAAATTGCAATTTTTTTAACCTCCTTCGGTACGACAGCCCCCACAAGCTGATCCCGACATTCCATGAAGAGCGCGATGAACTTGACGCTTACATCCAGCGTTTCGAACGCGTCGCAACGAGCTAGAATTGGCCGCAGGACAAGTGGGCGTTTTCATTGAACCTGTGCCTCACTGGTGAAGCTTTGAGTGTCGCCGGACGCATGGCTGCCAATGATGCTCTGAATTATGCTAAGCTGAAGCAGACCCTGCTTCAGCGATTTCGCTACACTGAAGAGGGGTACCGCACCAAGTTTTGGGGAGCCAAACCAGAGATCTCTGAGACAGGCCGCCAATTCGCTGGTCGCTTGTTAGGCTATTTCGATAACTGGCAGGAACTGGCTGAGACCACCAGTACCTACGAAGCTCTCCGTGACAAAATAGTCTCGGAACAGTTTTTGAGCAAGTGTCATGATAAGCTAGCCATTTTCTTGAAGGAAAGGGGCTGTCAAAAGTTAGACCAGTTAGCCGAGAATGCTGACAACTACCTCGAGGCCCAAGGTCTTACAAACCCAGGGAAACGCCGAGTGGAGAAAGAGCCTGGCAAGTCGCCATTGCCTCCAAGAATGCTTGACCTCTAGGATGTCGAAGGAAAGCCGCACTGCTTCCTTTGTAACAAGGGAGGGCACAAGCCAGCCGACTCTTAGTCGAAGACCAGGGCTTCCACTAGCCAAAAAACTGTTTCCTGTTTTAAGTCTCGCAAGACCGGACACAAAGCGGAAACGTGCCATAACGTAGACTCTGAGAACAAAGCGTCATGTTCGCTGAGCCATCCAACGGAGTGTCGCGATGGTAACGAGGACAAGCTGGCAACCCTTTATGAACAAAAGAACTTTGCCCTCAGCCGCAAAACCTCCGAGGCTTCCAAGGACCGGATGCCTACCGCTAACGGTTGGCTGGAAGGAAGGTGAGTAACCGTGTTACGCGACTCCGGCTGTAACACTGTAATCGTGAACCGTTCTTTGGTTCCCGATTCCAAGCTTACAGGAGGAATGAGCACTGTGCACCTTCTTGACCGCACTGCTCTGTGCCTACCTGAAGCCGAAGTGTATTTTGACTGCCCATTCTTCACTGGCCACGTAACAGCGACCTGCATGAACAACCCTCTTTACGAGGTGATTTTGGGAAATATCGCTGGCGTTCGTGATGCTGCAGCGCCGGACGTCAACTGGAAGGGTCAGCAACGCACTTCCGTCTCTCCGAGGACATCCCTCTTCCAAGCGGAAGTCGAGGTCCAGCAAGGTAAATGACAGTTCACGTATGCCAAGCCACTTTGCGCCACCACCATCCGTCAAGGAGGAGGAGGAATGCGCGAGTGCGTCGAAACGCGTGGACCAGCTACCTGTAGCTTCCATCAGCCCACTCAACATAAGCCGAACGGAGCTCGCTTCGATGCAGAAAGAAGACCGCACGCTTCAGTCCTGCTTCAACTCGGTTGGCAGGAAAATTACCGTGAAGACAGCAGAAACGGTCTTCGTCCTCGTGCACGGAATTCTATTCCGCCGGTGTCGGCTCCCACAGAAGAAGGAGATGGAACAACTCGTCGTTCCTAGCGGTCTCCGGGACTTCGTTCTAAAAATGGCCCACGAAGGGATTCTCTCCGGCCACCACTGCATCAAAAGGACAACGGATAGGGTGCTGGATGAGTTTTATTGGCCAGGCGTGCGATCCGATACCACGCGCTTTGTAAGATCCTGTGATGTGTTCCAGAGAACCGTACCGAAACATCTGGTGGGGCGCGTACCTCTTGGAAGTATGCCAGTCATCGAGACCCCGTGCCAACGGGTAGCGATCGATATTATCGGTCCTCTCTCCTCAACCTCCCAGAAGGGGAATCGGTATGTCCGCACAATGGTATACTTAGCAACACGTTATCCAGACGCAGTTGCTCTACCGAGTATTGAGACGGAGAAGGTGGCCGAAGGATTGATGAAAATGTTTTCCCGCCTTGGTTTTCCACGAGAAATTGTTAGCAACCGAGGAAAGTCATTTACATCAGGCCTGATGAAGGAGCTGAGCAGGCCCCTCTCGTTTGCACAGTTGCCCACGACACCATATCATCCCAGGGCCAACGGGCCTGTCGAGCGGTTCAATGGCACGCTGAAGCAAATTGTACGCCGCATGTGCCAGGAGAGCCCTAAAAACTGGGATAGGTACCTGGCGCCGCCACTATTCTCTTAGCGCGAAGTGCATCAAGCCAGCTTGGGTTTCTCGCCCTTCGACCTGATATATGGCTGCTACGTCAGGGGTCCTATGGCCATCTTGAAGGAGATATAGACAGGAGAAGGGATTGACCAGGACACGAAGACATCGTACCGTTACGTTGTCGATCTGAGAAGGCGCCTGGAAGATACCTGTCGCATTGCACACGAACAGCTTAGCAAAGCTAAGGTAGTGCAGAAACGCTACTACGACAGAAGGGCGAGAAGGCGCCAACTCAGCCCTGGAGACCAAGTATTGCTTCTTCTCCCGTCTGTCATGAACATGGAATGGGCCCTTCACTGTGCTGGAAAGAAGAAATAATGTCGACTACGTCATCGACCTGGGCACGCGAACCAGCTTGTTCCACATAAACATGTTGAAAAAGTATGCACCCGAATTCCGGCTGAACAAACACGTCCACAAGCTTCTATAGCACTCCAAACAGAAGATGCTGAAGGGAAACAGCCTTATGAACCTTCTTTTCACCGAACGTATGTCGTGAACAGGCGAAGGTTTTATCCTTCGAACTGGCCCTTTTACCGCACCGATCGGCAGGGTACTTCTGTAGTGGCACAAAGGAACTGCCCGTCTCGTTGCATATGCCAGCGGGCGCCAGTCACCGCATGAGACTGTCTGCTCAACGTTGGTTTATATTCTAGTGGCGTGTACTGCCTTTGACTTTATTTTCCCCAGCACTACCATAGTGCATTTTTTTTGCTGTGGTCGGAGTGATGTGCGATTTGTGCTTGGAATTTATCGTTGCCTTTGCTTCATCCACGGGTGAGTTTTTTTGTACCCGTTACTTTGAACATCGAGTTCGCGTGTGTGCGCGCGTTGGGAAAGACATTGGACGTTCCGCATCAAGGCCTACGGACAACCTCCGAACAGCCTGAGCAGGTTGTTTGAGCGCAACAACCTCTTGAAGTGGGGGGTGATTGTGAGGATTGGCCATCTATGTTGAGAAAAGTGGACCACGCGCTCGCGCGGGAAGACGTGAAGGAGGGAGAAAAGTGCTGGAGGTTGAACGCGGTTCGGGCGGCAGCGGTGACTCTGAGCTGACGAGTGGGCAAGGACCGGGGGCGGACCCGCAGTTCCTGTGATGCCGTTCGAGTAGTTCGAGGCGTGTGAGTCGGGGCCCGCCAACCCGTGTGGGACCCGCAGATGACCGGGGCGTGATCGTGCGACTGGCCGAGGCTCGGGATCATGGCCCAGGGCGGAACCAGCGCTGCACCCGCCACGTAGGGCGTGGTGCATCATCTTCCGTCTCGCTCGGGCAGAGCTGGCGACAGACGGCCAGCGCTCGACCGTGACTCGGACTGGCGACAACCCGCCATCGACGTTGCCGAACATCCACCGTCGAGGCGGCTGTGAGAACGTTTTTTTCCCTCGATTGAACGCTGGTTAGGGGTATCGGACTAGTGTCTTGTTGCTGTTGTGCTTGGCAATTGTACCGCTTTTCCGCTGTCTCGTTTTCTGGTGGCGGTGTTAATATACTTTCTTTTCTCTTACGCGTCGTACACCCACAAGGCCAAACTAGTCCATTACAAATAGTTTTCGACCTTCCACTACTCGAGAATTCGCTTCAGTGACATCCGGAAGTCGCGAAACCTTCCTTGTTTCTTCTGCAAATCGAAGGCTCACTATGCCGACAGTTGCGGCGCTCCCATTACAGTTCGGGACAAAAAGACAATGCTTCAGCAAGATGGTCGATGTTTCCGCTGCACAGCCCGGAATCATATGGCCAGAACCTGCAGGAAAAAGGTCAACTGCACCAAATGCCACCGCCGGCATGCTTCGACGATGTGCGAGCCCGACGTAACTTCTAGTTCAGGGCATCAAGGACCAAAGGCTACTCCCGTTCAACTAAAAGCAGCCGCATCCCCAACCGTCGCCACAAGGAAAATCATTTACTTACAAACTGCCGTGGTATACGCGTCTTCACAGAGGAAAGAAATTATGGCACGAATCCTATTCGACGGGGGCAGCCAACGAACCTTTGTTACAACTGGATTAGCCAGAAGATTAGCCTGCCCCACAGCTGACCGTGAAAAGCTTTCCGTGGGTTTCTTCACCGGACACGACAAACCGAAGGCGTTCCGTAGAGTTGAGATTGCTCTACGTGGAATCAACGAAGGCCCTGCTTTTAAGATCGGCGCCCTTGTTAGTGAATAAGTCTGTGACCGGGCTATTCATTTATGTGCCGAAAATGCCTTGGAAGAGCTACTCGAATGTGGTTGCACTCTAGCAGCAATAGATTTACACACCGGTAAAGCGGTTTCAGATGAAATCGATATCCTGGTCGGCACTGAGCATTATTGGGTCTTCATCACAGGCCGAACAAAGACCTTGAGAAATGGCCTGAAAGCCATCGAGACAGTTTTTGGGTGGACTCTACACGGACCTACTTCTGAGTCAACGACCGCAGCACTTTGTTCACAAACCGTAGTACTGAAATCTCATGCGGCCACCGCCGAACGTTTCCTAGAACGGTTCTGGGACCTCGACACTATCGGAATTCGCTCGGAGGTCTGTGAGCAATCACAAGACGAGGCAACACTGGCTCAGTTCAACTCTATACGGAAAATCGATGGTCGGTACGAAGTACGACTTCCCTGGAAGCCATCGGTCGAGCTGGACAATAACAAGGCGAACGCTGAACGACGGCTGACTCAACTTGTGCGAAGACTTCGGCAAAGTCCCGACCTCTTGAGTGCGTATCCCACAGCGATCTCGAAATACGCCAACGATGACATGGCTGAGAGGGTGGCTATGGGCAGCACTGAAGGCCCAGTTTACTACATGCCTCACCACGCATCCATCAGGGAAGAGCGGACGACAAAAACTCGCGTTGTGTTTGACGCATCGGCGCACGCACGTGGTCATGCATCTCTATACGAAAGCCTCTACAGCGATCCCAACCTGAATGCAGACCTATTAGGTCTGCTACTCAAGTTTCGCACGCACCGTATAGCATTGGTGGCAGACATAGAAAAGGCTTTTTTGCAAATCGCCATTTACAAATGTGACAGAGACGCTCTGCGTTACCTATGGTTCGAGAGAGCGCATGTTCCAAACGAACTCCTTCCGAGAGTAATGGAGTGGCGAATGAAACGGGTGCCCTTTGGTACAACTTCAAGACCGTTCTTATTTGCCGCCACAATTACCTGCCACCTCCACAAAATGTCATCGCAGTTTCCAGACAATGTTGCTCGGTTACAAGGCTGCATTTACGTGGATGATATTTCAACAGGAGCCCAAACCATTTCCGAGGCACTGAAACTTTCCACCGAAGCTACAACACTTTTCGCAACCGCTTCAATGAAATTGCACAAGTGGGCATCAAACGACAAAGCCGTCCTTGAAAACCTTCGACTAAAGCAAACCTGCGAAGAGCTTCCCCTCGGACAAGCTCTCGGCCTAATCAAGGTTCTCGGCTTGGTTTGGCATGCAGACACTGACGAACTGGCCTTTTCTCCTTAAAGCGTGACCGATTTCGTTCAGCGTCGGAACGACACCAAGCGGTTCGTGCTACAAGCAACAAGCAGGTTGTATGACCCGCTGGGATTTCTGGCACCTTTCACTATCAGAGCCAAACTTTGTTTCCAACGAATTTGGAAATTGAAAACGGATTGGGAAACAGCGGTACCACGAGAAATATTGTCAGAGTGGCAGAACTGGTGCAACGAGCTTCCCGCATTGAGCAGAATCGTGGTTCCACGGTTTTACCGACACAACCTTTTACCAGGAAGCACAAGAGGAGCTCTTCATATATTCGCAGATGCCAGCCCCCCAGTTTATGGAGCCGCAGCGTATTTCCGTACTTTCGACCAGCATGGAGAATCCTTCTCAACACTCCTGCTCAGCAAGTCTCGGATCGCTGCTATCAAGGAGATAAGCCTGGCGAGATTGGAGCTGCTGTCTTGTCTCGTGGCAGCACGACTCTATGCATTCAAAGGCTCACCTTCCTGACGCCTTCAGTGACCTACATTTATGAACTGACTCCATGATTGCGCTTCACTGGATAACGGGAGATGTAAACCGATGGAAACAATTCGTGCGAAACAGAGTCACCGCAATCCACGCCAAGACCGAAACATTCTGGTGGAAATATTGCCCAGGAAAGGAGAACCCAACCGATATGGGGACGAGAGGCATCACGTCACAACAGCTAATTTCATCGGACTTATGGTGGCATGGACCCCGGTGTTTAAAAGGTAATGAAGAGTGGCCGCCACAACCAATGTGATATAGACTTCACGGCCGAAGCGAAAAGGGAAGCGGTTTTGAACGATGCACTACAAGTGCTCGTTCCTACATCTTAGACACACCCGCCGGTCATCGACATAGCACGTTTCAGCTCCATCGTTCGTTTATACCGAAGGACGGCATGGACTCTCCGCTTTCTCGACAAGCTACGTCACAAACGCGTGCTGAAAGGACCCCTTATTCCAAATGAGATCGATAACGCGGAGAAGTTCTGGCTTCGAACCGTTCAAGCAGAAGCTTTCCACGACGACATCATAGCTGTACAAAAAGGAGAATTGCCACCTTGAGCTTCTCCCCTTCGAAACACTACCATACTTATCGATCACGAGGCTCTGCTACGCGTGTCTGGAAGAATACACCACAGTCAGCGGTTGTATTCGGAGCGCCATCCCTATATTTTACCGAAGCCACACTTCTACTCTAAGCTTCTTGTGCAGAAACATCATCGTAAGCTTCTACACGCCGGTGTGAGAGACACGCTCGTAGACCTTCGACAGCGGTACTGGATTCTTCAAGGACGACAGCTTGTGAAGAAAGTTATTTCTGAATGTACTGTTTGTCGACGGCACCATGCAAAACCCATGGAGGAAGTGGTTCCCCCTTTGCCGAAGGACAGCGTCACAGAAACCGACCCGTTCACTGTTGTCGGAATCGACTTCGCGGGACCGTTGTTTGTACGCACGGCACGGAAGTTCACAAAGGTGTACCTGGTGCTGTTTGCTTGCGCTGTAATCAGGGCTATACATCTCGAACTCATAGACGACCAGACAGCGCCATCCTTCTTGAATGCATTTCGTCGCTTTGTTTCACGCAGAGGTTTTCCCTCTGTGGTGTACACCGAAAACGCCCTCACCTTCAAACGCAGCAAAAAGAAGTCACACAACTTTGGGAGACAATCCGTGGTCCACAAGTGAAAAACACCTTTGCCAACCACAAGATTGAATGAAAATTCATCTTGCAGTGGGCGCCATGGTGGGGAGGATTTTACGAGCGCCTCATCCGTTCGGTGAAGCTAGCACTGCAAAAGACTCTGGGACAACAATGTGTGACAAGACATGAACTCCTCCTCACCGAAGTGGAGGCCGTTATAAACTCCAGGACACTCACGTACGTTTTCAACGATAGCCAGGAACCCGAGCCACTGACTCCAGCCCACTTTCTAACAGGGAACCGGCTGACCTCTGTTCCTTGCCCGAAATCATCAGAACTCTGTCGTTTCCAACATCCGCATCTTCATAACCTGTGGACAAAAAGGCAAGATCTCCTGGAAACCTTCTGGCGAAGATGGGCAACCGAGTACCTGCTGAAGCTATCGTCTCGCCCTATCAAGTCAACAGCAGCTGTCAGAGTCGGACACATCGCATTAGTCGATGATCCTCTCACGCCTCGCCAAACCTGGAGACTGGCTCGCATCACAGATCTTCACGTTGGACACGACCGAAAGATTAGAGCCTGCTCCATCAAACTCGCTGATGGATCGCAGTTACAGCGTTCCATTCGGATGCTGTACCCCTTAGAAGTGCGTTCTGAGGAAAACTCATAAACCCCGCCCTGCCAATTTCGTGGGGGGCAGGTTGTTGGAACTTTGTTGTTAGAGGAAAAAGAAGTGACATTGAATGGTGGCGCTGGGCCTGCATTGCATGCTTGGTGTATGGGCCCGGCTCGTGCACTTCGTCTTCGTCCTCTTCATGTTCGGTCATGGAGGCGGACTGAGGGTGGTCTGCGAGACGCTCAATAAAGCCGCCGGTTGTCCTTGAAGGGCACCGTCTTCTTGTCAGTGACTACTTCGAAGCCTTCCCGTAGCAAGGAAAGCTATGTAATGCTATAAACCGCCTGCGATCTGCCGTGAAGTCTCCCAAGGCTGTCGGCCTGAGACATAAAACTGACGTCACCTATCGATTTCGGCAGTTGTCTTGCCGAAGCTATAGGTTACTTCTTTTGACAGTACGCCACATGGGTCCACGTGGATTGGGGTCCCTGTGGAGACGACGGCCGACAGTCACCCGAACCATCCCGATGTCGTCAACGTGAGCACTGCGAACCGTTTGGAGCTCTACTTGCCGGCGCATCACCAGATATCTTGACATTCATGTCCCTGACGCAGTGCCAACGAAACAAAGGAAGATGCGACCGCTTTGCGCCCACCATGACGTCCGCAACCTCGACTCAGCATAGCATGAGGCCAGAAGCTCCTCCCGAGAACTACTGCTTCATGACGGCGGTGCAAGAACCCGTTCCGCCCAACGCTACGCGCGACGCAGAGAAGGGCTGCCTACCCCGGGCAGAACAAGATAAGACGATCAAGAACAATTTGTCTCGTAACGTCCCGCAAGATTTTGAGCAGGACCAAGCCGTCTTTTAGGTGCAGTAGTCTCCATACCAAAAGGCTGAAGATTGGGCCAAAACCAAGAACATGCATGTGGGACCCAGAACCGAGATAGCGTCCAACGTCCCAACGAGAGGCTTTTGTGAAGAACGCGAGGCTACGCCAGCCACAGACAAGGACGTCTCGGTTGCTTCTGTGCTAATGGAAGACAAAAAAACATGAGGATAAGTACGACGTAAGGCACACCGGTGCCATGGCTGTCCTTAACGGGGAATCATGGCCTCAGTCTGCCTTGCGTCGTTCTTCCGTCACGTGAGGTATAAGAGAGAGAGAGAGAAAACGTTTATTGAAACAGCAGGGATTTGGTTAACAAATTTTGTTTTACTTAAACGGCCCATGTAAGCCATTATGTATGGAATATAACATCGTAGAAATGGTATCCGTGGCTTCTCACAGTAGCACGGATACGAGTGGTACAATATTCAATGACTCGGCCACATAGATCCGGCTGTATTGAAGGCACCACTCGGGTTATGTTAATGTGTGTGGCATCGGCCTGTTGCGGCTTATGGGTATAGCACTGCGACTGCGGGAATCCCCGAAGAAAAGAAGTGTGTTAGTGTTTAGAAGTTCCTCGGAGAAATACGTTAGTCGCCAGCCTGTCGTTATGCTTTGTGCTCATCCGCTACTACTCCTCAAAGGCTGCATGCGTCCCAGTGAGCGCAAAAGTGAGGCAGCTTTTGAGAAACCGGTAGTAGCCGCTTAGGCTTTCAATGATTCGAAAATTTTTGAGTTGAGGGTTCGCTTTGGGATAGAAAAAGTGCAGGGAGAACCAGTGCAGCTGTTCTTGCGCGCTCTATACGCCTCTAAAAAATTGTACCAGGACGTCAACTTTTCCCAATTTTCCTTCCGAATAAAAGAACGCCTCGACTGTGATTCCAGTATTGTCGTATACAGACTGTGCTGCGAAATGTGTGGCAAGGATTATATTAGTCAGACCGAGAACGCATTCCGGCTCAGATTTAACAACGACAAATCCCACGTCACCTCACAGCCGGATCTACCATCTTCCAAACACGCGCCTGCCGGACCATTTCATTGAGCATACCAGAATTACTCTCCTGCAGTCCGGCTTCCGCTCTTCCCTCAAACGCGAGCAGAGGGAGTCCTACTTTGTACCTAAATTACCGGCGTTCACCCATGGCGTCAATGAGGATCCGGACCGGCTCTCTTTCTTGCGGCAAAAAGCTGCGCCTTAGGCGGAAATATCGGGACCTTGCGGGCGTTGGGGAGGGTTAGCGCGGAACCGGGATCGTGCATAAAACTTAAAAAAAAGAAAGCAAGAAGGAAAAAAGGAAACCCTTTTTTAGGGACTAAGTCAAGCAAAACAAACACGATAGAACGATGATGATGATTCCTATTGGTTTCCCCTTTGAAGCGGGGTGATGACATGTCATCTTACCAAAAAAGGACTAATGTAAAAATGTTTTACACTCTTGGTTTAATACTAGCGCTGCTTAGTGCAGGCACTACAGCTTATTAGGCCCGAAATAATTTCTTTTCCCCATTAGAGGTGGTAACTGTCTTAGGCAATATTCCCCTCTGTTTTTCGTCCACCAGCATTCTAATCTTCTTTCCGTCCCCTCGACAGCCTTGAAGTTAACTTCCTCTTTGATACCCTTAAATCCTAGGGCTTCTGAAAGCCCAATATTCCCTTCATGTAGATTTGGATGGATACCCTCACATTCTAACACTATGTGCCGCATAGTTTCTGTTTCTATTCCGCAGACCACACATACCCCATCATTTTGCGAATACTTCCACACAAAACTCTTAGTTCGCAGGCAACCTACTCTAGCCTCAAAAAGCCCCCTCCTTCCCCCCTTTCTCTTCCCCCCCCCCCCCCCCCCGCCGTTCGGCAACCATTACCCGTCTCATCAGTGACCTTGAACAGCTGTGAGCCCACCCCGCGAACCCCCAGATGCAGAGTGGCCTGAAATATGAACGCCGCACCACCGACAGACAAACAGCCGAAGACTACGGCCGCAAACGTAACCAAATCCCACTGTTACTTGTCCCACGGCTGGCTGTCGGCGCGGCAAAGCTTTGCTATACCCCTCGGTTTCATCGAAGTGGCGTCAAGGCGAGAGCAGCCTTCACCAAGAGTAAAAAAAAACGAAACTGGGACAGCAAATTCATAGTAATGCACGGGACCATGTATCGACTGGGTGGGCCGTGCATGCATGCGGCCTCGCACTATGACCGAGTCGAAGATCTATGACTGTGCCGCCACCTTATGTCTGTCTCCCTTCACCCCCTTTTTTTGCCCCTTTTCCTTTCCCGCTGAGTATTTTTTTACACCATTTACGAAGCACGCAGGACTCACTTTTGTTTTGATTTTGTGTTTGCTTGTGTGCTTTTTGTTATCGTGTTTTCGTGCTGCCTTTTCATCCGTGTTCTTTCCGCTTCCCTTAACCTTCCACCTTTGTAGCCAATCGGAATGCTTTACTTGCTAAAACTTTAAACACTCCTCACCCGCGACCTCTCCTGGAGGGATGAGAGAAGCGACCCTCCCTCACAGACGTTTTTGCATAAAGGCAAAATGGGAGAAATTAAAATACAGCCCTGAAGAAGGAGCTGCTAACTCCGAAACTGTTGGCCAAAAAAAGGGGAAACGTGTCAGTCGGCTTCTTTCAGTATTGTATACTAGCCCATCGAACCTCATTCATGATCGCTCTCTCTCTCTCTCTCTCTATCAGTATATATATATATATATATATATATATATATATATATATATATATATATATATATATGGTATTTATTGGTAGGGCAGATAGGGGTACGACGATGAGCTGGGCCAAACCAAGCGGTCGTTTCAGCCGGTCGGAACAGGGCGAGCACGAGACAAGCAGGTGCGATAGGACGTGACCAAAACTGAACCATGATAGTGCCCTGACCCTGGTGCATGCCCACAGACGGAAGATTGTCCGTTGCACCTGTCCTCGCACTGACGCACACCACCAAAGAGGAGATTGTCCGTTGCATTGACTCGGTCACTGTCTTCTTTACAATCACTCCCCCGCTGAAGAGCATGCAGCCATCCTGGCTGCCTAGGGGCACGATAAGACGAGGGGGTCGTAGTAAGGCTTCAGGCGTTGCACATGGACTGTCTCTTTTCCACGTCGGCGTTGGTCGGATGAAGGCTGTACTGGGTCGACAATGTAATTAACGGGCGAGGTACGCTCCAGGACCCGGTATGGGCTGCGATAGTTAGAGAGAAACTTACTGCATTGTCCAGAAGGTGTCGATGGTACCCACAGCCACACCAGTGAACCGGGGGAGAAAGACAGATCTGGGAGGTCGTTGTCGTGGCGATTCTTCGGCGTGAATTAAATCAGATGTAAATGAGCGGGCAAGTTGGCGGAATTCTTCGGCATAAGAGGATACTTGCGACACAGTCGAACACTCAGCGGCGTCAGCTCTGTACGGGACAATGGTGTCAAGGGGGCGAGTCGGTTCGCGGCCGTACAGAAGAAAAAACGGCGAGAAGCCGGTAGTAGACTGCCTCGCGGTATTGTATGCGTACGTGACAAATGGGAGGACTGAGTCCCAGTTAGTATGGTCTGAAGAAACGTACATGGCGAGCATATCACCAAGAGTGCGATTAAATCTCTCGGTGAGACCGTTGGTCCGCGGGTGATATGCCGTGCAGGTCCGATGAACAATGCGGCATTCAGTAAGGAGAGCTTCAGCAACTTCGGACAGGAAAACGCGGCCTCTATCGCTGAGTAATTCCATAGGGCCACCATGGCGAAGGATGCAGCGATGTAAAATAAAAGAAGCCACGTCCCGTGCTGTGGCAGCCGGTAATGCGGCCGTCTCGGCGTAGCGTGTGAGATGGTCAATGGCGACAATGACCCAACGGTTACCGGCTGTGGTACAAGGCAGTGGGCCGTACAAGTCAGTGCCACACGATCGAAGGGGCGCTCTGGGCAAGGCAAGGGCTGTAATGGGCCGGCCTGATGATGAGGCGGCGACTTGCGGCGCTGACAGTCAGGGCATGAGCGGACGAACTTGCAGACGAAGCTGTACATCCCGCGCCAGTAGTACCGTAGATGGAGGCGCTGGTACGTTTTCAGCAAGCCGGCATGAGCGCATTGGGCGTCGTTATGGAAGAAAGCGCAAAACGTGAAACGCAAGTGGCGAGGTATGACTAGTAGCCACTTGCGGCCTCTGGGGACGTAACTGCGGAAGTAAAGCAGGCCATCGCGGATGAAAACGTAAGAGGCCTGTCGGCGAAGTGCCCTGGACATGGGAGCAGTAGCTTGGTTGAAAAGATATGCCAGGATCGCAGCTATCCAGGGGTCCTTGCGCTGCTCGTTGACCATGTCCTCGAGCGAGGGGGCGTTCAGGTTGCCATCCGACTCGTCGAGCGAAGCACTATCAACGGATAGAACGTGATAGGGCGTCGGCGTCGTGATGTTTGCGGCCGGAGCTGTAGACGATGTTAACGTCAAATTCTTGGAGGCGAAGAGCCCAGCGACCGAGCCTGCCAGAAGGGTCTTTCAACGACGCCAACCAACAAAGGGAATGATGGTCCGTTACCACATCGAAACGGCGGCCGTAAAAGAATTTGTTGATGGCCCATATGATGGCCAAGCACTCTTTTTCGGTCACCGAATAATTAGATTCTGGTTTCGTAAGGGTGCGGCTGGCATATGCAACAACGTATTCATCGATTACTGGTTTACCCTGCGCGAGAACAGCTCCCAGGCCGATACCGCTGGCGTCGGTGTGGAGTTCGGTCGGTGCTGAGGTGTCGAAGTATAGGTGGCGTTGTAGCAGTTTGCGCATTCGGGCAAATGCATTGTCGCAGGCTGGCGACCAGGTAGTGATGTCAGTGCCAGTCCCGAGCAGGCGCGTCAAGGGGGAAATAATAGAGGCATAGCCACGAACGAAACGGCGGAAATAAGAGCAGAGCCCAATAAAACTGCGCAGCTCCTTCATAGTTCTCGGCTTGGAAAACTCTGCGACGGCTCGAAGTTTAGCAGGATCCGGTAGAATGCCTTCTCTGGAAACCACATGGCCAAGGATGGTAAGTTTGCGGGCAGCGTAGTGGCATTTCTTTAGATTCAGTTGTAGCCCAGCTGAAGTGAGGCTTTTCAAAACTTGTTCCAGACGTTGGAGGTGCGTGTCGAAGTCGGAAGAGAACACGACAACATCGTCTAAGTAACATAAACATATTTTCCACTTCAACTCACGCAAAATGCTGTCCATCATCCGCTCAAATGTAGCTGGAGCGTTGCAGAGACCGAACGGCATGACGTTAAACTCGTATATTCCGTCAGGTGTAATAAAAGCCGTTTTAGGGCGATCGGCGTCCGCCATAGGAACCTGCCAGTAGCGAGATCGCAGGTCTAAGGATGTGAAAAACTCTGCGCCTTGCAAGCAGTCCAGAGCGTCGTCTATACGTGGTAAGGGATAGACGTCTTTGCGGGTAATTTTGTTGAGGCGTCGGTAATCGACGCAGAATCGAATGGAGCCGTCTTTCTTTTTGACCAGGACAACCGGGGATGCCCAGGGGCTGCTGGATGGTTGAATAACATTTCGTTGCAGCATATCGGTCACTTGCGCTTCAACGACATTGCGCTCAGTAGCTGAGACGCGGTATAGTCGCTGACGTAAAGGAGCATGGGTACCGGTGTCAATGTGGTGACGAACATTCGAAGAACGGCCCAAAGAAGTTTGCTCATGGTCGAAGGAGCCAAGGAACGGGTCCAAAAGCGTGATGAGGCGATCGCGCTGCGAGGAGAGGCCAGGGTCGATGGAAGGTAGGAAAACGCTTGATGTCGATGCACAGGTTGGAGTAAGAGCGCTGACAGCAGGCGGAGGGGTATCATCAGACACGTCCACGATGAAAGTGTTGTCTATAACTTCGACGCATCCAAGGCACTCTCCGGCAGTCAACGTCAGTGGCGATACGGAAGTATTGCAGACGGGAAAGGTGGAACAACCATTCTTGAGGCAAAGAACAGCAGTAGGAAGTGTAAGATTCTTGCGTCGTGAGAATAGTTCGGAAGGCGTGAAGAGGATCGTTGAGTCGGCGACAGAAGCACAAGACACGGGAACCAGTTATTGAAAAGGTGTTTATTTGCAGGGAATGGTAGCGTTCCAGGTGGTGGTATTCAGGTAGACCCGAGAGGACTAGCCGGAGCAATGATCACGGTGCAGCGAGCTATCCGGGATCATGGCGCGTTCTCAGCGAGACCGGTGCCATCTACTCGCTGTCTTCACAGTCCCCTTTCACAGCATACCCATTATTTCCCATGGCTTTATATCAGAGCATACCTACATGGGGCGCAGCGCGTCCTTCGCAGTGTCTAATAGCATACTCATAATGGGTTAATCTTTTGCACTACAATTATCCCCCGCGGACAAAAGGAGCCATCCTGGCGACCTAAGTGCAAGGTTCGGTTCGTGGTAAGCCTTGAGACGGAAAACGTGCACAGTTTCGCGACCGCGACAATGAAGGTCCCGGGACAACGTGCGGGGATCAACTACGTAGGTCAAGGGGGATGTACGCTCGATTACACAGTAAGGACCATGATATTTGGAGAGTAACTTCTGTGCAAGACCAGGAACAGTATAGGGTATCCACAGCCACAAGAGAGCCGGCAGCGAACTCAGGGGCGGTGTTTCATCGTCGTGACGCTGCTGCTGGCAACATTGTTCCTCCGAAGTCAGTGCCCTGGCGAGCTGGGACACTCTTCGGCATCCCGAGATGCCTCTGACACGGCGGTACATTCAGATGCATCTGGTTGGTATGACGGCTCGTGGCCGTAGAGAAGGAAGACAGGCGAAAACCCCGTAGTTGCTTGAGTAGCGGTGTTGTATGCATACGTTACGTACGGAAGAACTTGGTCCCAGTCGGTGTTGTCCGCCGAAACATATATTGCCAACATATCGCCCAGTGTCCGGTTAAATCTTTCCGCAAGTGCATTTGTCTGTGAATGGTAATAAGTGGTGGTGCGGTGGATAACACTGCACTTTGCGAGCAGGGCTTCAATTACTTCAGAAAGATACACACGCCCTCTGTCGCTTAGCCACTCTCTAGGGGCACCGTGACGAAGAATGAACCGGCGTAAGAGAAAGGAGGCGACCTTACGGGCGTTCGCAGCTGGTAGGGGGGCGGTTTCAGCGTACCTAGTTAAGTAGCCCACTGGGACGACGGCGCAGCGGTGTTTAGAAGCCATGTAGGGGAGCAGCCCATAAAAATCGATTCCTACGCTGTCGAAAGGTCGCACTGGACACGGCAGGGGCTGCAACGGCGCCGGCGATTTGATTGGTGGGGACTTATGGCGTTGACATTATTCGCAGGAATAGACGGACTAGGTGACAAAAGTGTACATTCCACGCCAGTAGTACCACTAACGGAGACGTCGGTATGCCTTCAGTACACCAGCATGACCACAATGCGAATCGGCGCGAAAACATACGCAAAAGTATTAACGGCGATAGCGGGGTATGACAAGGAGCCACTTCCGGCCGTCTGCGTTATGTCGGCGGTACGGAAGCTCGACACGAATAGGAAATTGAGCGGCCTGCCGCCGCACAGCTTCAGGAACCTTTGACGAAGCAGGGTTTGTTAGAAAGTCCAAAAGAGAACTAGAGCAAGGGATCCTTGCGTTGCTCGCGAGGCACGTTGTCAAGTGACAGGGAGGACAGAATTCCGTCTATGGATGACAAAAAGGCACTGTCGGTGGTCACTGGAGAGCGTGAAAGCGCATCGGCGTTGGTGTGTTTGCGGCCATATCGGTAGAGCACTCGAATATCGCATTCTTGTAAGCGAAGGACCCACCTTCCAAGGCGACCAGACGAATCGTTCAAGGAAAATAGCCAGCAAAGGGCATGGTGGTCGGTGATTACGTCGAAGGGCCTGCCATACAAGTAGGGCCGAAATCTGCTTATGACCCACGCAATAGCAAGGCAAGCTTTCTCCGTGACGGAGTAGTTTTCCTCCGCTCTTGTGAGTGTCCGCCTCGCATAAGCAACAATGTATTCGTCGAAGCAAGATTTTCGTTGGGCGAGCACCGCGCCCAGGCCAACACCGCTGGCGTCAGTATGAAGCTCGATAGGTGCCGACGGGTCAAAATGGCGAAGAATCGGTGGACACGCAAGCAGAGAACGGAGATTTTTAAAATCCTCGCCACACTCTGAAGACCAAAGAGAGATGTCGTTGGACGTGTTCAGAAGCTTCGTTACAGGTGCTGTTATCGACGCAAAGTTCCACATGAATCGTCTGAAGTACGAGCGGAGGCCGACAAAGCTTCGGAGCTGCCTGGTGGTGGTGGGCATAGGAAACTCGGCGACAGCACAAAGTTTGCCAGGATTGGGACTGACGCTATCTAAAATTATAAGTTCGCGGGCATTAAAGAGCAGTTCGTGACGGGCACTTCTTGACGATAAGCTGAAGTCCTGCATCAGTGAGGCATTTCGAGACTTGTCGAAAGCGAGGAAAATGCGTGTTGAAATCGGAAAAAAGACGACAATATCGTGAAGGTATCAGAGGCAGGTTTTCCACTTTAGGCCGCTCAAGATATTCTCTATCATGCGTTCAAAGGGTGCAAGCGCATTGCAGAGACCAAAAGGCCTGACGTTGAACTTGTACAAGCGATTTGGTGTTACAAAGGCCGTTTTCGCACGATCAGCATCCGCCATGGGGACCTGCCAATAGCCAGACCTTATATCAAAGGAAGAAAAGTACTCGACTCCTTCCAAAGTGTCGAGGGCGTTGTTGATTATCGGGAAGCACTAGACACCCTTGCGCGTTATTTTGTAGAGTTGGCGATAATCAACAGGGACGCGATGGATCCATCTTTCTTTGTAACGAGGACAACCGGTGACGACCATGGGCTGTTAGAAAGATGTACGACACCACGTTGAAGCATGTCGTCCGCACGACTCAATAACACCACGTTCTTTGGCTGACACACGATACGGCGGTTGTCGTAATGGGAAGTGAGTTCCTGTGTCGATGCGGCGAGTAACCATAGATGAGCGGCCCAAGTAGAATGTCTGGCAGTCGAAACACGACTGAAACTCTTGAAGCATGGGCGCAGGAAAACGCCTGTCGACTGAGCGAAGGAAAACCGAGGGATCCAGGGCTGGAGCAGAGGGGTTGGGCACAGCAAGTGAAACATCCGATGAATGATTGGGGACGTCAGTGACGAGGAGGTTGTCAATCTCTTCTACACGACCCAGGCACTCACCAGGAAGAGTGTAGCTGGAGAGGAACAGGTGTTGCAAATAAACATAAAGCTCAACCCATGTTGGATTTCTAAAACTGCGAATGGAAGCGGGAAGCATTTTCGCCGACAAAACAGCTCGAAAGGGCTGAGCGGCACTGAGGCATCGGGAACTGAGTCGCACCGAACGGGTAGAAGTACGGCAGAGCTAGGAGGAACATCGGTGTCTTCGGCAAGAACGAGGCGAAAAGAGGCAGCGCGCTTATCCGATAAGGCATCTTGAATGGAAAATAACTCCAGCTGATACCGTGCGCAATGGATGATGGCGTGGTGGGTCGACAGAAAATCCCAACCGAGAATGACGTCGTGTGAGCACAAAGGGAGCACGATAAACTTAATGATGTTGGTGATGTGTTGAATGGTGACCATGGCAGTGCACACAGCAACATGCCGAATGTGTTGCGCTCTGGCGGTGCGGAGTGTAAAGTCGGACACCGGCGTCGACACTTAGAATGATTTGCGGCAGACCTTTTCGCTGATTACTGACACGGCAGCTCCGGTATCGACAAGGGCGACTACGACGAGACCTTAAACAGTAAAATTAATGTTGTTATGAGGGGAAAATCGAGGAGTTAAGGTTCTCCACGTGGACGCAGCTTTTGCCTAAGAACTGCGGCGACTAGTTTTCCTCCTGTGTTGGCTCAACGCGAGGACGCGTAGGCGAGATAGATCGGCGGCGCGGCGAGGACGACCTGCGGCTGTTGAATGTCGGTCTGGCAACAGGAGGCGAGTTCGATGGCGACTGCTTACGAAGTGGCGGCTCATACACGACGTAGGACGGCAACTGAAACCACTGCTCGTATGAAACGGCTTGGCGGCGATACTGATGGGCGACATGACCGGCGACACGACCTAAAAAGCATATGGGGCGGCTATCAGCCGATAGCCACACGCTTGGCGCATGAGGGGCTGGTCGGGGTGGCGACATTGACAGAAGCTGCGGTGATCGTGAGGTGCAAAGCGGTGCTGGCTGGCTAGGTCGTAGCCTTGCAGCTGTGTAGGTTAGAGGCGGCGATATGGGACCAGCCACAGGCCCCGATAGGCGGGCCGAAGGAGGAGCTTCGGCGACGTGTTCCCGTATGGTTTGCTGAACTGTGGAAGACAATGGGGATGGTAATACCACAGCGGGCGGACACGATACAAGAGATAATTCACGCGCAATTTCTTGGCGGATAAAATCTTGAATGCGGGGCATGGGGGATTTTGAAGGTAATAGCGCATAGAAACGGGGACAGAGAAAGGAACCCACGGGCAAGCACCTTCTATCAATTGAGTGATTTATTCGAAAAACACAGACTTTTATACCCTGCAACACGGCGCACACCAGTACAAGAACCCATCGACGGCGCACATGGCAAAAAACATGTACACTCAACAATTCACAGCAACGGTGATAGTAGCGAGAGCTCCTTATCTAACAATGTTAACGAGGGATGGCTGACACAGTCTTATTTTTGGTGGGAAAAATGCAATGCCTCAACGATTTCACTTGATGTTTTATGGTGATGCTTCAACAAAATGACAGTGTTGTCGAAGCAGGGTGTACATCCACACTTGTTGCAATGTAAGGCCAAATGCGTGCACGGGCGTCCTTTTAAACTAGATAAGTGTTCCCTCAGTATTATATTTATACACCTTCCAGTCTGACCCACATATACATGACCGAACGTCATAGGTATCCGATGCACGACATCTTTTATGCAGCCAAGAAATTGCTTTCCATGTTTTACAGTACATTCATTCTAGCCTTCATTATTTTCTTCTTTGTCATACTTTCGTTTCACCATGCAATACACACTTCCGGCTTTTTTGTTTGCAGAGAACACCACCTTTAAATCGCAATTTTCTGCCACCTTCTTAATTCTAAGGGAGAGTCCCTGCTCGTAAGGTATTACAGCAACCTTGGATTGTTCCTCTCTGGGTCTACTTTCTTCCGTCGTACGTTGTTTTTCCTGTTTTAACTTCCGGAGCAACCGGCCACACGACGCCAGCAAAACATTTTGCGGATAACCAGAGTCCCGCAAACGGCGTATTTATTGTCCGAAAGCATCTTGTAAATACATCACTTCACCATCGCGCATGGTTCGCCTCATCATTGTCCTGCCAGCACGTAACATTGTGGTATAGGTGCGCGAAAACTTCGAATAAGAAAACTTCGAATAAGATAGCCACCACGATTGTTGCGAGCGTTTCACCGAAGAGGCTTACCTTCGGCAGGTCAAACCGTCCCATGGCTGGCGCGCTTATTTAGGGGTAGGTCCCCAGGTGAGGAGGGAGGCGGAAGTGGAATGCAGGAACCGGATGGGTTTGGCAGTATGCAGGAGAAGATATACAGGAGGAAGGCAGGTTAGAGTTTGAGCCGCGAAGTCCTGAGGACGGAAGGCAGGTGTGGTGGTTTTTCTGGGAAATTCTTGGAGGGAAAGGATGAGTGGTCGTTTGTTGCCATGCCGCTTGGCCAACAGCAACGTTCTCATAAACGCCAGAAGCAGAACAGGTGGTGAGAGCTCTTATCAGAAGGCATTTTCAAGCTCCAGGTAAAAACAAAATTAAGAAAACGGGCAAGATAATTAGGTCAGAAAAAACGAAAAAAAACCACACACACGCGCGCACACACACATGCACACGCCTGCACACACACGCACACACACACACATGCTAACGCATGCACACGCACATGCACGCACGCGGAAGCACGCACAGCACACACGCACATGAGCGTGCACTCACTAGAACACGCACTCCTACACACAAACACACACACACGCACGCACATGCACAAACGCACACGCAGAAACACATGCACAAACGCACACGCAAACGCACACGCACACGCGCAGATGCTCCCGTACGCGCAATGGCACGCACAGACACACGGGCACGCACTCATGCGCACACACGCATACACACACGCACGCACACACAGACATATACACACACACGCACGCACATGCATAAACGCGCAAACGCGCACACAAACGCGCTCGCAAACGCATCACGCACAAACACCCGCACACATGCACTCGCACCTGCGCCCGCAAGAACAAGCACACACACAAACACACGCGCACGGGCAGGCACGCGCACACGCACGCACAAGCACGTGCACGCACGCACGCAGACACATACTCAGATATATTGCAAGGGATATAGTTGACCCTCTGGCAGTTCGCTGAATGTGGTTTATTGGCAGGAGCAGAAGCGAGGCGAGCGTAGGTACACGCCTACAGACGGTTGCTGTACTAGCAAGCCGAGCACCTTCTGCCGTTTTAAATGCAGAGCATTTCACTAACTCTCGATGTCACCCGCGGTGACGTCCGTAGTCCGCACCGTCGTTGTCCCGACTATATATAAAAAAAATACTATCCGGCGCCCGGTTTCGACCCCTCGACCCTGCGGGAGGAACGCAATGTACATGGTGCTCTACCCACTGCGCCATAAAGCCGACACAGAATGGGCCGCTACGAACGCGCCTTATATCGTTGACTCATTCAAATTACTGCTGACGAGCGCTCTCTCGTCAGCAGTTGCCACAAGTGCAACAACAATAACGTAACGCAAACTACTTAATGTCGTGCGCCCCCGGAAATGCTCTGCATTTGATCGTGCCCCTCGCGAGGGGGATGTTTCACTGCGTCTTCTTTCGGTCGCTGGACCCGTGGCGCCACCTGGTGGAGGCGCGGCACAACTCGTAGCACTTTGAAAAGATGCGGCGCCAGCCAGCTCTGTGTGTGCGTGCCGCACTTGTACAAATGGCGAGTGCATTGGCTGTCCACAGAGCAAAGCGTTCGTGCGAGTAAGCCGTTGCAGTAAGTCAGTCAGTCAGTCAGTTAGTTAGTTAACAACTCCGCAAGCATTTGCGTTTCTTGCTTTGTAAACAAAGCGAAACACGCAAGAATGACTAAATTTCCTTGACTCATTCAAACTACGTCAAGAAGCTGCTGATACAACGCATTCACTATCAGCATTTTTTTTCTTCCGCTGCTACCAGCCTGCGCGCATACCCTGGTGAATGGATTACCATCGTATGGCACTCTTGATGTAGCTCATACCCGAATGGGCTGATGGCGTAACAGGAGCTGCTGATTAGCCTTGCTACAATGTATATATATAGTGTGAGCGTGAAATTGGCAAAGGAGATGTTTTGCAACGCGAAGCGGCCAATATCCATGTTATGCTTCGTTGTCGTTTAGACATTGTGCGCGTTCATGATCATCTCATTTCATCTTCCTTCTCGTCGGTTGATCATCATCTCCGCTGCTCGAACGGTTGCTGTCCTTTTGTGTCCGTTCTCGGCGCTCGCAAACAAAGCGGACCTCAACCGTTTCCGTCGACTCTCTCAAGGGGTGGAGGGTGCTGTTGATCCCGTCATCTACCTCTCGCGGTCGCACCACTGGAGTTCCGATCATGACGGCGGTTGCTACTGCCCACCAGCTCCATGCAGCACGAGAGCAGCCACTCGGGCAGCAATTCTGCGGCCCCGGTCCAGCCTCCCATCATAATCAGCAGCTGTCAGCGCGATCCTCCGTCGTTCTCGGGCCTCCAGGGTGAAGATGTTGAAGATTGGCTGGATCAATTCAACCGGGTAAGCGCTTTCAACCGATGGGACGATACATTCAAGCAGAGGAATATCTCGGTTTCCATAGATGAATTGGCGAAGAACTGGTTTCTGAACAACGAAGCAGATATCCCTGATTGGACCACCTTTGTAGAACAGCTCCGTAAAATTTTCGGCACGTCGGCTCGTTCCGCTGCAGCCAAAAAGAAACTCGCGGCCAGGGTGCAGCACCCGTACGAGACATACTCTTCATACATCGAAGATGTCATCGGGCTTTGCCGACGAGCTGACAAGGACATGTCGGAAACCGACAAAGTACATCACGTCATGAAGGGAATCTCCTCTTTCGCCTTTAATGCTCTGGTGGTACAGAACCCTACCACGATTGCTGACGTACGCACGACCTGTCAGCGCCTGGACCACCTGCAGTCCAATCGATCTCAACGAGATTGTTTGCTTACCGGCTCCTTTTCGGATTCAGAGCTCCGTACTTTCATTCGGACTATCATCCGTGAGGAGCTACAGCAGCGTGACGGAACCTGCCTTCAGAACGCCCACGCCCACACTCATGGCCTGCGTGAATTCATCAAGCAGGAGCTCGCATGTATGACCGCCGTTGAGCAGCCAGGTCGTCCTGCGCCGCTACATGCCCAGTCCTACTCTCAAGCTGTTACAAGACCAACCCTGCCTATGGAGCCAATCGCTCCTCCGACCGATCACGGCCACTTGACCGCTATTTCGGCACCTGTGCCTTCACCACCTTTCTTTCCTGCGTGGCGAGGAACCCGAGGAACGACCGGTGTGCTACTGTTGCGGCATACGAGGACACATTTCTCGTTTTTCCGGCGACGTCAGTTGGACGAGCGCCGAGGTTACGCACCATACGAACGCGACACCTGCTTCGGCTACGCCCCTCGCCAACGCGTCTACTCGCCACCTCCGCGCCAACGTTTTCCTCCTCGGGATGCTACCAACTTACCTTCTGACTCGCGCCTGGTTAGACGTCGCCCTCCTTCGCTTTACCCTCGCTCTACATCGCCCTTGCGCCCGGCCTCTCACATTGGTGAGAACCGTGAGAAAAACTAGATGCGGCAGCTTCTGGGGGTGAACCTGCGTCGTCAAGAAACAGTGCAGGTCCCCCTTACCGGCCATGGAATACGTTGACTGTTACAGTTGAGGGAATTATGGTTGAAGCACTTGTAGACACTGGCGCCAGCATATCTATAATTAATGAAAGTTTGTGCTCTAGGCTACGCAAAGTGAGAACTCCTTACTCTGGTTCAGCTTTACGTGGTGCGAACGCCGCTATGCTTCAACCGACAGGACATTGTACAGCGCGTGTTATCATCAACGACATTCGTCATCACATTCAGTTTGCGATACCCTCTCCTTGCCCTCATCAAATCATTTTAGGATGGGACTTTTTGTGATTCGCATCTTCTGTTATCTCCTGAGGAAACCCGATCATTGGCATCACTGAAACGGACCTTGCTAGTGTCGCTGACGATCCAGAGCTCCGCTTGACCTGTTCTTCCGACTTTACCCTGCCTCCTGGCGAAGAAACCGTAATCTCTGTAGCTTCAGGCGACATTGTTGACGGCGATTTGTTCATTGCACCAACCGGAAATTTCTTTGTTCGATGACTACTAATACCCCCGTGCCTTGTCCGTTTTTCAAATGGGTCCGCCTTTCTCGCCGCAGTCAATAGTACAACCCGGACCATTTTGGTACCTCAAAACGCCACTATTAATTTTGTTCCCCGTGATGACGCTACAGCTGTTCTTCCTCTCAGCTCCTTATCACCTACGAATATTTCATCGGATTCCAAATTGCAGTCTGCTCCAGCTGGTGCAGTTATTAACCCTGAACTTACTACAGAAAAAACCGGACAACTCTTGACCATGCTGGCCAAACACATGGTAATATTCGACTCTCACACCTCGGTTCTGGGGCAGACTTCAGCGGCCACCCATCGGATTGAAACAGATGGTTCCTGCATCATTCGCCGACGCACGTACCGCGTTTCGCCTAAAGAGCGCAAAATTATCCAAGAAAACGTCGACGACATGCTGAAGAGAAACATCGTTCGTCCTTCTGCGAGTTCCTGGTCATCCCCCGTGGTGCTTGTTCAGAAGAAAGACGGCTCCGTGAGATTTCGTGTGGATTATCAGGCACTCAACAAAATCACGTGCAAAGATGTGTACCCGATGCCTCGGATCGACGATGCTTTAGACACCTTGCAAGGCGCAGAATATTTTTCTAGTCTTGATTTTCGATCCGGGTACTGGCAGATCCCCATGAATGAGGCCGATAAAGAGAAAACCGCTTTTGCAACACCCGATGGACTCTACGAATTTAATGCCATGCCGTCTGGGCTTTGCAACGCTCCGGCCACCTTCAAGCGTATGATAGACAATGTTCTTCGTGGATTAAAATGGAAAACGTGCCTGTGCTAACTCGACGACATTGTTATCTTTTCGTCCACGTTCAAAGAGCACCTCCAGCGCCTTTATCAAGTTTTAACTTGCCTCAGTAATGCCGGCCTGCAACTCAACGCAAAAAAATGTCACTTCGCAAGTAAATCTATCAAAGTGTTGGGTCATGTTGTTAGCGAAGATGGAATTCGTCCTGATCCCGACAAAAGTACGGCCGTCATTAATTTTTCTCGACCTCTCCGTCAGAAAGAGCTGCGCAGTTTCCTGGGATTGGCGTCCTACTTCCGTCGTTTCTTTCACATCCTTTCTACAATTGCTTCACCGCTGCACAAACTCCTCGCTGCCAATTCTTCATTTGACTGGTCGGAAGATTGTGAGACAGCATTTACAACACTCAAGCAGGCCCTCACTCCTCCTGTACTCAGCCATTTTGATGAAAACGCCCCAGCAATACTCCATACAGACGCCAGTGGCCATGGTATTGGGGCTGTGCTCTTGCAATGCACCGCTTCTTCTATGGAAAAAGTAGTTGCGTTTGCCAGCCGCACGTTGACGCAAGCCGAAAAAAACTATACCATTACCGAGCAGGAGTGCCTCGCTGTCGATTGGTCTATTCAAAAGTTCCGGCCCTACTTGTACGGACATCATTTCACTGTTGCAACCGACCACCACGCACTCTGCTGCTTGCCGTGCATCAAAAACTTAACGGGACGCCTTGGCCGCTGGATACTTCGCCTACAGCAGTAAAACTTTACCGTGACATACAAGACCGGCAAGAAACACGCTGATGCCGAGACTCTTTCACGTTGTTCACTGTCGTCCACGGAGGACAGTTGCTTAGCGTCTGCTCATTAAGTGGCAGCTATCCCTATTGGCGTTGTGGAACATGTCAGCCCGGAACTCCCATCTGATCTCGTCTCTCTTCAGCTTTCGGATACGCACTGTCGCAACCTGATTGACATTTTGGACGGTTCAGCTCGACCACCAAACAGTGGCTCACGCCGCCAACTGAAAAAACTTAGACTCTTGAATGGTGGTGGCCTTTACTACAACAATTACCACCCTACCGGCGACAAGTGGGTCCCCGAAGTTCCGCGTTGTCTTCGGTCACACATTTTGCGAAGTTTTCATGACGACGCTACGGCTGCTCACCTTGCCTTCCAGAAGACACACGACCGCATCAAAAGCCGTTGTTTTTGGCCCTGCCTCTAAACAAGCGTCGCCAAGTATGTTGCGTCGTGTGAACCATGCCAACGCCGCAAACGA
The DNA here is from genome assembly GCF_048455015.1 of Haemaphysalis longicornis. NCBI lineage: Eukaryota > Metazoa > Arthropoda > Arachnida > Ixodida > Ixodidae > Haemaphysalis > Haemaphysalis longicornis. Next base: position 3,220,794 of record NW_027526233.1, read on the forward strand.
CCTACTTCGGCCCCAGTGGGGACGCTCCAACCCTTTCCATGCCCTCCATCTTCCTTCGATATTGTCGGGATTGACCTGTACGGACCTCTTCCTGTAACTGCAGCCGGCCATCGGTGGGTTGTCACAGCAGTGGACCACTTGACCCGTTATGCCGAAACTGCTGCTATTTCCTCGGGCTGCTCTTCAGAAGTTGCAGACGTCTTTTTGCGGGCCAATTTCCTGCGCCACGGTCCGCCTCGAGTTCTCCTCAGTGACCGTGGACGAACGTTCCTTTCTTGGGTACTTTCTGAAGTGCTTCGAGCTGCTGACACCGCTCGTAAAACTACATCGAGCTATCACCCGCAAACAAACGGCCTGACGGAGCGCTTCCATCGGACTCATTCGGACATGCTTTCCTTATACATTGGCCCTCACCACAGCAACTGGGACACCATTTTATCATGTGTTACCTACGCCTACAATACCACTGTGCAACAACCCACTGGATTCTCACCATTTTTTCTCGTATATGGCCGTTCCCCTTCTTCTGTACTTGACGCGTCTTTTCTCTCCGCACCTATCGCGCCAACAGCCAACCTACCCGATCAGTTTCTTTCTAGACTGACTCACTGCCGCAATCGTCCCCGTTTGAACACGGTGGCCTGTCAAGAAAACCGCAAGTCTCGCCACGACGAGAAGCATCGTTCGGTCGCTTATTAAACTGGTGAAGAAGTTCTGCGTATTCCTGGATTCTGCGAGAAGCTCTTGCCCCGTTTCATCGGTCCTTACAGGACCCTGGAGCAAACCTCACCAGTGAATTACCGCGTCACGCCTATTTCCGGTGTCACTGACCGTCGGTGCCGGGGAACTGAGATTGTACAGGTTTCCCAGATGAAGCCGTTCATTCTCTTCGATTCCTCTACCTCACAGTGACGGCCAGGATGGCCGCTTGAGCCGAGGGGGAGTAATAGTGTGAGCGTGAAATTGGAAAAGGAGAGGTTTTGCAACGGGAAGCGGCCAATATCCCTTTTATGCTTCGTTGTCGTTTAGACATTGTGCGCGTTCATTATCATCTCATTTCATCTTCCTTCTCGTCAGTTGATCATCATCTCCGCAGCTCGAACGGTTACTGTCCTTTTGTGTCCGTGCTCGGCGCTCGCAAATAAAGCGGACTTCAAGCGGTCCCGTCGAGTCTTTTAAGATATATATATATATATATATATATATATATATATATATATATATATATATATATATATACATAGGTCGGCAGTCTGTTTCTGTATTTCCTCAACGAGCCCCTCATTTCATTACTATATTATTCTATATATATATATATATATAGAAAGATAGAGCGGCAGTCTACAACACCAAAGGAGGCTAGGGGTGTGGTTATGCTCTTTCTTTTACTACGGGTAATGAAGTTACCAGTTTTTTAAATATACGGAAGAAAGAAAGATAGAAAAACACGCGCCCAGAGTGGGGACCGAACCCACGCCTTTCGATTAGATCTCGAATGCCTTACCAATTCGGCTATCTGAGCGACTGTGTTCTCCTTCCCTTTCTGGGCTATTTATATTTACTAGAAGTGTATCTGACGCTTGCGGGTGGTAGCCAGTGCCACTCTGACTACGCGGGGAGAAGGGGAACTTCTTTTCAACCCCCGGGGCGTGACTCGAGCGTCTACAGCCTGTCATGAGTGGGTGACTGGCGGGAAGCCCTCTTATGCTACATAGACATCAAGGCTGCCAGAACCGAGACCCTCGCTAGGCTTTCGCAGAATAATATAGTAAAGAAATGAGGGGCTCGTTGAGGAAATACAGAAAGATTGGTCAGCAGTCTACAACACAAAAGGAGGCATAGGGGTGTTGTTAGGCTCTTTTTTTTACTGCGTTAGGCAATGAGTTAGCTACCTGGTCCCGTATCATATTCCGGAGTGTAGGCGCTAGTAGAGAAGGCGGCTCTACGGTGCAGAGGAGCAGGTAAACTTGGCGGGCCACCTCTTCTCGTATAAAGTCTTTGATGCGGGAAAACAGAGCGGAATCCTCGTCGTACGTAGCCGCCACGCTCGCCACGGACTCGCCGCGAGCACAGGCTTGTCGACTCAGAGCTCGCTGCTTGCGTAGATCGTCAAAACTCTGACACAAGCGGACGACATCCGCAACAGTTTTGGGGTCTCTAGCCAAGAGCATCTGGAAAGTGTCGTCGTCAACGCCTTTTAAGATGTTCCGGACCTTGTCAGCTTCCGTCATGGAGGGGTCGACGCGTTTGCATAAATCAATGACGTCTTCGATATAGCTGGTGAACGTCTCGCCAGCCTTCTGTCCGCGTGCACGTAAGCACTGTACGGCGCGAAGTTTTCGTACAGCAGGGCGGCCGAAAATTCGAATAAACTCACTACAGAAATCAGACCAAGGCCGGAGATCGGACTCGTTATTGTTGTACCATGTTTCCGCGACTTTCGTTAGAGAGAAGGCGACGTTGCTAAGCTTGGCATTGTCGTCCCACTTATTATACGCACTCACGCGTTCGAAGGAAGCAAGCCAGTCCTCTGCGTCGCTGTCGTCTGCACCGCTGAACTTGGCCGGTTCCCGCTCGCGCATGAGCCGCGGCAGATCACAGGCTGAGTGGTTTCTCTGGACATTGGGGGTGGTAGCGTCCGGGAACGAAGCTCCAGGGCGGGATCGAAACTCCTGACCTCTACCACTTGTTAAGAAGACAGCCGACACGCCGGTAGCCGGTTGACGTTGTTTAATTGCAGGAGCGAAGCCGATGGATAACGCAGGTCTGAGCGTTGCGTTCACCAAGCTCGTTTCTGGCGCATGCACGTCCTGTGGTTCATCGTCTTCCCTGACACCGCTATGGCGCATATATCCGTGTGTGGATTGGGCATAATCCTATATGGGCTGTGCTGGTGAGGCACATACCCCGATGTCTTGATGGCATTTTGGGTCTATTGCATATGTTCATTACCCTCGTTACAATATATATATATATATATATATATATATATATATATATATATATATATATATTGTAGTGCAAAAGATTTGCCCACTTAGAGTATGCTATCAGGCACTGCGAAGGACGCACTATGCCCCGTGTGGGTATGCTCTGATACGGTGGCCGTGGGCAATAATGGGTACGTAGTGAATGGGGACTGTGAAGACGACGAGGAGCTAGCACCGGCCTCGGAGAGAACGCGCCACGATCTCTGATAGCTCGCTGCAACGGGATCATCGCTCCGGCTAGTCTCAGTGCCTATCTGAACACCGTCACCTGGAACGCTACCATTCCCTGCCAATAAACACCTCTTCAATTCGTGGAGTGTGCGGGTTCCCGTCCTCACCGCAGCCTGGAGTTACGAAGCAGAAGTCTCCGTCGCGTCCTGTCCACTGACGACCCTCGGGAAATGACGTCTCCCTCGCAACCCCCGATCGTCTGTTCCGGTGCAATCCACGAACGAGACCCACCCATGTTTTATGGCGATGACGACCAGGACGTCGAGGATTGGCCATCATCGTATGAAAGGGTGAGCGCACATAACAGATGGGATGACAAGATGAAGCTCAACAATGTCCCATTCTCCCTCAAGCGACTCGCTGAGACGTGGTACCTGAACCACGGAGCCGACTTGCAGTCTTGGTCAGCTTTCAAGACCGATTTTCTGAAAGTGTTTGGCCGCCCATCCGTGCGGAAACGTCTCGCCGAACAACTTTTGCGAGAGCGGGCGCAGAACGGGCGCAGAGAGCGGGTCGTGTAGAAGAGATTGACACCCTCCTCGTCACCGACGTTCCCAAACTCTCATCGGACGCTTCACTTGCTCTCCTCGACCCCTCCGCTCGAGCCCCGGATACCTCGGTTTTCCTTCGCTCAATCGGCGAGAGTCTTCCTGCGCCTGAAGGAAACCGACTTCTCGCCATGCTTCAAGAGTTCCTCTCGTCTTTCGACTGCCAGACATCCTTCTTGGGACGCTCATCTACGGTTACTCACCACATCCACACAGGAACTCACCCGCCATTACGACAACGGCCGTATCGTGTGTCAGCCAAAAAACGTGGCGTTATTGACAGTCATGTGGACGACATGCTTGAACGTGGCGTCATACAGCCTTCCAACGGCGCGTGGGCGTCACCGGTTGTTCTCGTCACAAGAAGGACGGATCCATTCGCTTCTGTGTTGATTATCGCCGACTCAACAAAATAACGCGCAAGGATGTCTACCCTCTCCCCAGAATCGACGACGCCCTCGACACTTTGCAAGGAGCCGAGTTATTTTCTTCCCTTGATTTAAGGTCTGGCTACTGGCAGGTCCCCATGGCGGATGCTGATCGGGAGAAAACGGCCTTTGTAACACCAATGGCTTGTATGAGTTTACCGTCATGCCTTTTGGCCTTTGCAACGCGCCTGCAACGTTTGAACGCATGATGGACAATAGTTTGCGCGGCCTAAAGTGGAAAACCTGCCTCTGTTACCTTGATGATATAGTCGTCTTTTCTTCCGATTTCGACACGCATATTACCCGCCTCCGAGGAGTCTTGAAATGCCTCACTGATGCAGGACTTCAGCTTAACCTCAAGAAGTGCCGCTTTGCTGCCCGCCAACTTACAATTTTAGGTCACGTTGTGTCCAAAGATGGCGTCAGTCCTGATCCTGACAAACTTCGTGCGGTCGCCGAGTTTCCTAAGCCCACCACCACCAGGCAGCTCCGAAGCTTTATCGGCCTCTGCTCGTACTTCCGACGATTCGTGAGGAACTTTGCGTCGATAACGGCACCTGTAACGAAGCTTCTGAACGGGTCCAACGACATCGCTCATTGGTCTTCAGACTGTGACGAGGCTTTCAAAAAGCTCCGTTCTGTGCTTACGTGTCCACCGATCCTCCGCCATTTCGACCCGTCGGCCCCTACTGAGCTTCATACTGACGCCAGTGGTGTTGGCCTGGGCGCTGTGCTCGCCCAACGGACATCTGGCTTCGACGAATACGTCGTTGCTTATGCGAGCCGGACACTCACAAGAGCGGAGGAAAACTACTCTGTCACGGAGAAAGAGTGCCTGGCTATTGTGTGGGCCATGAGCAAATTTCGTCCCTACTTGTACGGCAGGCCCTTCGACATAATCACCTTCCACCACGCCCTATGCTGGCTATCTTCTTTGAAGAATCCGTCTGGTCGTCTTGGAAGGTGGGCACTTCGCTTACAAGATTACGATATTCGAGTGCTCTTTCGATCTGGCCGCAAACACACTGACGCCGATGCGCTCTCACGCTCTCCTGTGACCGCCGACAGTGCGTTTTTGTCATCTATAGAAGGAATTCTGTCCTTTCTGTCACTTGACGACATGCCTCGTGAGCAGCGCAAGGATCCCTGGATCACTTCTCTTTTGGACTGTCTGACAAACCCCGCTTCGCCAAACGCCCCTCGAGCTGTACGGCGACAGGCCAATCACATCGCTATTTGTGACGAGCTTCTGTACCGCCGAAATTATAACGCAGACGGCCGGAAGTGGCTCCTCGTTATTCCCCGCCATCTCCATTCAGACATTTGCGCATGTTTTCACTCCGATGCGCAGTGTGCTCATGTTGGTGTACTGAAGACATACCGACGTCTCCGCATGCGTTACTACTGGCGTGGAATGTACACTTTTGTCACCAAGTTCGTCCGTTCCTGCGAAAAATGTCAACGCCGTAAGTCCCCACCAAACAAACCGCCGGCTCCGTTGCAGCCCCGTTGCCGTCCCCACCAAACAAACCGCCGGCTCCGTTGCAGCTCCGTTGCCGCGTAGGAATCGATTTGTATGGGCCGCTCCCCTACACGGCTTCTGGAAACCGCTGGGCCATCGTCGCGGTAGACCACTTAACGAGATACGCTGAAACCGCCGCACTACCAGCCGCTAACGCCCGCGAGGTCGCGTCATTTCTCCTACGCCGGTTCATTCTTCGTCCCGGTGCGCTAAGAGAGTTGCTCAGTGACCGAGGCCGTGTGTTTCTATCTGAAGTAATTGAAGCCCTGCTCGCCAAGTGCAACGTTATCCACCGCACCACTACTTCTTACCATCCACAGACCAATGGGCTCACGGAAAGATTTAATCGGACACTGGGCGATATGTTGGCAACTTATGTTTCGGCAGACCACACCGACTGGGACCAAGTTCTTCCGTACGTAACTTACGCGTACAACACCGCCACTCAAGCAACTACGGGATTTTCGCATTTCTTCCTCCTCTACGGCCGCGAGCCGTCATGTCCGCTCGACACCATCCTGCCGTACCGACCAGATGCATCTGAATGTACCCCGGTGTCACAGGCATCTCGACACGCCGAAGAGTGTCGCCAGCTCGCCCGGGCCCTGACTTCCGAGAAGCAATCTCGCCAGAATCAGCGTCACGACGATGGAACACCGCCCCCTGAGTTCGCTGCCGGTTCTCTTGTGTGGCTGTGGATACCCTCGACTGTTCCTGGTCTTGCTGAGAAGTTGCTGTCCAAATATCATGGTCCTTACCGTGTAATCGAGCGCGCATCCCCAGTGAACTACGTAGTTGAGCCGTTCACGTTGTCTCCGGACCTTCGTTGTCGCGGTCGCGAAACTGTGCACGTTGACCGTCTCAAGGCTTACCACGAACCGATGGTTTTATCTTGCCCTTAGGTCGCCAGGATGGCTTCTTATGTCCGCGGGGGGTAATTGTAGTGCAAAAAATTTGCCCACTTAGAGTATGCTATCAGGAACTGCGAAGGACGCAGTATGCCCCGTGTGGGTATGCTCTGATACGGTGGCCATGGGCAATAATGGGTACGTAGTGAATGGGGACTGTGAAGTCGACGAGGAGGTAGCACTGGCCTCGGAGAGAACGCGCCACTATCTCTGATAGCTCGCAGCAAGGTGATCATCGCCCCGGCTAGTCTCAGTGCCTACCTGAACACCGTCACCTGGAACGCTACCATTCCCTGCCAATAAACACCTCTTCAATATATATATATATATATATATATATATATATATATATATATATATATATATATATATATATATATATACAGAAAGATAGGTCAGCAGTCTACAACGCCAAAGGGGGCATAGGGGTGTGGTTAGGCTCTTTTCTTTTTCACTACAGTTAATGAAGTAAACATTTTTTTAATATACAGAAGAAAGAAAGAATAACACGCGCCCAGAGTGGGGACCGAACCCACGCCTTTCGATTACATGTCGAATGCCTTACCAATTCGGCTATCTGGGCGACTGTGTTCTCCTTCACTTTCTGGGCTATTTATATTTACTGGAAGTGTATCTGACGCTTGAGGGTGGTGGCCAGCGCCACTCTGACTGCACGGGGAGAAGGGGACCTTCTTTTCAACCTCCGGGGCGATACACGAACGTCTACAGCCTGTCATGAGCGGGTAACTGGCGGGAAGCCCTCTTATGCTACCTAGGCATCAAGGCTGCCAGAACCGAGACCCTCGCTAGGCTTTCGCAGAATAATATAGTAAGGAAATGAGGGGCTCGTTGAGGAAATACAGAAAGATAGGTCAGCAGTCTACAACGCCAAAGGGGGCATAGGGGTGTGGTTAGGATCTTTTCTTTTTCACTACAGTTAATGAAGTAAACATTTTTTTAATATACAGAAGAAAGAAAGAATAACACGCGCCCAGAGTGGGGACCGAACCCACGCCTTTCGATTACATGTCGAATGCCTTACCAATTCGGCTATCTGGGCGACTGTGTTCTCCTTCACTTTCTGGGCTATTTATATTTACTGGAAGTGTATCTGACGCTTGAGGGTGGTGGCCAGCGCCACTCTGACTGCACGGGGAGAAGGGGACCTTCTTTTCAACCCCTTTCTTCTTTCTTCTGTATATTAAAAAAATGTTTACTTCATTAACTGTAGTGAAAAAGAAAAGAGCCTAACCACACCCCTATGCCCCCTTTGGCGTTGTAGACTGCTGACCTATCTTTCTGTATTTCCTCAACGAGCCCCTCATTTCCTTACTATATATATATATATATATATATATATATTGAAGAGGTGTTTATATATATATATATATATATATATAATGATTGGCAGTCAAGAATGACAAGGAAAGGAAAGGGGAGGGTGCGGTAGGTCAATGAAACAGATAAACAGATCAAGAATTTTCGGAAGAAAGAAAGTGGAGAAAAAAGGCCCGCCCGGTGGGATCCGAACCCACGACCTCCAGTATACGCGTCTGGTGTGATGACCACTACTACCGGCGGGGCTGTTTTTCCTCTCCACTTTCTCGGGTATTTATGTTAAGGGATTGTCTTCGTTTAACGGTGGTAGCTAGCGCCACTCGGACTACTCGGGGTGAAGGGGACCTTTTTTACCCCCGGGTCGTAAAAGAAGGGTAAATAAGAAGGTTGGTCAGCAAGCTCGGAGGCCGCGGTAAAATCTTTGTTCTCTGAGATAGCGGCGACCATGCGGACGCCTGAAGGCTACTTTTGCAAAAATGTTCTCGGAGCAATGCTCCGTCTACAGTGGTTGGAGTCGCGCCGAGCAACTGTTGCATGTGCCGCAAAGGCTGGCTAGAATTACGGTCGCCGAGTTCGTGCCGCGAAGCAATTGCAGCAGCCGTTGTGGTTCCGAGGGCGTAACTCGGCAAACAAGGGTTTCGTTTAGCGTTGCAAATGCATTTTCGACAGGTGGTCCGAGCAAAAGACCCCTTACTTCACTGGCTATGGCGGACGGCACACTGCTGACTACGTAGTGATATTTCCTAAGGTCTGCAGTGAGGCACAATGCTTCGAACTGCGATTCCCCGTGTATGAACCAAAGTGCGGGGTCCGCTGTCCAAAAGGGGCCCAGCTTACCGCCCACTGAGGAGATGGTCTGTGGTGGGCATTGAAGCCATATGGCGGCTGGTTCGAGGCTCCGGTGGCTGCGTCTGAATTCCGGGTCACCAATGTTGGAGCGCGCAGCTACGAAGAGCTGCGCAACTGTACAACCCCCGTCCCAAACTGACTTTTTATGCTCCGCCTTCCTCTTGAAGGTAACTTTCTTCGGCGTGCGCAGTGGTGTTCCTGGCTAACCTTGCACCCGGGGCCCCAGCAAATTTGTCACCCCCCTCTTATACAAAATATCAGCTATAATCAGGACAAATCAGCACAATTGTCACTATTTTATTTATTGTTAAAATAATTTCATTTGTTTTATTTTCTTTATTTTGTTTTTAATTTCCTGTATTTTATTTATTTTAGTTTCCTTTATTTTATTTTATTTATTTTATTTTTCTGAATATTTTTGAATTAAGTTTACCCACTTATTTTGTATGGTTAAAATACAGTGTTGAAATAACAACAAAAGACGTATCTATTTTTTCATAGAAATGAACAAAAACATTGCAGGTTTTATTTAAAGCCAGGGCATTGGAATACGAGCGTTCGATACAGTTAACCACGATGCAGAACGTTTGGGGATATTTTGGAAATAATGAAGGAAGAGTTAAAATAAAGTAAGCATGCTTTGCTTCTTTTAGTTTTTTTTTCATGAATACTCGTTATTTATTTTCTCTGAAGAATCCAGGCTTGTGGATTACCTGAATATTTACCCTTACAGAAAAGCCGTTTGTTTTGTTTTTAGAGCTCAAATTATTGCATTAAACCAATGCGAACTACGGTTCATTAAACTGATCCTTCCAGGAATATACAAGAACTGCTTTAAACATGCACCAGTTTTCATCAAACAAACGATTTTCAGAATTTTTCATAAATTTATTTATGAATCGGGTGGTCAGTAGAAGCAAAAGTGACTTTTCCATAATCGCGAATTCTTTTTGGTTTGTTGGACGAATGATGAGATGGCACATTCAGCGGGACAGAGGCAATACAGACAATAGAGATATCGCTAATGTCAGGCATGTGGCTAATATTTGAAACAATGTCTGGGACACTTAGTATTAGGTCGAACATACAGATGAAGATGTCCTGTTTAGCTGGGTAGTCGCTTGTCTTAAGTAAAAGTAAGCGCATAATGATCGGAAAGTAGAGGATTCCGATAGCGTTGTCACAGTCGTAGATGATTTCCAGGAAATTAAAACTGGCAAGAAAAAACATGGCATGATTAGAAATTTTGTAATAAAATACATATAGTGCGTCGAGCAGGCCATTAGAAAATCCCGCGTTAGCGGGTGGTGTGAAATAGCAGCAAAAATATATTCTTCTAATATCCTGCAATTATGCGAAAGGAAACAAGATCGAGCTTTGTAAAAAAATTCATTTAGAGACATTCAAAGATTTTGGCAACACCATTTAGAATGCCACTTGAATTACTATTCTTTTTTAGGATTGGGCAATGCGTACAATTATTTTAACTATTTTGACGTAATAACATGTTCTTTGACATCGTGAAAACTGAAGCGTGGCTGTTTTTTTGCCTTCACTTCAGTTATTAGCAAACAAAAATATTTGGTGGTAGTGGTTGGTCTTCGTTGGAGTGGAAACTTGCGGAACACTAGTGGAGCATTACTATTGGTTTTACGTTATAAAAAGTTTTGTGTCACTGAACTGTAGTCGTATAGGGGGATATTAAGGCGAATATAAAAATTTCTGGGAATTAGGGGTAATGGAGCGTCAGGTCTTGTAGCCTAAATACATTCGGTGCAATTTTAAAATCTTTCAGACGCCTGCTACAGCGCAAACAACGCTTTGTCAGATTAGAAATTAAGGGTTCTTAATAAGCGGATGGGTCATTCAAGGGAGATCGTTGTCCTGCCAATATCATACAGTGTTGAAATTGTTACGTCTGTGGAACTAGGGACGTATTTTTGTTGTTTTTGTTTTTCTGGTTCCAGATGCCAGACCTTTTTCCAGTAGCGATCTGCACATGCACGGACCGCCGGTCCGGTATTCTTGAAAGTAGCCTCGGGCGAAATAAACCAAAGGACACCCCCTCAGCTTCTTGTTGGGGAGCAGCGGCTATGCTTCCTAGGGCTGCACATCTTTATTTCCTCTTTTCGGGCAGTTCGCAGAGTTCGTACGCGCACAAAAGAAGGCTTTCAAAGGAAAGGGGCAAACGTTTTGAGGCTGACCACGCTGCCAGCACTTTGCTACCAGTGATGGGGAGACGAAAATGGAAAAAAAGTGAAGAAAAATGGTTGCTTCGGTCACTGAAAATTAGTCACGCGAGCGTGCGCCCGCTACTGTGACATTCATGGGATAGGCACGGGTGACGTTGGGTGCGGGAGGGATCGCAGGACCAGGATATTTTGTGCACGGGTTCCCCGAAAGCCAAACATTTCTTGGGGCGTGCCTCACTGCCAGTTTATGTTCGCCGTGGCGGCTGCTAATGGACCTATACTGGAAAAAGGTCCATTGCAATTGAGAAACTAAATTTTCCACTTCCCCTGAACCGGAGGTTGAAATAGGGTTTACTCTCCCTCTCTCTCCTCGAGGACGCTTTCCTGAGAGAATGGGGACAGGGGTGTCTCCACGTGCAGGTAAAGCACCGACGCTGCAGTCCACGAGTTTCCCCGTATACATCTTTGTCAGGTCTCACGGAGGGCAGAGGACAGCAACCCAGAAATTATTGGAACCGTGTGTGTCTCCCTTTCTTAGATTCGAGAGGAGACTCACCTTCGTCGTGCCTTCGTGCGCAATGAAATGCAAACACGCCCAGCATCAGACGCACTGCGTTACCGTGAAGCTCTGGGATTCAAGTGAATTCTTGTGAGAATGACAGCCCACATGGGGTGGCTGCTTTTCAGATGAAGGCCGAAAGCTAAACGCCAGTGAGTCGAGATTTCGGCGCAGCAAAGCACCGCCGGGGACACGCATCTTTACTGTCCCCCCCGCTTCCCCCCCGGAAGGAACAAGCTTGCACCCCACACCCTCCGGTGACATCCCGGTAACCCTTCACCCCGCGCACACTATCGGGTAATCCCCCACGCATTTTTGAATGCCATAATTCTCCTTGCCTTCCCACATTATACTGAAAACGGAGGAGAGTTCGAATAGGCAGCGGCAGTTTAGTGGCACTCGTCTTCCAGTTTTCGACGTCCACTAAAGACACTGGAGAGGCACGAGTGGCAGCCCCCCTCTCCCCCCCTACCGAGGCGGCTGGTACCCGGGGCCCAGAACCCCACCGGCAACCCCCCCCCCCCACCCCCCCTAGCGACGCCACTGGGCGTACGCTTGCGCTCTCTGAACCACGCACGGAAGCGCTGCTTTGCGTCGCCACAAACTCTTCGAAGCAAGTTCAACCTTTAAATAAGCAGAACGAGGTCCGTGTAGACAGGCTTAATGACAACCTAAAATAGGCACTCAGTAGCCCCGTTTACATTGACCAGACGAGGGCGCGTTGAGTCGAAATAAACAGGTTTTTTGGACTCGACCCCCCCATGTATAAGCGGACGGGGTGGGTCAGAGAGCCGTCGCGGCGAGTCCAGTCAACTCGGAGGCAGGGGGTGGGTTAGCTCTCTCGTCGGGCTGAGTCGGCGGGCTGCGGGGAGCCGAATACCGTATCTGCGAGGTTCTAACGCGCCCCCAATCGTAACGCGCGGGTAACTTGCCGCAGGAAAATTCGAAAGAAAAAAATGTGACACTGACGGTACTGCACAGATGGAAAAGACATGACACTACGTACCTGGAAGAGGGAGATTTTATTTGGCGTATGCAGCTCTGGAAGCCAATAATGAATTGTGCTTCACAAGGTTGCTTATCCAGCTGCTGCTGGAAATGAAGTTATAGCGGGGAACACTGAAGCTGCCTGCGATTTCAAGTGCCTTGACCTTCATAATTCTAAGCGTTCGGGGCTAAGCCGAAGCACAAAAAAATGTGCAACAGCTGACGAGGGTATGCGGCATGCCATTGAGGAATCAGTGAGCCGAAATTCACTCACGTAGTGTTGACGGATTGTTTTTATTGGACTGAGTTGGATTTTGCGGGTACTTAGTGTCCGTTGCGCATGGGAATGCTGCTGGCCGCTTTAAAGCCTATTTCGGTTTTGAGCCCGATTGTAACGAGCACACAAATATTAAGCTACCTTTTAGCAAGAGAGGGTGCGCGTTAGAATCGTGAAAATACGGTAGCCCCTTTTCCGGGAACCCCGCCGCTCCCCTTACCTCGATTCTTTGGACGGGGTTCATATAAATTCGGACGCGTCGAGGTAAGCTGAACCCGCCACTCAACTCACCCCGCCCCCGTCGCGTCCATGTACACGGGGCTAGTGAATAAGCAGCAGCTGTGGGAGGAACAAAATGCAAGGAAGAAAGTGGAAAACTGAGAAAGCGAAAGGAGTAATTGCCAAACGGAAGAACATAAAAGTTTCAAGTACAGTGGATGGGATTGAGTAAGCGCAGCTCTAAAAACAATGTAATTATTAGAAGGAAAACAAACGACGTTCGTTCGTATAATATGACTGATCGAGGAATTTCTACAAATAGGGCGAAGCTTGAAAGCAACTACTAAAAGAAAGCTATCCATCGGCAAAGACGGGATGTAAGCCCTTAGAGATCACCAGGGTTACATTACGCACAACATCGACGTCATGTGTGAACTGTATTAGTTGAGTGTCGCAAGATAAATCATTGCGAATTCCGTGCCCCGACGAGAAACAGGGCGTTATTTAAATATGTTTTACTTTGTTGCTATACAAACTATGTTCTAAGGCCTTGCAGCACACACTAATGAAAAAGATAGGGCGTAGTTTGTCCAACAGAACAAGACCAGGTTTTACAAATTGGAGTAACGCTCGCTATTTCTCACCCATGTGGAAGGACGCCCTCTTAGAAATATTTTTCAAAACTTGTTCTTCAGTGTGGTGCAACAGAAGCTGCGCAAGGCTTTAGCAATGCATTTGGTAATTGGTCTGGGCGAGCTGCTTTTGAAAAACTAAGGGTCTCCAGCAGTTGCTCGGTTCCGCGTGTGTCAAAAAGTATATCTTCCATCGGTTTTCGAACAAGGGTACATAACCTATGTTGATCAGTTGGCGATAACGCCGAGGAAAATACGGAACTAAGAGCCCTATTCTCGACTGCACAAATTCCAACGCAATTCGCCGTGTTTTTTGCGTAAGCACAACGAAAGCAACCAGTGACGTGGGGCACGCACAGCTCTGATGATATGCAGTGTAATTTTACGCTTCACTCATAAAGATCATAACCAAGGTATCAAATATTGCTTATAAAAGATATAAAAACCCTTGGTATGTATTATAAAAATGTATACGGTAGCTGAGGTTGGCAAGGAAAACACATTTCTGCAGGTCAAAATTGGCGTCAACACCACAAGGCGATCGAGTAACGTTGATCCAAAAGCGAGCGAAAGGGGGATGATGAGCTACAGAATATCACACAGTCTTTTGTAACGTATCTATTTATTTCTTTCAATCTTATTTACTAACATACTTAACCTCTCTGCTTCGAAGCAAGCTTTGTTGCCTCATCACCTTCCCAGCTGACACCGCCTCCATGCTATCTCCTGCTGCTATGTTACAAGTTTATGGCGATATCACATAACAAGACAGCCGCAACCATCGCTTGTATGACACATTAGAGCAACGAAGCGCTACGCCTGATAACCGCGGAGCGTACCGATGTCAACGATTGACTCATTCGTCAAGTGCAAGTTCAATCATCACTGTAATGAACAAAAGAGTCAATTTTCGTTGTTATTGTTCTCTTGAGTTTGATCATGTGACTCAGCAGCTTACTAAGACGAGTGTGGACAAATGCCATATATTGGGTTCTGTTTGTCATGGAGAGGCCTGGACTACCCTCTTATGTAGCGGTTACGCTAAACAATTTTTATTTCATTGCCAAACATACAAGCAAAATGCTGCACGTTATATGTAGGCTCCATGATCGCTGACTTCGCAACAGTCGAAACTATTATTTCTGTCGGAAGAAAACATGCTTTAAACCGCGCGTCATGCGATACTGCGCCTGCTGCAAATTCGCGGAAATTTCGGGGCGCCGAAGGTCGGTGAAATGTTTTGCCCTATTTCGCGGCAAAAGCACCCGCTATTTCCAAGCTGTTACGTAACATACTTATATGCAGGCTGAAGTTGCCAATGTTGGACGTAATCGTTCCCGCTAACTGTTTAAATTTCGTCACGCCTTCTCAGCCAATCACAGAAAGGTCGTGTATTGGCTTTCAACTTTGGTCACGTGCTTCCGGTTGACAAAGCGGTTGTGTGTGTTGTCATTTTGACGTTTTAGGACGCTTACGGGCACCAGTTCTAAAGTTGGCTGATTTCTCTTCACTGAACGCGCATAATTCTTCGCCGGCAATGAAAAACCACACTAAAAGCACTAGACATGACAACATAGGCCTGTCTTTCCTATTCAACTACAATAATGCCTGTAATACACGCCCTCTCTGTGATTGGCTGAGAAGGCATGACGTAATTTAAACAGTTGGCGGGAACGATTACGTCATGCATTCGAAACTTCATGCTGCGTAACGTAACAGCTTGGAAATGGCGGCTGTTTTTGTCGCAAAATACAAGCAAAATGGGGCGAAAAATTGCCCCGGCGTTCGGCGCTGCGGGATGTCCGCCAATTTGCAGCAGGCGCAGTTTCGCATGCACGCTGTTTAAAGCATGTTTCCTACCGAAACAAATTATAGTTTCAACTGCCTCCAATTCAGCTATCATGGAGCATACAAATAACGTGCAGTATTTTGCTTTTATGTTTGGCAATAAAATAAAAATTATTTGTTTGCCGTAACCGCAACATAAGAGGGCAGTACAAGGCTCTCCATGACAAATAGAACCCAAAGCATGGCATTTGTCCACACTCGTCCTAGTAAGCTGTTGAGTCACATGATCCACCTCAAAAGAAAAATAACAAGGAAAAGTGACTCTTTCATGCATTACAGCGCTGATTGAAGTCGAGATTGACGAATGAGTAAATCGGCGACATCAGTGGGCTCCACGGTTATCAGGCGTAGCACTTCACTGCTCTTATGCGATGATCGCGGCCGTATTTTTCTGTGATCACGCCATAAACTTGTAACATAGCAGCAGACGATTGCATGGCGGCGGTGGCGGCAGGGAAGGTGATAACGCAACAAAGCTTGCATTGAAGCAGAGAGCCCAGCTTTGTTACAAAAAGCAATTGAAAGGAATAAATAGATACGGTAAAAAAATTGTGTGACGTTCATTAGCTCTACATCTGCATTTCGCTCGCTTTTGGATCAACGTTGCTCGATCGCCTTGTCGTGTTGACGCCAGTGTTGACCTCCAGAAATGTGTTTTTCTTGTCAGCCTCAGCTACCGTCTTAATTTGTATAGCACATGCCGAGTGTTTTTATCTTTTTTGCACAATATTTGATACTTTGGTTCCGATCTTTATGAGTGAATCGTCAGATTACACACCATGTTGTTAGAACTATAGGTGCGGCACGTCACTGATTGCTTACGTCGTGCTTGCGCAAAAATTTGCCGGCACTTGTGCAGTCGAGAATAGGGCCCCAGGGGCCAGACACTGCGGCTAGTTTCGGTATCGCAAAATAAAGTGCCGCCATGACACGGGTAGCCAAGCGAAAATTCAGCAACTTTTGCATATGTAGCCTTATCTTTTCAACATAAGCAGAACTAAATTAAAGGGATGCCATTATGCGTAGAAATCAAATGTGTTCTTGGCTATTTCGTTATTTGGCAGCCTATTTATTTATTTAGTCGCTTCATTCATTGTGCGACGGGCGGAGCTTTCGCTCTTATCTCTTCTGCTGCCATCCTGTTCGTCTCGTCCTGCCGCTTTCACTGTGTGCACGTGTAAAAGTTTTCCAGTATGCCTTGGAGGTGAAAATTTCGGTGCCTGCGAGTGCGAACGGGCTCAAAATGTCAGAGAAACTGAGAAAAGGACACAAGGCGTGCTTCGATTCTGTGTGGTGCGGCAACTGGGGAAGGACTAGCACAGCGAATTATTTCCGCTTTCCAGCAGCCGGCAGGTCAGAACACTTTTTATTCAGTCAAAGGCATACCTCGGCAAAGTTGGCGCGGCTCACTCAAACTCACTCACAATTTTGTTTTTCGCATCACCACTCACTCAAACTCAGATTCAATGTGAGCAGCACATCTGCGCTCACTCAAACTCAAACTCACATTGAGCGCAAAACTCAGAACTCACTCGGACTCAAAACTCAAAATGTACTCAGAACTCAAAATGTACTCAAACTCAAAATGTAATCATAACTCAAAATGTACTAAAACTCAATATGTAGTCAAACTCAATGTGGACTCAAAACTCAAAATGGATTCAAACTCCAAATGTACTCAGAACTCAAAATGGACTCAAACTCAAAATGTACTCAGAACTCAAAATGGACTCAAACTCAAAATGTACTCAAAACTCAAAATGGACTTAAACTCAAATTGTACTCAGAACTCAAATTGTACTCAGAAATCAAAATGGACGCAAAGTCAAAATGGTCTCAAACTCAAAATGTACTCAGAACTCCAAACGGCCTCAAACTCAAAGAGTACTCAGAACTCAAAATGGACTCAAACTCAAAGTGTACTCAAAACTCAAAATGGACTCAAACTCAAAATGGACTCAAAACTCAAAATGGACTCAAACTCAAAATGTACTCAGAACTCAAAATGGACTCAAACTCAAAATGGACTCAAACTCAAAATGGACTCAAACTCAAAGAGTACTCAGAACTCAAAATGGACTCAATCTCAAAATGTACTCAGAACTCAAAATGGACTCAAAACTCAAAATGTACTCAAAACTCAAAATGAACTCAGAACTCAAAATGGGCTGAGAACTCAAAATGAATTCAGAACTCAAATGGCCTCACAACTCTCTCATGCTAGGAATTTACTCGGGGTCAGATGGACTCTGATTTCATTAGCAGTCAGTGTTTTCAAATTCACGCGTGGTAAAAACATTACGGGTGGAAATTCGTGAGCTCAAACTCTTGCATTCGCCACGACATGACACTGTAGCTCCTGTGAGGTCGGAAACAATTTTCGTTGCAGATTTAATACAGCTGTACCTGCTGCTCATGAAGAGTAGCGCTGGTTGGAGGCAATCGTATGTATATATTGGATACCAAACTCTTCATGTAGGCTCCGTGTTCGTGTTCATGACAGAGGCGGTCCAAGCTCAATGGTGTGCTGGATCCCCAGGTCGAAACCAGCAAGATTAGGCGAGGGGACGTGGGCTCACTGCTCCCTTCATTTATGTCGAAGCTGTTTAGGGTTACTCTTCCGTGAAAAAACGCCTTGTGTCAAAGCGAACTGTCCCCGCGAATCTCTGAAGCGCGAGGCGTTCATGGATATACCTTTGCTGTTTTATTGCGTAGCATTCTTTGCCGAGTACACCCCTCCCCCTTCCCGCCATGATCTTGTAACGCCCTGCATATACACAAAAATGCAGATATCACGGAAGTTCAACCTGTAATCATTATAAAAGCGTAAATTTAGAGAATTGATAAATATAAATGTTAGAAAATCTCAAAATAAGAAAAATATCGAAAATGGCGAACCGTGTAACACGGGAGTCATAGATCGTCTAAGATTGAGTAAAACTGCAGAGAGGTGTGGCGCTAAAGAATGTGGTGTATCAAATTGAGGGTCTCGAGGAGGGAAATCAAGTGGGACAAACAAAGAAGTGCCTAGTTGTTTGCTGAGGCACTTGTATTAGTTTTTATTGGCATTTGCTAGGTGGGATGAGCTCTCGTAGCTCGGAAAACCACCACGCTGTCGTTGTAAGCAATCACCGCCACCATACCCAGCCGTTAATTCTAGCATGCACGTGTGCGTGTGTGTGTTTGAGAGAGTGAGTGAGAGAGTGTTTGTGTGAGAGAGAGAGCGAGCGAGAGAGAGTGAGTTAGAGAGAGTGAGAGTGAGAGAGTGAGAGTGAGAGTAAGAGAGTGTGAGAGTGTGAGAGAGAGGGTGTGGGAGTGAGAGAGAGTGTGAGAGTGAGAGAGAGAGAGTGTAAGAGTGATATTGTGAGAGTGAGAGAGAGAGTGAGAGGGAGAGAGAGAGTGGGAGAGAGAGTGAGAGTGAGAAAGTAAGTAAAAGAGTGAGTGAGAGACTGAGAGTGAGAGTGTGACTGAGAGCGAGAGTGTGAGTGAGAGTGTGAGTGTGAGGGAGAATGAGAGTGAGAGTGTGAGTGTGACTGAGAGTGTGAGTGTGACTGAGAGTGTGAGTGTGAGTGAGTGAGAGTAAGAGTGTGAGTGAGAGTGAGAGTGAGAGTGAGAGTGTGAGTGTGAGTGAGGGTGTGAGTGTAAGTTTGAGTGAGAGTGTGAGGGAGAGTGAGAGTACGAATGAGAGTGTGAGTGTGAGTGAGAGTGTGAGTGAGAGTGTGATTGAGAGTGCGAGTGTGAGTGTGAGTGAGAGTGCGAGTGTGAGTGTGAGTGTGAGTGAGAGTGAGAGTGAGAGTGTGAGAGTGAGTGAGAGTGTGAGTGAGTCTGAGTGTAAGTTTGAATGAGAGTGTGAGGGAGAGTGAGAGTGAGAGTGTTAGTGTGAGTGTGAGTGAGAGTGAGAGTGTGAGTGTGAGTGTGAGTGTGAGAGTGTGAGTGTGAGTGTGAGTATGAGTGTGAGTGAGAGTGAGAGTGTGAGTGTGAGTGAGAGAGAGTGAGAGTGAGAGTGAGAGTGATAGTGTGAGTGTGAGTGAGAGTGTGATAGTGAGAGTGAGAGTGTGAGAGTGAGAGTGTAAGCGAGAGTGAGAGAGTGAGAGTGAGAGTGATAGTGTGAGTGTGAGTGAGAGTGTGATAGTGAGAGTGAGAGTGTGAGTGTAAGTGAGAGTGAGAGTGTGAGTTAGAGTGAGTGTGAGTGAGAGTGTGAGTTGAGTGTGAGTGTGAGTGAGAGTGTGCGTGTGAGCGAGAGTGTGAGTGTGAGTTAGAGTGTGAGTGTGAGTTGAGTGCGAGTTGAGTGAGAGTGTGAGTGAGAGTGTGAGTGTGAGTTGAGTGTGAATTGAATGAGAGTGTGAGTGTGAGTGTGAGTAACAGTGTGAGAGTGAGAGTGTGAGTGTGAGCGTGAGTTAGAGTGAGAGTGTGAGTGTGAGTGAGAGTGAGAGTGTAAGTGAGAGTGAGAGTGTGAGTTGATTGAGAGTGTGAGCTGAGTGTGAGTGTGAGTGTGAGTGAGAGTGTGAGTGAGAGTTTGAGTTGAGTGTGAGTTGAGTGTGAGTGTGAGTCTGCGAGTGTGAGTGAGAGTGTGAGTGAGAGTGAGTGAGAGTGAGAGTGTGAGTGTGAGTGAGAGTGAGAGTGTGAGTGTGAGTGTGAGTGAGAGTGTGAGTGAGAGTGAGAGTGTGTGTGAGAGTTAGAGTGAGTGAGAGTGAGAGTGTGAGTGAGAGAGAGTGTGAGTGGAGTGAGAGTGTGAGTGTGAGTTTGAGTGAGAGTGATAGTGTGAGTGTGAGTGTGTACCTTTTGCTATATACCTTTTGCTATATCCTCATAATTCTAACCAGAAAGCATTTTTATATTTGTCCCACGAGATCCCCCTCCACGAGACCTTTAATTTGATACCCCACACACCCTAGCAGGCTCATATGGAATTCATACCAAACTAACCATGACTCTCATGACTGTAACCAGGACGCATTATTTAAGTGTCCGACGTGATTCCCCTAACTGGAACCTTCAATTTGACGCCCCACATGCTTCAGCGGCCTCACCTTGCATTTAACCTAATCTATGACTCATAATGACTATCTCATGATTAGAACTACGAAGCCTTTTTTTATTTGTACCACGTGATTCCCCTCGTCAAGACCGTAAATTTGACACCCGACACGCCCTAGCGGGGTCAATTCGAATTTTACCCTAATATAAGACTCGCAATGACAATCTCATGGTTATAACCAGGAAGCATTTTTGTATTTCTCCCACGTGATTCCGCTCATCCAGACCATTAATTTGATACCCATCACATCCTAGCGGAATCAATTTGAATGTTAAACCAATCAATGACTAACCATGACTATCTCATGATACAGCCCTACCACATTTTTGTCCCACGTGATTTCCCTTATCGGAACCCCGGACACCCAGTGGCATCATTGTGAATTTTAACCTAATTTATGACCCATTTTGACTATGTCATGGTAATAATCAGGAAGCACGTGATTAACCCCATCGAGACCTTTAATTTGATATGCCACACGCCCTAGCGTTATGAACTTGAATTTTAACCGAATGTATGACTTACCATGACTACGTCATGATATATCCATAACGCATTTTCGTCCCGAATGATTCCCCACATCGAGACCTTGAATTTGATTCCCCAGATGCCCTCGCAGCATCATTTTGAATTTTAACCCAATCTATGACTCATTATGACTGCCTGATGACTACAATTAGGAAGCATTTTTTTATTTACCCTGCGTGATTCCGTTAATCCGGACCTTTCATTTGATACCTTACACGCATTAGCCTCATCAGTTTCAATTTTCACACAATCTAATGCGGTCAATTGCCCAGTCAATTCAGCTAATTCATTTGAAACAGCAGAAAAGACAGCCCCCGCCCCCATTTCCCCCCGGCTCTCACCTCTTCCTTTGTGACCCCTAGTATATCAAGCCGTTAACAGTAGCAGGAAAACAACCAGCCCTCCAGCGCCGCCGTGTGCTTTCCCACCACCCTTTCCCACGCTCTTAGTGGATCCGTCCAGAGGAAAAGTTAAGACAACCCTTTTTAAATGCATAGCATTTTAGTAACTCACAATGTCACGCGGCGTTGGCGTGCGCTGTCGTAGTCCGCATGCGCGCCTTGTCGTAGTCCGCATGCGCGCCCTGTCGTAGTCCGCAGGCGCGCCTTGTCGTAGTCCGCAGCCAGGAAGAAATAACAGTTTCCGGCGCCCGGTTTCGAACCCATGACGCCGCGGGCGGAACGCAAGGTGCCCGGCGCACAACCGACCGAGCCACGAAACCGACACAGATTTCGATGCACCGAACGCGCCTTATATCCTTCACTCATTTCTCGTTTGTTTCGAAAGCGCCACAAGTTGTCCCGCGCTTCCAAAAGATGGCGACACGGGTCCCGCGATCAAGAGATACGACTTGCCGGCGCACCCCCTCGGAAATGCTGTGCATTTGATCGTGCCCCTCGCGAGGGGGATGTCTTTTGGTATTTGTTGTTCTTGCTTGTTCGGACTTTCATTTTTTTGACTGTCGCTTATGTTAGCATCGGGTCGATGCACTCTTAGAGGGGGTGTAATGCCGGGAACCCTGTGTTGGGTTTATTTGTGTTTTGCTTTTACCACCTGGCTGCGCCGGTTTTTAGGACCTCACCAGTCAATTATCACTCACGCGCCCAGCCGCGAAAATTAGGTATACAGCAAGTGCTTATGGCCATGAAAATTCAACAAGAAACTAAAAAAAATCAACCGATCATGCAGATCGCGATTGGGGCCGTACCCGCAGGTAACCTGAATTCCGAGCCCACAGTGACGCATGAAACTTAACAGCCAACCATAGCTGCCTGCTAGGCTACTCATATGTACTCAAACTCATAATGGACTCGAAACTCATGTACTCAGAACTCAAAATGTACTCAAAACTCAATATGTACCCAAACTCAAAATGTACTCAAACTCAAAATGTACTCAGAACTCAAAATGGACTCTAACTCAAAATGTACTCAGAACTCAAAATGGACTCAAACTCTAAATGTACTCAGATCTCAAAAATGGACTCAAACTCAAAATGTACTCAGAACTCAAAATGTACTCAAACTCAAATTGTACTCAGAACTCAAAATGGACTCAAACTCAAAATGGACTCAAACTCAAAATGTACTCAGAACTCAAAATGGACTCAAACTCAAAGTGTACTCAGAACTCAAAATGGACTCAAACTCAAAATGTACTCAGAACTCAAAATGGACTCAAACTCAAAATGCACTCAGAACTCAAAATGGACTCAGAATTCACTATTTCTCAGGCGTACTCAAACTCAATCGGACTGAAACTTAGTCGGGATCACTCGGCTCAAACTCACACAAGCTCAAACTCACCATGCCACACTAGCCTCGCGCTCACTCAAACTCAAACTCACGCGTGAGTTTGAGTCCAAATGAGTCTGAGTGAGTGGACTCATGAGTGAGTTCGCCGACCTCTCGTCAAAGGTATGAAGAAGCAAGCGCTATCCTTATGAAAAAAACTGCAATGCGAACCGAAAACCTTTCTGCTGTTGCTTTACTGTGAAGTTCTTTTTGTTTGGTACAACGCATTTGTCACTAAGGTTGTAAGCTTGTGAAGCTGCTTGTCGACAGTTTCTCATGAATCGATTGATGCCAGTGGACACGCAGACGGAAATTTCGGTTCAGTATCGGTTTCGTGAGCGGTTGCTCCTCATTTTCTTTCTACCAGAGAAAAGCTCGCAAAAAATTTTTGCCTAGTGTGCTTAAATGCTTCTTCGACGAGCTGTTTTGGCTTTAGAGCGTTGCGACGATCAGTTTCTTATAGTTACATTGCCACCTTTGAATGCTTATCAACACGAAAGAAGCCCCCAAAATTATTTACATGCCAGCTGACCGCTTGCATTCTGTGTTACGAGAAGTTTGAGTTACGTGCGCGATGCCGGAGCTGCGCTCCGCTTTTCAACCTGTGCCACGACACATTTTTTGTACCTTCAAGAGAGTGAATTGTTGGGCTAGTTAGTTCATAATATTCAGTTGTTAGTCCAGCGGTGTTGTGTGTGTGCCTCCTCTTCGCGTCCTGCGTTCTGCTCGCTGGTTTCCCCTTTTTTAAGTGCGAATGCACTTCTTAAAGGAGCCATGAAGAGAAAACACAAGTTTGGTTCATTCGAAAGATTGCCTCGTTAGAACCATAGCGACACCACTTATAACGCAAACTTCGCTCAAATAAGCTACATAATTAGGAAAAAAGGAAATTACCATGCGACCCACCAGCTCATTTTCCGCAACAGAACCTATGCCGTCACATGGGCTAAGCTCTGCGATTGGCGGAGGCCGGCAAAAGCAAACGCATGTTAGGCAGGGCTTACAGCTTGCATAGCGAGCTAAATGCCCGTGAAACATACTGCACATTCTTTTTATGACAAAGAACGGTGGAGTAAACGGTTGAAGGTCCGAACGAACTCGCAAGCGTGTGCGCCAATGCGTACGAAACTAGCGCCGCGGCCGAGCTCGACATCTCGCCGTCGCGCAGACGAATTTTCGGGTTCGAGGCTCTTCGGGGCCAACGAACCGTTCCAGCACGCACAGCCGCGACCTTGCTCCGTATCGTAATCCCTTCACAGGAGGTTGGCCGTCATATCGCCAACCAGCAAAGGTAAAAATAGAAACGAGGGGAGTAAGGAACAGCAGGAAGCGACGAGATAGTGCCAGTCGTCGCGTAAGTTTCGAATGGTGTTGGCTTGCTGCTGTCGTTACGAGCTCGTTTCCAGTTTACAACCACTGAAAACTTCAGTTTGTTCAGTTACGGCAGGGACCCTTACGTTAGCTCACTCCTGGGACATGCTGGCGCTCGTCGCCGACTTCGTCAAATCGCTCTGACCTTGGGGAAAAAAATGCCGTAAACACCGCGCATTGACGTTCGTATCTTTCTGGTCGAAGCAGAGAGCTCGCGCGAACGGCTTTCCATACACGACACCGGCCAACTGGCATAAGTGATACTGCTACTGAAATTGAACTATTATTAACCGTAATCAAAATACGGCACATACGTACCAGTCTATATTCGTCCGTCGCGACGGGGCTGACGAGGCAGCGGTGCCGACGGCTGGGCGTTCGTCTGTTGTGGCTATCGCGGAATGGTCGCTTTCCCGTCCACCGCGTATCCCACAACTCTTGCCGCTCGTGCACTTAGAAGCATTGAGCGTTTTTGTGGTGTGAGGTTGTTAAATGCAAGCCCGAGCTCCTCGGCGAGAGTTTTGTTCTCCGGATCAGGCGATTCCATGACTAGGGCTGCGGGTGCACTAGGTTTTACTAGTATTTTTAAAATGGCCGCCGTCTCGATCGACTCCCGCGTGTGGGTGCTATATGGAGTCGACATACTAAGTATCTGTTTCATGGACCGGCTCTATGACGCCATTGTACACGTCACGGAATGTTCAATTTTAGCGGGAGATTTAAAATTTTGGCTTAAATTGCCTTATTTCTCAGTGAATAAAGCATCATTTGCTTCCGGGAAAGCGCTTGGGGTACTATGAAACACCTAATCTTTCGAATAAAACAAACTTTTGTTTTCTCTTCATGGCTCCTTTAAGCGACCCTGAACCTGCGTCCACTGGCGATGTCCGCATGGCATACCCACGTGGGGGATTGGCCAGGAATCTCCTCGTCTTCCATGGCAACGGGGGGAGATGGGCGCGCGCTGCCTGGCCGCTGACATGGCACATACCCACGTGGGGGATTGGCCAGGAATCGGGCGTGAGAAGGGCTAATGCACCCGCTTAAAGGAGTACTGACACGAAATTTCAAAGCTGAGATCCGCTCTAGCAATCAAGTACAACGACAACACAAATAGGTGTCTGTGAATAAATGCATCTTTATTTCTTTGTAGTTGTGTGTGTGTGTGTGTGATCTCTCTTTCGCGAACATTACCGAACCGCGCAAATTCAACTAGTGCATTCGCACTTTCACATTCTTCCCCTCGGGGAAATGCGGGGAATTTTTTCTACCTTGTTTGCACTCCCAATATTCGTCTTGCTTTTACGTGTTGTTTTTTGGTATCTATGGTGGTAGTTCTTCCATTTACTACGTGTGAATAACGGCGAAATTACGCAGAAAATTCGCAAGCTATAAACGGTCTTTCCTGCTAGCTAGTTTACGAGAATAATAATACGAGCGGTTGTTAATAGTGGTGAAATCAGCTGGTCATCTCACGTAATAATCATTTTATTATTCACAAACGCGTGTTTTTATGAAACATCGTTTCTGTAGAATTGTATTGTGTACAGCAAATGAACTCGGTGACCTCTGCAGCAATTTTCTGTATACGACGAATTGTACGAATATTAATGTTATGCTTGTGGAACCGACACAGAATGCGGACATTTGTACTTGCTATACGAGATACACAGCTATTTGCTATTGTCGCATGTATTGAACTTCCTTAGCGATACGTTAGTAATAAAATTAGTGAATAAACCACATTTCTCGCGTACTACTTTTTCTTCCCCAAACAAAATTGGGACGCTTCAGGGTGTGCTGGCTCGCGCGTATTGAACTAAGCAAGATATCCAAACAAATATTTTGTGCACGTGCTGAAAGTCCAAGAAATTATTGACTGAAGGTTGTTGAAAACAAGATGTGCAGCAGCAACACAATCTTAAAAGCAAAATGGAAGCGGTGTTTGTTCGCGCTAGCGGCACACAGACAGTCGCGCTCGTTAAGCCCACAGCAGACGATAAGCGGCATGGTGTTTCCTTCTCGCGCATCAACGAACGCGTTGCCATAGAAGCGTAAGTGATTGCTTTGTTGTTTTTTGGTTTGGCAGTTTCGCCTACCAAGCATCAGGGGAGAAATTGGCGCGAGTGGCACAATTAT
Source organism: Haemaphysalis longicornis (assembly GCF_048455015.1). NCBI lineage: Eukaryota > Metazoa > Arthropoda > Arachnida > Ixodida > Ixodidae > Haemaphysalis > Haemaphysalis longicornis. Next base: position 3,247,191 of record NW_027526233.1, read on the forward strand.
CGGTTACCTGGGGAGAATACCAGCTGACCTAGCCATGTGACCATATCACTTTCTAAGGATGAAAGGTTGCGGTCAACTAAGCTAAACCGCCGCCTCCGTAAGCATTACTATCATTTCTGTGACATTCGTAATTTTGAGGGAATACTTCATTGTTTGCAATGTCTTCATACAGCCATGATTTAGTGCCGATAACAACAGACGGCTTTACGTTCTGCACCAGGCTATCAAATTCTTCAACTTTTTTTTTACCCTACGGCAGTTCAGAACCAAAAAGGAAAGCGTAGTAAGTGGTTTGATGCAAGGCCGTTTAGGCTTTGCTTTACAACCTCGTTTGTTTTTCGTCCACTACACATTTAACTTCGTCAAGATATAGTAGGTCGAGTCTAAGGTTAACCGGTGTTTCGGCCTCGCTGTTTGTGAATTTTCGCAAATTCCCAAAGCAATTTTCTTTTCCTTCCTGCTTGTTCCGAGAAATCTGACAGGCTGATTCCAGTGTCCTTTGCGGCTTTACTTCTGCATTTCTGCAGAATTGAAGATAGCTTATTTTTCCTTTTCCTTCGTACTTGTTCCGAGAAATCTGACAGGCTGATTCCAGTGTCCTTTGCGTCTTTACTTCTGCATTTCTGCAGAAGTTAGGCTAGCTTATTTTTCCTTGAATGACGGAAAATTCACAATCACGCATCGTTTACGTTCAAAGTAGAGTTTATAGATTCTGGGAGCCCTACCCATAGTTTGAGGGTTAATTTGTAATTTTTATGCACATACTTTCTGTGCAAGTTTTTCCGAAGCTGCCCAGCTTTCCGTGGCATCTTTATCATCGATGCAAACAAAGAGAAGCTTGTGGCGCCTACCGCGGTTTTCCAGGTCATCCACCTTTGCCCGTAACGTCTGTATGACTTTTGGATTTTCCCCAAACGTTTTTCTGCGCTCATTTACCATGGGGCCAAAATTTCCTAATTCAGGGATGTTTCCTTCCAAGTCAGAAATTTGTTTTCTCATGTTTTCTAGCGGTTCAGCTTGGGCTTTTCGGTTCGTCTCATTAAGATTTACCTGATCTTTGTTTTTTTTTTGTTCGTCAGAAACTGACTTAAGTGTGCGCTTTTCCGTAGGGCCTGGGTTTACCTCCACATCACCGCAACATAGCAATAAAGCGCAGCTCTTCGCAAAAGAAGAAATTGTCGCCTTGGACGCGTTTTACATACTGAATGCTTAACTGCACAGCTAAAAAGCACTTGTGGTGGAACCGGCAAAATTCAGACTGCCACATTTTGGGGCGGCAAAGTGACTGAACCAACCTGCACGAGAAGCAGCATATGCGTCCGTAGTTGTGCCGCAGTTGTGGATCCGCCCTTTTGTAGTCCCAAGTCAGGCTCGGCGGCGGCCCAAGGTTGCAAGACCAAATCCCTGCTTTCGCCGTGCTCAGCTGCGCTGCATGTTCCGGTCGAGCCTACGTTGCTTATTTAGCTGTTGGTGACACGTGCGTCGATAGGATGCGGGCCGGCCTTTCGACGAATGCAAGCGCTGCCAACGAGATTGCTTTTGCCAGGAAACGGGACACTCCGTGCAAACCGACACGTCACCTGCTCAAGAAGCAGAATATGCTGTGCCGGTTTCAAGCCCTACCTATCAGATAGGCGTCTATGAGATTTTTTTCTGTATTCTGTTGCATAAAGTTTGAACTAAAGCGGTTTTCAGACACATTTTCCACGAGGCGGTCCCTTCGGAACGGTTTCAAATCCATACGTGGTAGCGAAATCATTTAACTTATGCCTTCGCGTGCTCATCTTCTCCTTCGCTACCAGATGGCGCTTCTACCGAACTTGACAACGCTGAAGACGATGAGATCCAGGTGCCTACGGACGAAGTTTACCTGCGATGGCAGCGAACATCGAGAGATGGTGCGTGCGTCACTACTCTATATTGATTTTCAACCAATGTACGCTGATTGGCCTGACCCGCTTTTCCTTCCCGGTACTGGTACATGTGCTGACACTTCGTATCGGTGCATAGTTCTTTCTAACTGTCTGCAGGAACGCACACAGGCGCTCACCCTTTGTCTTACATAATTCCTCAAATATTACTCTAGTGTTCTTGCCAGTCTTTCGAACTAGACAGAAATGTTCCTGGTACGTACACTCAACCCTTCTAAATTTTAGGGTTGTTTGTCAACGAAGTAGTGCGGAGGAGGCAAGTAGAATAGACAGAGTGAAAACATGAATACGGCCAAGGGAAACTGTAGCCCCCAGGCGGACGGGAAAACGACGCGGAGGCAATCGTCACGCAGGAAATGCGTAATCGACGGAGATAGGCGGGAAGGAAAGTAGATCAAGAAGAAAAGTAAGTTATAAAGCCTCCTCTCCGGAAACCCAAGAGCATAGATGCTATAGTGAAAAAAAACCGCAAAAATATTAACGCTACGATCCCAAAGCGGAAGCACTTTTGCATCACTCGAAAGGAAATAACCTAAAAGAAAACTTATAACCCTCGGTCAACCGAAACAAAACCATTTCCTTTTGCTGCGCTTAACCAGAACGCAAATCTATGATATAATAAAATAATTTCTCTGCTTTTATAGCAAACGTTTACGGCATTTAATGGCTTCCCGCTATTCTGCGGTTACAGCGTTTCGATGTTAACTGCTTTAAAGCGAAGCTTGTTATGCCTCAAGGACGGCGTGGGTAGACCGTGTGAAAACGTACTGCAGGAGAGTTAACTTACAAAAGTGGATTCACAAAACAACGATGGTGAGAAATGAAAGCAGATATATTCCCGTGGTCGCAATCAAACCTGGGTCCCTCGCGCTATGAGTCTATCCGGTTGCGCCATTTCGACATGGTCAAAGGAGTTTGAATTTCGGACCTTGAATTGAACGAAGAAGCAGCAGCTGTGTGTGGAGCCCAGCCAACGTGGGATTCTAATGAACGCTTTTAAATAGCATGTGTCATCTCGTAAATATATCGTGTCTTCATCAACAACGGTTCCTGTCATCCGCTCTGCAGCCAGGTAACAATTTTAAGGACAAATACGCAGTTAAAAAAGGGATTTTATTGGCTGTTTGATGCTGCAGTTCCTTAGTATGTCGTCCTTATGAGCGCAAATGAATTGAGTCTACTTAAAGGACGCATACGGAAGCCCAAGGAAGCTTTCAATGGGTTTCAAAAAATGGCCGTCGTGGTCACTGCACGTTCCTGGATCAGTGAAGTTTTAGTTGGCTCGATAGGAAAGGGACTTTCTAAATCGTTGCTGTGTTTTTCCTCTGGGTACTAATGCCACGACGTGTATATATATATATATATCTCTATATATATATATATATATATATATATATATATATATATATTTATATATATATATATATTTATATATATATATATTTATATATATATATATTTATATATATATATATATATATATATATATATATATATATATATATTTATATATATATAGATAGATAGATAGATAGATAGACAGATAGATACATATGTACATATATAGCAAATCACAATAGGAAATGAGGGGCTCGTAGAAATAACACAGAAATAAGGGTTGGCAGTCAAGAAAAACCTCTGAAAGCAAAAGGGAGGTTGTGGTAGGTCATTGAAACAGATAAAGGATTTGGAAAGAAAGAAAGAAAGCGGAGAAAAAATACCCGACATGTGGGATCCGAACCCACGAACTCCAGAATACCGGTCTGGTGCGATAAGCACTACGCTACCGGCGGGGCGATTTCCTTCCCCCCCCCCCCCGCTTTCTGGGGTATGTATGTCAATGTAATTTTTTCCTGTGCTTGGGGGTGGTAGCCAGCGCCACATTGACTTCTTGGGGTGAAGGGGACCTTCTTTTTTAATCCCCGCGCCGTGACTCGCGTGTCTACGACATGTCGAGAGTGGTCAACCAGCGTATACCCAGCGTATAATTTGGAAAGAAAGAAAGCGTAGAAAAAATGGCCGCCAGGTGTATATATATATATTGTGCTCAGCTCCAAAGGGGCAGGTCTTGATCAATCCGATCCGATATTCCGTACAAATTCTCTATTTGAAAACTTCGTGTTAATTCACACATGCACAAACACCACGTGTGGTCTTCTTTATTTTTCGTGTGTGTTGATTTGTAACTGCGCAAGACTATTCACCAGCTTTTATCATTTCGTGCCTATATATGCCTATATAAGTTTACTCTGGCCAAGACAACACCCCGGTCGGAACGTTAGTCACATTATCGTTTTCATATTTTCATACGTGTGTCTACCCTCTCATGTATGTTTGAAAACAAATCCCGGAACTCATTCAGCGCTACATATATATATATATATATATATATATATATATATATATACGGAAAGAAATGCCGGCAGTCTACAACGCCAAAGAAGGCATAGGGGAAGGTTAGACTATTTTTTTACCGTTAGTGACGTTACATTATTATTAATTTTTAATTATTACGTGAGAAAGAAAGAAAGAAAAACACGCGCCCAGAGTGGGGACCGAACCCACGCCTTTCGATTAGATCTCGAATGCCTTACCAATTCGGCTATCTGGGCGACTGTGTTCTGCTTCACTTTCTGGGGTATTTATATTTACTACAACTGTATCTGACGCTTGAGGGTTGTAGCCAGCGCCACTCAGACTACACGGGGAGAAGGGGACCTTCTTTTTCAACCCCCGGGGCGTGACGCGAACGTCTACAGCCTGTCATGAGCGGTCAACTGGCGGGAAACCCTCTTATGCTACCTTGGCATCAAGGCTGCCAGAACCGAGGCCCTCGCTAAGCTTTCGCGCGATAATAGGGTGTGGAAATGAGGGGCTCGTTAGGAAATACAGAAAGAAATGCCGGCAGTCTACAACGCCAAAGAAGGCATAGGGGAAGGTTAGACTATTTTTTTACCGTTAGTGACGTTACATTATTATTAATTTTTAATTATTACGTGAGAAAGAAAGAAAGAAAAACACGCGCCCAGAGTGGGGACCGAACCCACGCCTTTCGATTAGATCTCGAACGCCTTACCAATTCGGCTATCTGGGCGACTGTGTTCTGCTTCACTTTCTGGGGTATTTATATTTACTACAACTGTATCTGACGCTTGAGGGTGGTAGCCAGCGTAGCCTATGCCTTCTTTGGCGTTGTAGACTGCCGGCATTTCTTTCTGTATTTCCTAACGAGCCCCTCATTTCCAAACCCTATATATATATATATATATATATATATATATATATATATATATATATATATATATATATATGAGGAAAGCAAGTTCTCTTTGCTGAAACCTAGGCCACAATCGTGCCTTAACCTTGTTCGAAGTTTTTCTTCTCATGTATATATATATATATTTATATATATATATATTTATATATATATATATATATTTACATTATGGCCAACCTCTCCTTAAAGGATATGCGCCATTGCCAAGCTGGTACACAGCTTTGGGAGACGACGATGACGCTGCTTGCCTTGCAGACGTGCGCGCTGTTCCGGGGACATTCGAGCTACTTTGCCCACCGGCTTGTATTTGACTGTTAATACATCTTATTACCAGCAGTGCCTTCATTGCCACGTCACCTCTTGTGGTGAAGGTGCAACTTCCCTACCTCTGTCCCGCCAGTCTTGCACAACACGGAGCTTCGGTCAGGATGTCACACCCATCGCGGGACAATGCCACCAACCCGTGAGCCTGCATTCCCCAACCCGATAGTCATTGTCTCCCCACCTCGCGCCCCTGGCTTTTTCTCTGGCGCTGACGATGAGGACATTGTTCAATGGCTCAGCATGTACGAGCGCGTCAGTACCCACAACCCGTGGGATGACACTTTCATGTTGGCAAATTTACCCTTAAATCTGAAAAAACCCGCTCTGGTGTGGTTCCAAACCAACTAATCCAGGCTGACCAGTTAGGATCAATGCAAGCAGGAACTGCGCTATTTGTTTGGTAACTCTGTGGCGCGCCTGCTTGCCGCAAAGAAAGACCTCTCCTCTTGCGTCCAGTCATCCACCGAGTCGTACGTGGCTTACATTCTGGACGTTTTGGCGCTCTGCTCAAAAGTAGGCCCCAGCATGCCTGAGTCTGACAAGGTTGGGCACATCCTTAAGGGCATTGGGACGACGCTTTTAATTTGTTGCTTTGCAAAGAGTGCTCCTCCGTTGAGTCCGTCTTGAAGGAATGCCACCGCTTTGAAGAAGCAAAGTGTCGTTGGTTAGCGCACTCGTTCACCCGCCTCACCCACGCCGCGGCAACATGGTCGTGTGTGGATGTGGCAACGCCACCCCGCCCACCGCAGACCGATGACCTGCCGACTTATACCGACCCTCTGACGGCGATAGTGCGCCGCGAAATAGAGGCCATGGCTCCGGCTATCGTGCCTCAATACGACCATGCCCGAAATGCCCCGACTGTAGAACTCATCCAGGCAGTCGTGCGTGAAGAGGTTTCCAACCTGGGAATTCTGCCTGTGTGTTCTCTGACGTGCTCGCATGCTCCTGCAAGCTCCTCCACTCCCTTCGCCCGGAGCAGAATGCCCAGCCGTTACGACGCCCCACCCCGTTACCGCCGTCGCAACCCTACCGAATGGCGTATCGCTGACAACCGGCCAATTTGCTTCAATTGTTCGCGCGTCGGGCATGTGTCTCGCTACTGCCGTTACCGCTGGTCGTCGCCGCCACAGCCAAGGTTTCCTGATACAAGCTATTCCAGCGACAGGACCCACAAATTCATGCCTGGTTACCAGCAGCGTGACGTTTCCGGCAGTTCCCTGACCACCCGTTTTGGCCATTCCCCGTCCCCACAACGTCGCCAGTATCGTTCGCCTCAACCCCGCCTTCCTTCCCCGCCTGCTTCTTACGCCGCTACCTCCCCGGGAAACTAGCTCATGCAGCTCCCGGAGGTGATGCTGCATTTCCGACCTGGCCGGAAAATCCTCTCTTCACTAATACGACGAAACACAATCTCTTGGAAATTGATATTGATGGTATTCGTGTAGACGCCCTGATAGACACCGGTGTGAACATTTCAGTTATGAGCTCGCCCCTTCGCCGCCGCCTGCTCAAAGGTATGACGCCTGCTCCCTCCAACGTTGTACGAGTAGCCGATGGACGGGACACCCACCGTAGCAGGTCTCTGCACAGCTCGAGTTGGCATCGCAGGACACAAAAAAGCAGTTCAATTCACCGTCTCGGACGCATGCCCTCATGATATTATTGTTGGCCTCGACTTTCTTACTGACCATGCCACCCTCATAGACTGCGCCTCCGGCATCCTCCGTCTTGACCTGCCGATTGGTCCTGTTGCCGATACTGAACCTTATCACCGTCTATTCTATACCGAACACCTACGATTAGCTCCAAAAGCCATAACCTACGTTTCTTTGTCCCCATGCCCACCTGTCCCGGACGGCGAGTACATGGTTTCCCCTCTTACTGACGTTCTCCTACAGCACAACGTCGTGCTTCCTTATACAGTCGTCACGGTCGCACAAAATCAAATAAGTTGGCCGTTCTTGAATATTGGTCGTTCCTACCAAGTTCTTCCACGGGGAATGTCACTGGCCACTGTTTGTCCGCTCGATGGATGCCAGCCCTCTTCTGTGTCCCCTGATGTCCCTCCAAGTGCTCCCGACGGTCCGAAAGATCATCCACCGACCTCCGATGACTTAACAAAGATGATGTCGTCGGACCTTTCCGCCTCACAAGCTCGCCAACTGCACGAGCTACTGGCATCCTACCGGGACATCTTGGATTTGGACGACCATCCGTTAGGCCAGACTTCGGAGGTAACGCACCGCATCAACACAGGCGATGCGGCCCCTATACACCGGCGACCATATCGGGTGTCTCAAACGGAACGGGCAATCATCCAAACCGAGGTAGAGAAAATGCTGAACAAGGTTTCATTGAACCTCCTTCAAGCCCGTGGGCATCACCAGTCGTCTTGGTGAAAAAGAAAGATGGTTCGTCGCGCTTCTGCGTTGACTACCGGCATTTGAATAAAATCACTATGAAGGACGTTTACCCACTCCCTCGAATAAATGATGCGCTCGATTGCCTTCACGGTGCGTCCTATTTCTCGTCGATGGACCTACGGTGTGGCTATTGGCAGATTGCTGTTTACGCCATGGATCGCGAAAAGACCGCTTTCGTTACGCCGGACGGCTTGTACGAATTCAAGGTCATGTCATTCGGTCTTTGTAATGCACCTGCGACCTTCGAAAGGTGGATCGACTCAATTTTGCGCGGTTTCAAGTGGTCGATGTGCATCTGCTACTTGGATGACGCCATCGTGTTTGCCCCAACATTCGAGACACATCTTCAACGTCTGTCGGACATCCTTGCGGTCTTTCGCCATGCCGGGCTCCAGCTCAACGCGTCCAAATGCCATTTCGCGGCGGCCAACAACTTAAGATCCTGGGATATGTAGTGGACGCTGCTGGTGTGCGACCTGATCCTGACAAGGTGCGCACCATCAAAGAGTTTCCTGTCCCTCGATCTGCGAAGGACGCTCGCAGCTTTGTTGGCCTATGCTCTTACTTCCGCCGCTTCATCGAGAACTTCGCTGACATAGCCCGCCCGCTCACGGATCTTCTGAAGACCGATACCTCGTTCTCGTGGGGCTCCGCACAAGCCACGGCTTTTTCCTCGCTCATTAACCGTCTGACCCGTTGTCCGATTTTGGCCCATTTCGATGATACGGCTCCGACAGAAGTTCGTACTGATGCAAGTGGGCATGGCATAGGAGCTGTCTTGATCCAGCAACAGGCAGGTGGCACCAGAGTGATAGCTTATGCCAGTCGCCTTTTGAACCCCGCCGAACGCAACTATTCTATCACTGAGCGTGAATGCCTCGCACTTGTATGGGCTGTCAGCAAGTTCCGTCCGTACTTGTACGGCAAAATATTCGCTGCAGTTACGGATCACCATGCGTTATGCTGGCTTTTCACTCTGAACGACCCCACCAGACGACTTGGTCGTTGGACATTACGGCTACAGGAATACGACTATTCGGTCGTCTACAAGTCTGGTCGCATGCACAGGGACGCGGACTGCCTGTCTCGTCACCCTGTTGACCCCCCTGACCTTCGAGACAGTGACGACGACCCCGGCGTATTCGCTCTGCCGGACTTGCTCAACCTTTTCTGACCATCAGCGCCGTGATCCGTCGCTTTACTAGATCATCCAACGCCTTAGCTCCGAGCCGGCCGACCCTTCTCCGCGTGAATTTATGCTTCGTGATGGCATCTTGTTCCGCCGAAACTTTCGCGAAGACGGGCCTGACGAGCTACTTGCACTGCCTCAGCATCTCCGCTCTGACGTCCTCCGCGAGCTTCACGACGCGCCCACAGCTTGTCACCTTGGCGTGGCTCGGACTTACGACCACGTGCGTCGGCGCTTTTACTGGCCGGGCTTATACCGGTCCGTGAGGCGATACGTCACGGCATGTGATCTATGCCAACACCGTAAAACGCCTCGTTTGCTTCCAGCCGGCACCCTTCAACCAATGGATGTTCCCACTGACCCATTCTTCCGTGTAGGAGTAGACCTTCTCGGCCCTTTCCCCTTGTCCCGGTCGGGCAACAAGTGGATTGCTGTCGCCTCGGATTATGCTACGCGTTACGCTATCACGCGTGCCCTCCCCACCAGTTGTGCCACAGACGTAGCCGACTTCCTCCTACATGATGTAATGTTGCACCACGGGGCCCCTTGTCAACTGCTTACGGATCGTGGGCGATACTCTTGTCCCAAGTTATTGATGACCTCCTCCGTTCCTGACGTACGAAGCACAATCTTACAACCGCCTTTCATACGCGAACAAACGGACTTACTGAACGCTTCAACAAGACGCTCACGGATATGCTGGCCATGTACGTGTCCGCCGACCACCGCGACTGGGACGTACCACTACCCTACGTTACGTTTGCTTATAATTCTTTCCGCCTCGACGCTGATGGCTACTCCCCTTTCTTTCTTCTTTCTGGGCGAGAGCCTGCCTTACGATTGGACACAGTGTTGCCTAACTCGGGGACATTCACAACCGAATACGCAAGAGACGAGGTAGCGCAGGCTGATTTGGCCCGACAGGTTGCCCGCGCCAGGCTATCGACTGCACAAACAGCCCAGAAAGACCGCTATGACCAGCACCATCGCGATGTGTACTTCACTCCTGGCACTTTGGTACTCCTGTGGACTCCATCGCGCCACATTGGCCTGTCTGAAAAACTGCTTTGTTGTTTCAAGGGCCCTTACCGCATCCTACGCATGGCAACTCCCGTGACCTATGAAATTGGACCCCTCACGCCTTCGCCGTCATCTCATTCAACGTCGCAACTTGTGCACGTCTCCCGCCTGAAGCCGTACCACTCCCGCGATCCAGGCTGCCTCTAACCTTGTTCCGTTGTTTGCACCGGGTCGGTGCTCTCGCCGCCGGAGGTTATGTCACGGGCTTTGGCAGATTGGCAATCCAAGTGTTAAGCTATGGCCAACCTCTCCTTCAGGAATATGCGCCACTGCCAAGCTGGTGCACAGCCTTGGGATACGACGACGACGCTGCTTGCCTTGCGGACGTGCGCGCTGTTTCGGGGACATTCGAGCTGCTTTGCCCACCGGCTTGTATTTGACTGTTAATACATCTTATTACGAGCAGTGCCTTCATTGCCACCTCGCAATATATATATATATATATATCTATATAGCAGAACAGAAAGATACGGTACCAGGGACACATATCAAGGGTGCAGCACTGGGAATGACGACTGCAACCTTGATATATATATATATATATATATATATATATATATATATATATATATATATATATATATATATATATATATTCCTGAAACACAAAAACTCACACAGAGAGCGAAAAAATAACGGCAGTGGAAACAGGAACACACGCGAAAAACATCAGAAAATCACAACAAAAATTTACTGACGTTTCAGGAAGAGGACTTCCTTTCTTCAGAGTACAGAAAAGGTTGGTTTCAGGGTCATATATATACAGCAAAAGTAGCAGGGGTGAGGGCAGGGCGAGGGCAGGTAGAGTTTGTACAATGGGATCATGGTTGGTGGGCAGCAAAAGAATGAGGGAAGTGAGAGGCAAAAAAACAGGATAACAAGTACCTACAGTCACGCGGTACCAGCATGAAAAAAAATTAACATGGTAATTTCCCCTTTCCCCCGAGGCAACAGGGGTGAAAGAGGGGTCAAAACAAGATATGCCCATGCACGCATTTGACATCGGCAGAAAAACTGCTTACTTGTTACCATGGATGTCTTGTCGCTATATAATAACATTCCTAATGCGGATGGTATCACCGCTGTATCATATGCGTACGAGCGATCGGCGGGTGACAAGCCTATCGATTCTATCACCCTTGAAACTTTCCTTCAGTTTATCCTTGAGCTTAACAATTTTGAGTTTGATGGCATCAATTGCGTGAAAGTCAGCGGAACGTCAATGGGAACCAAGATCGGGCGGAACTACACGAATATCTTTATGGGAATAATACAGTCAAACTTCCTCGCAACCCGAAATTTGAAGCCAGTGTACTACAAAAGGTATATAGATTATATATATATGATAGGGCAGCATGGTGAAATGGAACTTCTTACGTTTATTGAAGCTTTTAACCTTGCGCATCCTACTATACCCCTCTCTCATTCCTACTCTACGCACAGCTTAAATTTCCTGGATGTTACAGTCACAGTTTCTAAGGACAGGCTTCAGACTAACCTCTTTAGAAAACCTACGGACACGCGCCAGTATTTGTACTTTCATAGCAGCCATGTCAGGCACTGCAAGACTGCAATGCCTTATAGCCAATCTCACCGGTTTAGGCGAATCTGCACAAGCCAAGCGGATTTAGATTCTAACTTTAGAGAACTTAAAATCGCTCTCTTGAACAAAAAATACCCAGAGAAGGTGATCGATGCCGCCATTACGCGAGCTAACCAGTTGAACCACACCGAAATTCTCCACAAGAAAGCTCCAAAACCCAATCCACAAACAAACCTCGCTTTGATCCATTCGGCCTCTTGTCCGAACGTTGCATTTGTACTAAGGAAACATCACAACATTCTTGTTCAAAGTGAACACCTAAAAAGAATACTTCCCGCGACACCACGCGTTGTTCATAGACGCACAAAAAATTTTGGTGTCGTTCTCACCAAATCTAGCAACAGCCGACCACAGACTACTGGTTTCATGCTCTGTAACAAACCACGAAGTAAGGTATGCCCACAAATGACCACCACACAGCGCGCCGCCAGCACAGCGTCAAACTATTATGTTAATGTAAAAAAGTACGTTACTAAAAGAGTACTTAAAGTGTGGTTGTATTACTTGTAGTTTGTCTGTGCGTTCCAGTCTGCTTGCCATGTTTTACGGAGTTGCTGTCTAATGTGTGGCTTGAGGTCTCTGTAATGTAGTGTTGTTATGTTTAGTGTGTTTGGGAGTGCAGGATCCTGAATCCATTTTATCCGCCAGTTCATTTCCACCCGTACCAGAGTGGCCTGGCATCCAACACACAGTCCCCCCCTGGTTTGAAGAATAAGCTATGATAATTGTTAGAAGACAAGATCAGTGACATGGTTAGTCAATGACTTTCCGGGTGATAATGCACGGACCACACTCAGCAAATCTGTACAGGTGACGGTTTCAGGGATATGATGTTTAACTATGTGAATTACAACCACAAAAATATCTTATGCTTCTGCCTTAAAAATTCTTGTATTTACATTCATAGTTCGACTTGCTTTAAAATGGGGTCCATGCGTAGCACAAAATACCGCAGTCAAAGTTTTAGAGACACCACTGAAAAACGCTGCAGCCCTGTATTTACCCTGCATATAAAAGAAATGCTTGAAAATCCCACTTCTTGGTATTCTATTCTTATTGCATTGTAAGAAAGGGAAGTCACATGACACAGGAAGAAGATGCCATGGTGCTACAAGATCAGTGTGAGATGATTTGAATGTGTTTAAAAAGGAGATACCATGAATAGTCACCTCGGCCCTCACTATCTGCGAGAAAGGAACAGAAATTGATGGCGGGTTTAAAAATAGTTGAGTTGGGGATGTATCATTAAAATCCTGTGTAAGGGGGTGTTTATTCATTTGAGATTTTGGAGCCATATAGGTCAACATAACTTCGCTGGTATGTTAGCACCATTTGTCGCCCTCTGCATAAAAACTGTGGACAGGACTGGTTCGAAATACACCACAAGACAGGCGAAGCCCCATGTGAAGCAGTGGGTCGAGCATTTTAAGTGCTGTTTTCGTGGCATAACACTTCCGTATTCCAATCGTGACCCTACCAAAGTGGCATAAAGGTGAAGCAGGAGTTGTTTGTCTGCACCGTATGATTGGTGAGATAGGACTTTCTGAATATTCATTGTTTTTACGCATTTTTAGTCGTTTTATATGAGATATGAATGTGAGTTTTTCGTCAAACACCACACCCAAAAACGTGTGTTCCTTTTTTTCTGGAATTGAATCACCATTGAGTTACATGTCGGCATCGGACAGGATGCCGCGCCTTCTTGGGAATACAACACTGGTGCTTTTCGCAGGATTCCGTTTTTGGTCTGCCCAGCGAGAAAGTTTGTTTACCCCAAACTTGACCGGACGTTCACATATGGACATGTTACATGATTTGAAAGATATTTAAACGTCATCTATATAAACCAGGAAAGAAATACAGGGCGGCAGTGCCTTTCGGAGCGAGTTCATCTTAATGATAAACAATGTCCAGCCACAAAAACGCCACCTTGAGGCACGGCATTCTTCGGCAAGTGAAACTTTAATAGGGCTGACTCAACTCTGACACGAAATGTCAGTGTAAACGTGTAACTAGAATGAGTGTTCAGCATGTTACCTGAGATACCAAAATATTTTAAGTCTCTAAGAATGTCACAGCGCCTTGCTGTATCACATCTCTTCAATATCAAGAAATGCTGTCATGCAGTATTGGTTATGTATGTATGCATCCTTAATGTAGGCCTCTAAAGAAACCAGTTGATCGTTTGGGGATCGCCCCGCCCGGAAGCCTGCCTGCCAGCTCTCGAGAAGAACACTGTACTCTAGAAAGTACGCGTGCCTCCTATTGATCATCTTCTCCAGAAGCTTGCACAGGCGGCTTCTTAGGGCAATGGGACGATCACTAGCAGGGGAAGACGGATCCTTTCCTTCCTTCAGAAAAGCCACTACGATGGCCTCACTCCAACGACCTGGAAGGTGCCCCGAATGCCATATTTTATTGTAGGGGTGCAAAAGTTTTTCGAGTGCGTCTGTGTGTAAGTGTTGTATGATGGTGTACGTAATGTTGTCTTTACCTGGAGCTGAAAGCTTACAAGTACTGAGAGCCAGCTTCAGCTCATCAACTGTAAAGGGAGAGTTATAAAAGGTGTTTGAATTATTATTATCCCACAACAATTTATTTATTTATTTATTTATTTATTTAATTTATTACAAGTACCTACATCGCCCATTGGGCATTGTTATAGGGGGTTGCAGTAGAAAATAGATTACAAACAGCAAAATTATTACCTAAATAAAATCATGCGTAGCATTCTACATGAGAAATCTAAACACGTGCAATACAGCGTTGTAACAAAAGTACAAAACACAGGATTATACAACGAAAGCAGTAATTATACATATCAAAAATCAACAACCAAAAGCCAACGTTATTTCAGCAACTCAAAATGCTGCTTCAATGGCTGTTACGAAATTATAATCCGAGAATATTGGTATTTTTAGCGCATTCCATTCGCTAATAAAGCTTGGAAAGAAAGAGTATTTTAGGACATTCAATAGACAGGTATATTCTCTAATATTATATAAGTGATCTTTCCTTTCGGACATATTACTAGGCGTCTTTAAATACCGCTCTTTATTTATTCCTGTATTACCATGATATATATTATAAATTTAAGTCTTCGAACTTTCCGTCGTCCACAAAGGTGTTTCCATCCCAGGGCCTGAAGAATTCCAGAAGTCCCCATTCTAAAATCGTAATTACCTGTTATAAACCTGGCAGCCCTTTTTTGCACCCTTTCCCACTTTTCTTTCAGTAAATTCGTGAAAGGGTCCCAAGAACCGTACTCTAGAATTGCGCGCACATTTATAATATGCAAGGTTTCTTGAGTGTTTGTGGTGCGTCGCTGAAATTTCTTTGGAGAAAATAAATTAAGCGCAAAGCCTTGGCTGTCATTAAATCTACGTGACTGGTCCAAATTGTCGTGAATGTTACGCCAAGATACTTAATTTGATCTCTGTTTTGTACTGTGGAGGAATTTAAGTAATAAGACCTGAATACTACTTTTTTTGTTAGTAAATTGCGCATGAAAACATTTAGTTAGGTTTAAATTCATTTGCCACTGAGCACACCAAGATACAATCTTATCGAGGTCAGACTGCAGAACTTTGGTGTCATCAACACATCTGACTGGGCAATTTAAAACACAATCATCAGCATAAAGCCTCACTGTAGAGGAAAATTATTGATGAAAATAAAAAAAGAAGCCACCCCAGAATAGACCCCTGTTGCACCCCGGACAGTACATCATCTTTTGATGAAGACACACCATTTATCACAACACATTGCTTACGGCCGCTGAGATAATCCTTATTCCAGTCTATGAGGGTTTTAGGAATACCAAGAAACGACAACTTATGCAGCAAAAGACTGTGGGAAATGATATCAAAAGCTTTTTTGAAGTCCAAAAATACACCGTCCAATAGAATGCCCTGGTCGGATGGTGAAGCGATGTCATGTAGGAAATTGGTTAGCTGTGTAACACAAGAAAGGCCTGCGCGCAAGCCATGTTGGGACGGAGTGAAAAAATTATTTTCTTGAAGGTGTTTCATAAGGCAAGAATAAATTATGTGTTCCAGTGTCTTGCAACAAACGGGAGTTCGCGATACCGGTCTATAGTTAGATACTTTATCACGGTCGCCGGATTTGTGCAAAGGGGTGAAAATGGCTAACTTCCACTTTCGCGGCAATTTTCCGCACCCTATCGATACCTCATTATATACGGCTAGAAATGGAGCTATGTGATCAGCACAACGTTTTGGGAGGTGGTTTGAAATACCGTCGGGACCATCCGCAGACTGGGAATTCACCTTATTGAAACTTATACCTGATTCAGTTATGATATTGTAGGGCGCTATGTCGGGCGAGAGCAAGAAGCCTCAGGCAGGAGAACCGTTCGTCGGCAAGAACAAGGAGATTCTATTTTGTGAGCACACCGCAAGACCACGTGTCCTCATGCGCTCGCTCAGCCGCGCCTGTCCCGCCATGTCGCTTGGGCTGCCGCGCGAGGTGCGGCGCTAGATCTAGCGATGTCGCTGGAGCTGCTGCTACAATATCATCTGATGCTGGTAACGACCTGAGGGTTGTAACGGGAGATATCAAGCTTGGCGGAGAAAAAACGAATTGAAAATATTCAAAATACGCATTGAAGCATTCTGCTCTACTCATATCATCTTTAAGAAACTTCCACTGATGTTTTTTTATTACTTTTATTATAACGCCATACATCATTTGGATTTGTTTGATTTTCTATTAAGGGACGATAAATATTCGCGCTTCGCCAGCCTTATCTGCGTCTTCAGGCTAGAGCCTAATGCTTTAACCTTTCTAATTAAATAAGCACTTCGCGTGCGACAATAATCTTTGTACGCCCTAGCCTTCCGTTTAATTGACGCACGTATATCTTTAGTAATCCAAGGTTTATCACCACGACCACTGGCAGTTACAATTTTCTATGGGACATAAATGTTTACCAGAGACAACAGTTTGTCTTTAAAGAACCCCCACAATATTTGAATATCATTGGACTGACAGCATTGGATAAATATCGGAAGGTATGTATTAAGTTCAGAATTGATGGCATCAAACCTGCCTCTGTCGTATGGGAACACGTCTCGTGAACGAGGTCTACTGATTTCTATCTTTTTCCACTCTGTTGTAGCCGCAACGACATCGTGATCCCTTATCCCTGGAGTTAGAACAACCGACTTCATTAAAGTATTACGATTCATAAAAAGCAGGTTCAGGCCACTATCACTTGCCGAAACCAGTCGTGTTGGAAAGTTAACAAACTGGAAAAGGTCGTAAACTCTGGTAAGGTCAAAAAAGCAGAATGAAGTTTTGACCGACTATTTTCAACTTGAAGAAAATTGCACCATTCAACATTAGGCATGTTAAAATCACCAGCCAGCATAATTGGTTCGGAGGAAAGAGCCGAAAGGGTTTTAGACAAACTAAGCAAAGGTGACACACTAGAGTTACCAGGAGGCCGATAAAGGACCCCAAAACAAAACCGTTCCCTTAAGAAAACGTTCTTCTACAGCAATCCGACTCAGAGTTGTTACCTGCGCTCTGTATTGGTACGGTTGGTATGCCGTTCGAATCAGAATGAACACACCCACACCGTGCGTATTACGGTCTTTGCGGAAGGCTGTGTAACCTGTTGGAAAAACGTCATTATCTCAAATCGGTTCATCTAGCCAAGATTCAGTTCCAAAAACAACGTCGGGTTGCGAAATTTTAATCAGGGTATCAAACTCGTACACCTTATTCTTTAAACTTCGGCAATTGACAACAATAACTGATAGGGTTTCGGGAAGTTCCTTCTTGCGCTGCGCTATAGCGCGCACCAAGCGCTATTGAGCGCATCATTTCACTGAGTAACTTCCACTGTCGAACATGAACGATTTATTTTCCCATTTTGGCCTCCATTCTGCCCTGGTTGTATTTGATTTTAACCTTCGCGTCAGTTTGCTTCCCGTATTCCAGTAAGTTTTGCCTTTGCTGGCGAGCGATTTCGGAATAATCTTCGCCAATAGAAAAATCCGTTCCCTTTTGTTTTGAAGCACCAGATATAACGCTTTGTTTGTCCTTGTACAACGCAAATGTCACAATCACTGGCCGATGTTTCTCGCCCCCGACCTTGCCGATTCGGTGGGCACGCTCGATTGCGGAGGAGGACACTGTTACTCGTACCTTTTCCGCACACAAATCGATCACTTTCTTTTCCGATTCACCCCCATTGACAGACCAAGAAACAAAAGATCGTTTCTACGCGACCGGTTTTCTGCATCATCCTGATTCAATAAAGCGTTTCTCATGCTGTCAACAAGGTGGCTGCGTTGAGTGGATAGCTCTGTTCTTTCCTCGCTTGATGATGCAGTAGGCAAATCTTCTGCCAACCTTTCGATTTTGCATTCGATGGTTTGAAATTTTTCCTTCAGTTCTTGCTGCCCGGTCTCTAATTTGTCGAGTTGTTTCATAAGCTTGTCCTGTGCCTCGAGTATCTGTGGTAAACAACGCAGAGCCTTTAAAAGTTCTTGCTCTAGTTCCTCGTTTATTGGTCATGGGTTTTCTTCCACATCACCTGACAAAAGCAGCCTTGCCCTCACCGCAGCCAGAGCAATAAACTCATCAATGCTATACACAGCACAAACCAACATTCGCACAAAGGTCCCTGGGGGCTCCGGTACCACCTTTCGAACAGTGGCACCACTCGTATAACGATAACATTCACAACCTGCAAAAAGAGCAACCGTAAGTGTGCGGTTCGCATGTCGGCACCGGAACCCGAAGGGTCCAGTTGCAGCAGCAGCTTAGGAAGCCTTTCGTCGTATGACGAGCACCCCTGGTGGTGGTTGACGCCTCGGTCACCCATGACGGCTCCGTCACCCATGACGCATCGAGATGCAGCTACAGGCACGTGTCGATCACAGCAGCGCGACAAGCTTTCACACCTATACTAGTGCTTCTGCAAACAGTCTCCGTACACTGCGCAGTCGTGATGAGCAACTGTTGATTCGTCGCCCACCACAGGAACTTGTTGAAAACTTCACCGATGCTGGTAGCTGAACACATTTACTTGATATCGCTGTTGTGTCCATGTGGCCATGGCTCAAAACCGGCGCCGAACACCGTTACCAAAGCCTGCAAAAAGAGCAGCCGTAAGTGTGCGGTTCCCATGTCGGCACCGGAACCCGAAGAGCCCAGTTGCAGCAGCAGCCTAAGAAGCCTTTCGTCGTATGACGAGCACCCCTGGTGGTGGTTGACGCCTGCGTCAGTCACATGAGGCATCCATGACGCAGTGAGATGCAGCTGCAGGCACGTGTCAATCGCAGCAGCGGGACAAGCTTTCATACCTATCCTAGTGCTGCTGCAAACAGTCTCCGTACACTGCGCCGTCGTGCTGAGCAACTGTTGATTCGTCGTCCACCACAGGAACTTGTTGAAAACTTCATCGATGCTGGTAGCCGAACGCATTTCCATGATATCGCTGTTGCGTCCATTTGGCCATGACTCAAAACCGGCGCCGAACACCGCTACGACAGCCTGCAAAAAAGAGCAGCGGTAAGTGTGCAGTTCGCATGTCGGAACCGGAACACATAGATGTTTTGTATTTCATGAAAGTGTTTGTGTAGTGTGCAGAACTGGACGCGTGTTGGAAGTGTTGTGCAAGTGTGTTGACCTGATCTCTGAGTGTGTCCCCTGTACTGCTCACCAGGGGCAGGCTGTGTTCCTGTTGCCCCGTGAGCTTACATATACGTGTCTGTCGCGATATTCATGTCCCTCCTTGACGGGTTTTCTTGCCGCTCGCCATTTTTGGGCCGAGAGGAGTCGCACCGCGTAGCGAAGAAATGTTTTCGCCGCCATTGTCGCACCCGGGTCGGCTGGCCTTGTGTTTCGGGGAGAGAGTTTGGTGAGAGTGCCGCGGCCTACGGAAGGCTGCGCCCCGCGAATTCTTGGAAGACGCGCGGCCCGGTTGACTATGTGCGTGGTGCAGCGCGGGGCTTGCGGGGAGAATGGGCTGAGAACTGGCGGTGGCCGGACGGACGGCCGGGACGCGGCGTCGGACTTGAGGGCTGTTCTGGGGAGGCCGAGCGACGATGGCGGTGAACTCCGGGTCCCCGAAGGTCGCCTCGAGGAGGTGAAAGTGCTCAGCCGATGTTCGCCCAAATTGCGTCGCTGATGAGCGGCGCCCACCCACAGGTGACCGACAGCCTCCGTCACCCCGGCGAGACCATCAGCCGGACCGCAGATAAGATGTTCTCCCCTTCTCAACCCTTCATTGGACTCTTTCTACTCGTCTTCTCTGTTGTATTTATCTAAGTGGACTGCACGGGCTTCTTATCGGCCTCCTTCAGTGCACCACACTGTATGTGTTCTTCGCGGGCCTTTGTTAGCAATTGGGGGAAGCCTCCAACCCCACCTATTGTACACTCTACTATCCCCTTCATTTACTGTCGCCTTCTGCTTGGGCTCCTAACGGCGAGTACCGTTTTATTAATTCTCATCAATGTGCTCAATGTCGGTCTCATGGCAGCTATGACCCCGACGGGGTGTCAACTGCCGTGTGTTATTAAGTTGTCAAACCTTCTGTCTGTCTGTTCTGGAATTTCTGTCGATGTGGATAAAGTAAATCTGCCTCGTTTTGAGACTGTTATCCCGTGCCCCGTCTCGTGCTTCACGCCAGCGGCCAATCAGCGTGGACCTATCGCCGCTTAGCAGGTCCGAACCACATCCTCTATTCGTGTCCAGGGGGGAGTTGTTTGCGCTCCTCCGTCCGAGACATCAGCCACTAAATTACCTCGCGCAATTTTGTGACAGTGTCTCTGCTTTGCGTGCGTCTGTGTACAGGTTTATGGATGTGAGGAAGGCATGCCAACTCTCCCTTTTTGCATCATAGCGCACGCGCTTCCGGCGTGCTTTTGCCCATTTGAAGAATACAAGGTTATCAGACTTGGGGTACCGGAGAAGAACACCCCACGCCTTGTTCTGGGCCACTCGCGATCACCTGCAGTCATCGCTCCACCAGGGCCTCCTTGGGTTGCACGGGGCACCACAGGCCGGAGATTTCTCGGCGGCGTCCAGGGTGTGTGCCGTGAGCAGTTTGGTCGCCTCTTCTACATGTAGGCATTTTATGGATGTGTAGTTTAGTTAAGATGTTTCTTTGAATGTAATCCAGTTTACTCTTCTCTCACTGATCCTTTTATGAGAGGGGGAAGTGTGCCTGTGTATGGCAATATGGTGGGGAAGTGGTTACTAATACATAACAAGGCGCTGGACTGGGCTATTGGTACATGTTGGATTGGAATAACAACCAGCGGAAAACAAAGGACACAGAAGAAAACGACGGGACAAGCTGGCACTAACAACTGAAACGAACAAGGCACTTGAACGTCTAGAAATACCCTTCCGGCTACATCATGCGCATGGGTGAAAAGTCCTGTGTCGCATGAACGAAGCTTAAATAACCAACCACCACGTTTAGAAAGCTCATCACTTTGATAAACAGGAGCAGTGACGTGTAACTGACGCAGTTGTTTCCCCATTTCATTATATAGAAAGCTTCCAAAATTTTCCTTTGGGTTTTTGTACTTCCCAGGCCTAATATGGTAGCGTTGCTAAAGACAGGAGGGCACCCGCATTGTCTACAGTGCCTCGGCAGATGAGCACTGTCACTCGTCGAAAGGGAAGACTTGTGCCCTGTGAGGCGATCATTGATACAGCGGCCGGTTTGACCGATGTAAGCTTTGCCACACGGGGATAAGGGGATGTGATAAATCACACCTGTAGCGCAAGGCACAAATTTCGATACCCGGTTAGTGCCACACGTAGCCCTTCTTCGCGTACGCCGGTTGATGCGACTGCACAGACCTCCCAACTTGCGCGGGGCTGAAAACACCAAGCGTATGCCGTGTTTATTCGCCACCCTCTTGACATTGTGCGAAAGTTTATGCGCATAAGGCACAACAACAAAGGTAGCCTTATCCCCCGCTGTCAGTAGCTTGCATCTGCCATGCGCGACTTTTTTTTCTCTTTCAGCAACTTCTCGGCGACGGCTACCGTCACGTGGTCTGGAAACACGGCCGATTTCAGTCCACTGGCTTGTTGTTGTACACTCCCCTGAATCGTGTAAAAGCAGCTCTTTCGCAACGCGTTAGTAAAACAAAGAATTGCTATGCCCCTTTTTGTTAGCTTCGAGTGGCATGAGCTGTACGGAAAGACTTCTTTGTTAGAGCGCGGTGCGTAGGTCCAGCACACATGCATGTCTTCAGGGAACGTAATTCTAGGTGTAAAAACCTAATGGTTCCACTCTGGGGTCATTCATGAGTGAAACGAAGGGATGAAGAACAAGCACTAAAACGCTTAACAATATATGTGGCCATATATTCTAGGCTAGTGTAAGATGATAAATGAAGTAGCATTAGAAAAGTATTCAGATATCTAAAAACCTTTACTACACGGTCGTCGTCTAAACAGTCCCGTAACAAGCCATCAAATTTTGCCAGAAAAATGTTCGTCAACCGAGGTGCGATACCAGAGCCTTTACAGATCCCATGTTTCTTAACAACCATGTCCCCGCGGAAGTCCACAATCGAAGATTTGAGATAGTGGCCCAAAAGTTCCATGACGCCACCATGACGCCGCACCACAACACTGGGTGGCGCTACTTTGCCAGGTGCTATGAACAATTCCTCAAAAAGGGTCCGAAGTACTGCCTAGCCCCACGCCTTGGCGGACACGAGGCTCTGTCGACAGTGCGAGCCGTGTCTGGCAAAGTTCCGTCCGCGAGAGTTCCAGTTGCCTTGCTGAGGACGTGGAATGCCTTTTGCGTTGTCATTCAGAGATACGCGCCGGTAACAAGGATGTGTTGCGTCTGCTGGTTGTGGGGATCGCGACTTTCACGCGAACGACTTTCTGGCTAGCTTCGCATCGCGGCCGGAGTTGCACAATTGTGCGCCTCGCTGGCGCGACGGGCGCCATACGGGAGGGCGCCAGCGACCGGACGGTTCGTCGGCGCCAGGGTGGAGGCGTTGACCCTTTTCCCCTCCGCCTTACCCGAGAACCAGATCTTCCTCTGCACTAACGCCACGGTTTGGCGAGGTCTGGTGGGTTGTCGCATGACGAGAGGACGGGCTCTTCTCTTGGGGATGCGGGAGTGAGCGGACGTTTTGGCGCGCCTGCACGGACCTGGGCAATGCGCCACAATGGGGCGCGTCCGGGCGAGCTGGGAGACTGCAACCGCGTTCGCACGCGCAGCGCTCCGCTGCTCCGGTATGCCATCGGTGAGTCGAACCATCTCAATCACTAGCTTTGTTTAATGCCTCGCTCCCAGTGTTACCGTTATGGCCTAAAATTAGTCTGTATGCAGTGTATTTGATTTGCACATTGGAATAAATGCTGCCATTGGTGTTTTGACCTTGTCGCCCCTGCTTTTTGTCTGTCTCCGCAGACAACGGACCCGTCCGCAGCCGGCGCTCAGAAAGCATGTTTGTAGAGCGCGGATGAGTGCGGGGTGGTAAATTACTAGTGCGTGAAATGTAGAATCCCATATCTCGCGCCCAACGTGGGGCCTTGTTTGCGGAGACGAGCAGGAGGCACGGCAGCATCCTTTGTGCGGGTGTCGGACGATCCGAGCATAGACAACAGACTACAGGCCGAACTGATTGGAGCGAGGTATTAGCAGAGGCGAACTTTCCTGAGAGTGAGGCGAATAATTTATTGCTGTGGCGTTTTTAATTTGTTAAGCGCTGAGTTTGCAGCAATCGTGTATATGGAAGGACATCGCTGCCACCCAACACGTGGTCTCCGAATTTTTGTCTGGACGTTGTTATTTAGGGAAACGAGGGTTTCCGAGTTTGCATCCAAGCGAGGCCAAGGAGCCTGCCCCGTTGTGCCGGCCCGAAGTGAGTGTGTACAGAAGCTGCAATTAGGGTCCGAGTTTTTCTTGTTTTGTCGACTCCGGGAGTCGAGGCTCTGGGCGCCAAGTTGCCGGGCCACGTGCGCCGCAAAAGGCTAGCTGGTATTGCAGCCTGGCACGCGCGCTCCGATACCGCTCATTGCGGTAGGTGCCATTCGCTCATAAGCTGCTTGTGTTGCAGCGAGCGTGTAGGACCCTAACAAAGTCTCCTGACGGCTGCACGTACGGGCACGTTCGGGGTTTCTTTTCGTTTGGTCTGTTTTATTTTGTTGTGTTTCTGGATGCGGGTCTTTTGCCAGAGTGAGTGACCTGAAGGCTTTCAGAGCCGGTCCTCCCAGGAAGGCACGACCTTGGGGACAATGCTAGGAGGGCACGGCGCGCTCCCTCTTTTGTTGATCGCCTCGCGCGAGAGAAAGGAATCTCTCCCGCCTCAGGAAAGACTGTTGCTTTCACCCCTCGCTGCTTGAAAAATTGCTTTCCGCAGCGTAGCTGTTTTTGTTGTCGCGCCACGCGGGCGACGGGTCTGAAGGGGTGCCTCACAAGGTGCCCCCTGTTTTCCACTAACATGGAGAAATACGCGGGTCAAACTTTGCCACCGCTAATTGTATGTAACGTCGCAGGAGCCCCCTTTGTCGGCTCGAGAGACCAAGCTTTGTTCACGTGAACTAAGCTTCACTGTGTAGAAATGTGTTTCAGCATTTTTAGGCAAGCGGTGTTCATGTGGGTGAACATAGGGCTGTCGTTGGGAGCAAATACTGTTTCCGCGTTCACAGGTATGAACGTAGTGTTACAGATGGGAGCAAATACTGCTTTTGCATTTGTGTGGTTAAGCATCACGCCGGGCGGTCGATACGATCGTGTGTGTTCTTTGCGCCCTGTACCCTACAGGGTTAGTGCAGGTTCTAGCTCTGTTGACATTTCAAGAGCGGTTACATTGCTGCGAAACTTTGCAGCTGAACCATCGGATTGTGTCACTTTATTGATGCAATCGAGTTTGTATTCTCCCTACCCTGCACGTTGCAGGGTAAGGACATTTTGGCGTGCTTTGTTGACGTTAAAAAGCTGGTAGTTTTGCTGAAGCCTTGGAAGTTGTGATTTTCGCCATCGAACCACATGATCAATAGGATCAAAGGGCTACTGCAGCCGGTCTTTTTTCTCTGCCCTATACATTGTGGGGTTTGGACAATTTATTGGGCTTTGTTTACATTAACAGAGCGTTGGCAATGCTGACAATTTGGCAATTGTCATTGGTATTGCGCCACAAAGGCGGTGCGATCGGAGAGCTATCTTCTGCCCCACACTGAATGTAGGTGTGGTTAGTTTCTTTGTGCGGCTGAGCCACCCAGGCTTGGGCAACATGATGGAGCGTGACTACTGTTCCGGACGAGGGCTCGTCTGCAGCTGGCGAGCCTTCTGAAGCGATGCGGTCTGCCGCCGCCAGCCTGGCCGAGGGAGTCTGCAGTCGCTGGTCGATTTGCGGCCACGGGCCATCACGGATGTACCACCACTTGAGCAGCGCTTGCTTGGGCTGGCTGGTGCGATTCCTCCCGGATCTGCCTCCCTGCAGACATGAGCGGGCGATGACCGGGCCAGCTGGTAACACTACCAGCGGGGGCATTGGACGAGCGGAAGCCGGCGTAGGCAACACGATTTAGTGACTAACGATTTAATCAACGAAAGACCTTTCCGTCACCTCTAGTCCTGTAATGAGGTCTCGCTGGTGTACGCAAGGAATCAGGAGGAATAGATGTGGGGATCACGACTTTCACGCGAACCACTTTCTGGATAGCTTCCCATTGCGGCCGGCGTTGCACAATTGTGCGCCGCGCTCGCGTGACGGGAGCCATACGGGAGGGCGCCAGCGGCCGGAGGTTTCGTCGGCGCCAGGGTGGAGGCGTTGACCCTTTTCCCCTCTGCCTTACCCGAGAACCAGATCTTCCTCTGCACTAGCGCCACGGTTCGGCGAGTTCTGGTGGGTTGTCGCACGACGAGAGGACGGGCACTTGTCTTGGGGATGCGGTAGCGAGCGGACGTTTCGGCGCGCCGGTCCGGACCTGGGGAACGCGCCACAATGGGACGCGTTCGGGCGATCTGGGAGACTGCAACCGCGCTCGCACACGCAGCGCTCCGCTGCTCCGGTATGCAATCGGTGAGTCGAACCATCTCGATCTCTAGCTTTGTTAAATGCCTCGCTCCCAGTGTTATCGTTATGGCCTACAATTAGTCTGCATGCAGTGCATTTGATTTGCACATTGCAATAAATGCTGCCATTGGTGTTTTGCCCTGTCCCCCTGCGTTTGTCTGTCTCCGCAGACAACAGAACCGTCCGCAGCCGGCGCTCGAAAAGCATGCTTGTAGGGCGCGGATGGCGCAGGGTAGGAAATAACTAGTGTGTGAAATGTAGAATCCCATATGGTTGATCATTTTGTTCGCAAGGATTTGTGCTTGCTAGAGGCCGATAAAGGAGGATTTGTGGTCCTACCTAAAGGCGCCTTCGATGAGAAGGCCTTGGCTGCAATCCGCAAAAATTTCAAGAAAGCGGCCGTAAAACCAGGCAAAGCGAAGACAGAGGTTGTTCGGCATCTCAAAAGACCAGATCTTCTGTGGCTAGAATAAGAAGTGAAGGGCGACACACTACGTGTGTTCTTCACCGCAAAAACACACAAACCGGAGTGCCTGTTACGAGCCATAGTCACGGAGGATGGTTTGAGGTAGAAGCTAGTTGCCGCTGCCAAGTAGCATTTGTTAGCCGCTGCCAATACGATTCAGTCCATGTTAGGCATCCTGGAAATCAACGACGCATTCGTCGTCAAGTGTTCGGCCAACGTTGCCGACGTCTTCAAACATGGACTTCTTGGCGTGAGTTCGGGATTCTCGGTGGGCATCGAAGTCTTGTATAATTCCGTGCCACACGATGACCTCCTTCAAGTGGTGCGTGATTTCATAGAGGACAGTGGTGTGGCGTCATGGCAAGCGCTGTCCCCGTTCTCAGTGGACAGTTTTTTAAAACTTTTGGGCCACTACCTTAAATCTACGATTATGGACTTCGGCGGGCACATGGTTGTTCAGAAACATGGGATCTGTGTAGGCTCTGCTATCGCACCTCTGTTGACGAAGATTTTTCTAACAAAATTTGATCGCTTGTTACGGGACTGTTTAGACGAAGACCGTGTGGTCAAGGTTTTTAGGTATCTGAATAGTTTTTTAATGCTCCCTCATTTATCATCTCACACTAGTTTAAAATATGTGGCCACAGATATTGTTAAGCGTTTTAATTCTTGTTGTTCATCCCTTCGTTTCACTTATGAATTACCGCAGAGTGGAACCATTAGGTTTTAGACCTGAATTGTACCAGCAAACACCGTTGCGTCGTGCAGATATCCCGGAGACGTCAGCAATCGACATTGCAGATGTCCAGGAGACGTACCGTTGGGGTCAATGTTACATATACTAAACGTTGCTACAACTACAAAAAAACTTTTGTAAATCACACGAAGGATAACGTACAATAGACGTATCATGGTACTTTTATATGCTGTTTACGGGGCGTTACCTTTGTGGTACGTATTATGGATATTGCAGTGGTACGCATGCAAGACGTATATAGATGTCTGTTCTACATTGGTTTTTTGTCTTCGGCACAAGCATTGGTTTGTTATATTCAGGACTTGTGTACGTTAGTATGATATTGTTGATATGACCTGAATGCCTGAAATTTACATTCTTTATACATTATTTGGATGTTTGGCCAGCCCCCTTTCCAAGGTTGCATATGTGTTCCGAAAATTTATACTTCAGATACATGTCTGACTAACTATTCAGCACTGTTTGCTGTTACTTGCCACGGTCATTTATACTTCAAATACATGTCTGACTAGCTATTCAGCACTGTTTGCTGTTACTTGTCACCTGTTTTCTAGATTATTGTGCTTCCACTTTTGAAGTGCTGCATACTGCATGAAGGCTCATAAGTGAAGTGCCAAGCTGACCACACACTCTCGCAGAAGCACACGAGCACAGCTCTAAACAAGAAATGTCGAATCGAAAACAAGAGGCAGTAAGTAACAGCAAACCAGTCCTGATCAGCACAATCGCCCTAGACACTAAGGGAACCACAGTAGTGTCATCGAATTGTACCATACAGCACGGCTTTAGAGGCCTTCTGCAAATAAATTATCACAGAAACAATTAAAAAATTAAACTAATTAAAATGACAGTCTCCCATCCTATCTGTAAGTACCTGCAGCTGGGTAGTAAGAATGCTTTCAAAGTACACCTGAAACACAAAAGAGTTCAGGTAAAGCAGTTTATTTGACTTTCAAATTATGTAATACGCTTTCGCAACGCAACCACTTTAATTTTCATTCATATCTGCCCTGGCCCACATGGTACACATTGTAAAATTACAAGAATAGTACAAATATTCATGACTATAAATAAGTCACACACACCAGAAAGGTTGACAAAACATAGGAAGAAAAGCAAACGTAAACCCAGGGTACAAGCACAAGATAGTTATGCAACTTAAAATATCGCACATTAACATATTTGGGTGAAAAACAACGCAAGAAATGTGTGAAAACAAAGAATTGATTGAATGGTGGTTATAAAAACAAAGCAAATTTACGAAACTAAATAGTTCACATGTAGTGAAAAGTTTGTAGAACAATAAAATAACAGCACCTAAGAAACACAGAAGTGGTGCTGAGTGGTGGCTCTGAGTGCCATACAAATTTCAGCTACTTTAAACAAACCAACCTCTAGGGAAATGGTTATGATCTATAGAAAAGGCGTGTATAAATAAATAACTGTACGGCGGTTACAAGAGCAGTAGAAATTTACGTGATGAAATGAATCACACTTAATGAAATGGCATAACAACAATAAAACAACAAAAAACTTTAGCATTACCTTTTCGAATTCTGGTTAGAAAAACAAAAAGTTACACTATTTCAATATTTCACACAAAGTGATATGATTTGGGAAGAAACGAAAAAACGGGGAACACGGAAATGATTCAATATTAGTTACAAGAAGACAGATTTACATGACTGCATGATTCACACCAAGTGATACGCTCAAAGAACAATAACACAAAAAAAACGCATGGAAGCGCGGAAATGATTCAGTGGTTGTTCAATGGTGCATGCCTCCATCATCAGTTATGGTAGGGATTCTTGAACAGTTTGCGTTCTCGGTTGTGGTGCCAGAAACTGCCAAAATAGTTCAACACTGGATTGGTTGGAAAGTGAGTAAAAATGTCATGGTCCAAAGGCTGAAAGAAATTTAATACCGCTTCTAGCAATAAAAACTAAGAAGCCGCAGGTTGTCGACAAAGCTGGTATTTGCGCAGGATGTGACTGAAAATAAAACTCTGGGCCCTATACATTGTCTGGTGAAAGCATTTGATGTCTGTAACTACACGAAGAGATGTAGTTACACACAATGCAGGATGCCACTCGCAGGTTGAAAAAAAACGCGTTCCCTGTTTCCCAAACCAGGAGAAGTCCTGCGCCAAGTTGACCGTCAACGGCAGCTTGAGCAGGCGCCTTCTTCAGAGTGTGGCAGTAGCACCTTTCTTGCAAGCTAGTTCATCAATGCAGGCATGGGTACAGGAAAATCTGTGTTGTTAATACAGCTTTTTAAGACTGGTATATTACAGAATGGCCGCCTACCATTGTCCCTGAAAAAGTGCATGACAGCTGCATCCTACCGGTACTCGCCCACGGGGCAGAAACTTGCAGGCTAACTAAAAGGGTCTAACTTAAATTAAGAAGGACTTAGCAGGCACTAGAACAGTGGAAGATGGGTGTAACATTAAGGGATAGCAAGAGAGATGAGTGGATATAATTTAATGTCAGCATTCGCACTACTAAGACACCCTTAACACTAACTATGACAGCTAATGTGAGGTACCACTGTATATCAGAACTATATTTCGTGAATGGGGACTCTGAGGACATTTTAGCCCAGCTGCAGGTCCCATCTGAACTTGCAGAATATTTTTTTGTGTCTGCCTCAGGCTGCCTCTGAGTTAGCCAGAATGAAATAGACAAAAGAAAGAAAGAAGAAATCGCGACCGAGTTTGTTCCTTATCGGCACACGCGTCCCGCAAATCTTGCTGCTGCTGCTCCTTCCATGCATGCTATTATCAAGGTGATGCGCGGTCTCTTCGGGCGCGTAACACGCGAAGCAGTTGCTTTCAATAAGCTTTGTTTGGGGACCCTGCTTTACAATGCGCGCGTAAGCGTCGTCACGTGGTATTTTTCATATTTCGCGGATTTCCTTTATTAGTCAGAATAAATGAGTACGCAATTAGTTCGTCGCTCACAATACCGCAGTTAGATGCCCCTCGTGGTTACAGTATTTCTCGAGTTAAATATTTAATTACAAATAATAATGAAGTCTCATTAACGAAAAAATTACGCTCAGCTTCTTCACAGTACTGCAAACATTATGCACAAGGTTTTCTTCGAGTTACGCAATTTCTCTTTTTTTAAATCTTGGTGCATGATAGCTGGGATGTATATGCATAACTGAACCTTCAAAATGCCCACCACTCAGAAACTCGTCATGTTGTCCTGTTCGCTTGACCGGTTAGGCCTACATTTTTGGTTGAAGTATACGTTTGTACAGCAGGAATCATCAAAGTAGTGAAAGACATTTTTACAGAACAATCACATTCACACATAGTTTAAGTTGCACCAGTCAGCAGCCTGCAACATACAAGTTATTAGAAAACGGCAGGCCAGACACCAGAATCATACTCTGCCTTAAACCTGCCCAATCCCAAATGCTGTGTTACTCTGATCACCAAGGTGTGTTACACACAAAATTCATTAAGCTGAAAATTACTTAAGTGACAGAAATTTAACAGCTATTCTTGAATATTTTTTCTAGGTTCTGAAAGGTGAATTTACGTTTGCGATGCTGCAGTAAGAGTACCAAGCACAACCAGCGCTGCTCATACTACTGTACCAGTTACGACATGCGTGTAGTTCTGACGTTAGAAATAAATTCGGGTTGCATACACGTTGTTTATCCCAATATTTCACGACCAAACTGTGCGTTCGGAAAGATTGAACACTCAATCGAAACGCGAAAAAAGCATCCTGATGGCATTTTAGTCTAATGCTGTACTCTCGGGATACACTCGATTTGATATTTTATTGTAATGCTACACGCGCGGCAATCATTCAATTTATTGTGCCTGTTTTTTAGCCAAAAACTATTACGACGAAAAAAAACGGCATCTGCAGAAACGAAACAAAAACCAATATCACGCTAAACGACACGATGTGCGTGTAACTCATGGACGCTTATATTTGCACACGCACTTATATTCGCACTCTCCAGCTTCCCTTATTTCATTTCATATCAAAACATTCGCCTAGCAGAACAGGACAGAACACAAACACTTCACCAAACACAGGGCTAGAAATTGCGCGAGAATTGATTCTGTTTAAAAACACAGCAGCCAGGTACAAAGGTCTACCGACAAATCTCCGAGTCTCTGAAATCGTTAGGGCTAACGTACCGAAGTTCGAGAGCAAATCTGCTACGTTAAAAACATATGACCAGAAAACAAGGTTCACTAGTACTCAATTACGTCCACTACTTGGCAGTATTTCCTCGTCCAGTGGATAAATTCATGGTAGTCAAAGCACCGAAATAACGAAAGTTGAAGGCGTGCACACCCGTGCCTGTAGCACGCGTATCGATACGGAGTGCAGTTAAACAACTGTCGGACGATCGGACTCACCGCACAGCGACGTCCTGTCTCGTGTTCGTCCGAGGGAAAAACTAGTTCCTGAAAGATACCCACCTTGATAAAAACGCGTTGCGAAATATTATTTATTCTTTATTCAACATATACCTGCAGCGCCCGAAGGCGTTATAGCAGGGGGGTTACAGGTTCGAAAAAAACAAGTTTTCATTCAGAGCAGACACTTGTACATTTGAGAGCCCATTCCACTCGTGTATCGTTTTGACAAAAAATGAATTTGCAAAAATTGCAGTCCTGGGACGGTATTCCCTCAGTTTAAAGGAATGATCAATTCGATTTGACAAATAATATGGCGTCTGCAAATACATGTCCTTGTTGATTCCAGTTTTATTATTAAATATTAACTATAAAAGTTTTAATCGCAATTTTCTTCTACGTGATGAAAGCAGCTCCCAATTCAATTCTTGTTTCATAGCGGTACAGCTTTCCCGCCATTGATACCGTCCCAGGACGAACCTTGCCGCCCTGTTCTGTATTTTTTCTATCTTATCACTGAGAGATACCTGCGCCGGGTCCCAGACAGCGCAGGCGTACTCTAAGACTGGTCGTACACACGTCAAATACGCACATTCTTTAAGTCGCTGATGCGAACATCTTAAGTTACGCTGAATAAAATTTAACACTCTCGCAGCTTTCGCGACAACATAATCCACATGTACATTCCATGAACAGTCAGAAGAAAAGAAAACACCCAGGTATTTGTAAGTTGTCTTCGTGGTAACTGGCACACCATTTATACAGTATCTATATTCGATCTTCTTTTTCTTCTTTGAAAAACAAAGATTAACGCACTTATTAAAATTCAAAGACATTTTCCACGTTGTCCATGGGCATATTTACCAATATGCCCAATTTATTGGTAAATACAGATTAGTTGCCAATTATATACAAGAAAAGCTTGAGCGTGGGTATTTATAAAAAACAGTAATTGTACCGACAATCTAGATTACGGCATTTAAGGCAATTTCAGGGTCAGCTGTGGAAATACAGCTGCCGTGGCGTTGTGGGCGCCGTTATTTTACGGTTTGTTCTGAGGCCGCAACCACTAGCAGCGTATTTTCCGCGCTTTCGTGCGTCGACATCGCCCCGCGTTGACTGCGTCGGCAAAATGCACGGCAACGTGAGCTGACGCGGGAGGACGGGGAGGAGGAGGAGAAGGAGGAGGGGAAAACTTTATTGAACAGGTAGACCGAGCTTCGAAATGGGCGGGGTCCTCAGTCGAGGACTCCGTTAGTGCGCCTGCCGTCTTCGCCCTTTCAGCGAGCCAAAGCTGCTTACTTAGGTCCGAGCTGGCAAGTTCACTCTCCCACTGCTCGTATGTAGCTACGCCGATGTATATATATGCTGCTCTCCAAATATCAGCGTGGACGCAGCGCCAGAAAGCATTCGAAAGCAGGCGACATCGTCCGCATTCCATGTCCATCTCCTGGTTTGGGTTCATTACGTTCGCAGAAAACAATCATTTTTTAACGTGCGGTAATTTGGAGCATTGAGGCAAATTACAAGCTATTTCTGTTCGAAGGTGCGCATTCTCCATGGCTAGTTTGACTTAAATCGGGGAGATCGGGGGTTTGGGAGAGCTTTTAGCGAGTTAATACGGGAGATCTGGCTACATCGCTTGTAGTGTTAGCATGATGGGCTTGTCTGCAAGATCAGTGCGTACCGAACAAAGTTCATTAACGCCAGAAATTTGGCGGTGCACTCAATTTCATTCGCAGCTAGCGTAGCTTGCATAGGGGGAAAGATGAAGCGCGATAGCTTTTCTTGGCTTAAATAAGAGAGGTTTGGTTACATCACTTGCAGTATTAGCATAATAGCCTCGGCTCCATGATCGGTGCGGAAGAAACAAGCATTAGCACTGCCGAAATTTGTTAAATACGACGAAAACGAATCACCCAACAAATTCGCCCCTTGTAGAACGGGCCCGTTCTACGTGGGGCGAATTTCGCTTGCGATTTCGCAGCTGCGGCGCCGCTCGTCCACCAAACTATCTATTCTCGTTGCTGTCACAAATTTCGAAATGTTTGTAAGAGTCTAACTTCTCTAGTGAACGCCGCTTACCATTTAACAATATGTCGCAGCAGTCAAAATAGGAAAACAAATCGTTTCGCCGCACGGGCGGCGCCGCAACTGCACATTCGCAGGCGAAATTCACCCCATGTGGTACGGGCTTTAGGGTACCAAATTGTTGGGTCAACGGATTGCTTTCCGGCGTGGTCGAGTGCATTGGAGCTTAGGTGCTGGTGTTGTGTTTTGAAAGTCTATGGTTCGAATCTTGGTAAAACCTAATGGCGGTTCTAGATTTTTGTTTTGCAATGAGGGTGTTATCGACTTTTTTTCGGGGCAAAAAGGCAGAGTACCTTGCCGTTTAACCTACAAGTGACGTTTGACGGTAACCTGAGTATCAAGGCAGCCCCGAAATTTGCTTTGCTCACACTTTGAATTCATGAAGCTGCAGTCTGTACGTAACATCAAAGTTAAATCAAGTAGCAAGTAAAGTTGTGCTAATTGCGTATTCGTTCATCATCCTATCTTGCTTTGTTCAGATTTGACGGCAATAACCCCCCCCCCCTAAAACAAACCTTACAAGGCTCGTTGGCAACATCGCTTGTAAACGAATTCTGCACTAAGTCTCTGCCTCTTTCCGTGAGGTTCGGTATTGGGCTACTGGTTTGAAGGTAAAAGGTTCAAAGAAATAGTGGTGGATTACAATACTTGCACAAAACCCCTCCGTACAAAACCCTTACAAAACACATACAAAACCCCTCGGTAACTTCAATACAGTACGCCTGCGGAGGGTTAGAAAATAAAGTATCGCAGATATAGCTAAAATAAATTGAACTGCGATAGACATGTTCGAAGTAAAAAACGGACATGCAAGCAACATGTGAACAACGTCTGCAAAATATGACTAAATACCGTCCCCATATGAAGCAGCAGCAACATCGAGAGTACGTCTTTAGCAAAATTGAAAGAATGTCCGACATTAAGGTACCAGCAACGTTATCTCAACATCCAAACTTTTTCATTAAAATATTGCATGTTGTACGAATGTCTAATAGAGATACTGCTGGGACATTATCTCCAGCAACGTTATCTCAACATCCAAAATTTTTCATTAAAATATTGCACGTTGTACGAATGTCTAATAGAGATACTGCTGGGACATAGACGTTGGGATCTTTTTGGGACGTCGCAGAGATGTTAGTGGTTTGCTTGGGTCGTTCTGTGACGACATGCATGTGTGCTGGTCGTACGCACCGCGCTCTAAGAAGGAAGTCCTTCCGTACAGCTCATGCCACTCGAAGCTAGCAAAAAGGGGCATAGCAATGCTTTGTTTTAAGAACGCTTTGAGAAAGAGCTGCTTTCACACGATTCAGGCGAGTGTACAACAACAAGCCAGTAGACAGAAATCGGCCGGGCTTCCAGACCACGTGACACGAGCCGTCGCCGAGAAGTTGCTGAAATTGCCACATCGGGGGATAAAGCTGGCTTTGTTGTAATGCCTTATGTGCTAACGTTCGCCTAATGTCAAGAGGGTGGCAAATAAACACGGCATACGCTTGGTGGTTTGAGCCCAGTGCAGCTTGGGAGGTATATGCAGTCGCATCGACCGGCATAGGCGAAGAAGGGCTACGTGTGCTCTAACCATGTATCGAAATTTGTGCCTTGTACTGCAGGTGTGATTTATCACATCCCTTTATCACCGTGTGGCAAAGCTCACATTCTTCAAACAGGCCGCTGTATCAATAATCGCCTCAGAGAGCCAAGGCTTCCCTTTCCACGAGTGACAGTGCTCATCTGCCGAGGCACTGTAGACAATGCGGGTGCACTCCTGTTTTTAGCAACGCTACCATATTAGGCCGGGGAAGTACAAAATTCAAAGGGAAATTTTCGAAGCTTTTTATATAATGAATGGGGGAAACAACTGCGTCAGCGACACGTCACGGCTCCTGTGTATCAAAGAGATGAACGTTCTAAATGCGGTGGTTGATTGTTAACATTTTGGTTCATGCGACACATGAATTTTCACAAATGCACATGATGTTGCCGGAAGGGTATTTCTAGGCGTTGCAGTGCCTTGTTCGCTCCAGTTGTTAGTTCCACCGAGGGCGCGAGCTAGGGTGGTGAACTTGTGAAAGTAGGAAGCGAGGCCAAGGAAGCTGCGGAGCACCTTTGGTTGCTGCGAGCGTGGAAAGCTCATGACTGCGCTGATGTCCTCAGGGTCGGGTAGGACACCTTCTTTGTTCACAACATGGGCAAAGACATTAATGGTCTCGCTGACCAAAATGACATTTTTTGTGTTCAGCTGTAAGCCGGCGTTAGCAACCCACGTCAGCACTTCATCCAGCCGCTGCAGGTGCTGAGAGATGACGGACGAGAAGACAACGATGTCATCCAGACAGCACAAACAGCTCTTCCACTTTAGGCCACACGGAACAGTGTCCATGAGTCGCTCAAAGGTTGCGGACGCGTAAGACAACCCGAATAGATTAACGGGATAACTCGTATAAGCCTTCGGGGGTACAGAATACTGTTTTCTTCTTATCGGATTCGTACATGGGTATCTGCCAATACCTTGAACGTAAACCCAGGCTTGAAAAATATTCCGCTCCTTACAAACAATCCAAAGCATCGAGTAGACATTCTTTCCTTGTAATTTTGTTGAGGGCTCGATAAACCACGCGAAAGGGAACTCACCCATCTCTCTTTCTAACTAACACAACCGGAGAAGACGAGGGACTCACGGAGGGACGAATTATGTCTCGCGTAAGCATATCTCAGGCATTCTCCAATTAGGTTTCGTTCAGACGCCGACACGCGATACACGCGGTGGCGTATGATGTAAGGACTGTCTCTCTGTAAGTGGTGTGCTGCGGCAGTGATCTGACCTAATGCTTTAGGAAAAGAGTCGAAAGAAACGGTGCTTGTCCAGTAAGGCCAATTAGGACTGGGGTTGAGAGCAGTGAGAGAGAGATAATAAACATTTATTTTGGAGCCCAATGGTGTAGGATGGTGAGAGTACCGCCGGTGGAGGGCGTCCGCTGTTCCGGGTTTCCTTGGCCCTTGCTGTCTGCTCAATTCCTCTCTATCAGCATGCGCTGGGTCGAGAGGTCCGAGCTGGACAGCCGGTCCACCCACTGCTCGTACGTAGGACGGGGATTGGGTGTAAGGGATGTAGATTGTTGGCACTCCCAGACCAGATGGTGCAGGGTGCATGGCTGGGGTCAAAAGTGGCAGGTACTATAATACTGGGTGGGGTAGGTATGGTGGAGGAGGGTGCAGTGCGGGTAGGAGTTGGTCTGTAGCCGGCGGAGTGTGGTCGCTTCGGCTTTGCAAAGGTGGGAGTTGGGTGGCTGAAAGCGCTGACGCTCGTTTCTGAAGTGAGCGAAAATGTCCTCGTAGCCACTCAGTGTGTGGGGGACGTTCTCCATGTCTTGGCGCTCTTCGGAAATGGCCCGGAGGGTGTGTACTCGGGCAGCGTCGTGTGCCGCCTCATTTCCGTCGATAGACAGGTATCCAGGGGCCCAAACGATATGAATGTCGGCAAGCTGCGGGATGGAATTCAGGTTCTTGAGGGCGAAAGGTGATATGCGACCGAGCTGGTAGTAGCGGCATGCCACTTGCGAGTCCGTAATGACTGTAACGTATTCGCGAGTTGTTGTGGCTGCTAGGGCAATGGCGATTCCCTCAGCGGCGTTGGTAGAGATGGTGTATATCGTGGTGGCTGCGACCTCGGTTCCCTGGTGGTCTATATCCGTGACTGCGTTTGCGGGTTTGCGGGTATAGCGTGGGGCGTCCGTGTAGCGTGTCGTAGGATTCCCTGCGTGCTTAAACGTAACTGCATCGACCCGTGCTTTGCCGCTTGTTTTCACTGGAGCTACACAAATGTGTTGACGGATGTGGAGGGGTACATGTTGTGGCTGGTCTTCTTTGGGCGGTACCGGGTATCCGAGGCGTGTAAGGGTGTCTCGTCCGGTAGGTGTGAGCTTGTGAAGGGTGATTTGGGAACAGTGATGAGCCTCGTGCAATTCTTCCAAAGTGTTGTGTACCCCTTGTTGGAGCAACTTGCGCGTGGATTTTGAGGGGGGTAGGCCAAGGGGGAGTTTGTAGGTTTGGCGGATAAATGTATTGAGTTTGTTTTTCGACGGATTGGCGCGCGAGGTATAGTGTGCCGTAATTCAGACGACTGATCAGTATTGCTTGCGTTATTCTGAGAGTTTCCTTCTCCTGACGGCCGTAGCGGCGGGGTCTCACGAGGTGCGTCAGTTGTGTGAGGGAGCGTTTTAATGCAGGTAAGGTTTGAGAGCCGCTTCCATTTTTGGGTATGTTGAGAACGAGTATGCGAAGGTGGGGACTGTGGGTACTGGGAGGTTGTTGGTCGTTAATTCCTGATCGGGGATTGGGTCTGTTTTTTTTTGTATGTTCGGGCACAGAGCGTGAGGAGGGTGGACTTCTCTGGGGTGCCCCCGCACGGGGCACCTTGAGTAATCTTGGTGACGGTTAGTGGTGACACCGCGTACCCCGAGCCCCCCATACTTAAGATGTCACCTACAATGGCAAAAGTTGAAAGATGAAGGGTTACAAGCCTAGAACGGTGGCCGTTGGAGCCTTGGTCAAGCTCCGGCCGATGGGCTCCCTGATGGGGAGGGAGCTCTGGGACCTCTTTGACTACCAGGGTAAGGTCAAAGGAGAGAGTACCCCCATCTCCCTGCTTTCCAATGTATCCTATGGCATTTTCCAAACCCCCCCCCCCCCAACCGTGATCGGCCCCCGAAAAGGGGCCGCACCGAAGTTGCCTTTCCACCACTTCCTAACTTGAGTATTCCGAAACCGAACAACTACTCTCGCTTCTTAGTGATAGCAACAGTCGACCAGTTGAACCCTCTTGCTGCAAAGACAATATTTCTCGTCTCCAAATTTCTTGAAGGTGTCATCGGCGAATCATATAAAGCCAAAAAACAAAGAACTGGTGAAACTTGTTGAAGTCAGTAGCCAGGATCAGGCTGATAAACTTCTTGCGCAAACCAGCATCGCTGATCTGGCCATCCGAGTCACGCCCCAACGCAGCCTAAACAGCTCTCAGGGCGTGGTCTCTGACTATGACCTACTGAGTGAAATTGAAGCCGACTGGCTGGAGGACCTTCGTGCCCAGGGCGTAACAGCGGTCAGGTGAATAACTATACGAAGAGATTATAAACACATACCAACAAAGCCCCTCATCCTAACCTTTGACAGGTCAAGCCTTCCGGAATCCATCAACGCAGGTTTGCGATGTCCAGTCCGGCCTTACATCCCGAACCCGCGGCGCTGTTTCAAGTGCCAACGGTTCGGGCACGGCACGAACTCCTGTCGCGGCCGACCTACCTGCGCGAAATGCGCCCAGCACGACCACGCGTCCGAAAATTGTAACGTGCAACAGTCTCTTTGCATAAACTGCCATGGTCCACACGCGGCCTACTCCAGGAAATGTGAAAAAATTCAACTTCAAAAGAAAATCATAAACATCAAGGCCACTGAAAACATCACCTTCTCAGAGGCGCGGAAAAGGTTCGCCTCCTTCCCTCTGGGCAGGTACGCCGACGCAGCTCGCCGGGGGGCGGAGCGGCGTCTTGATTCGGCGGGGACCAAGTACCGAGAGTCCGACTTGGTCCCACCCCCTCGCCTCCATCCTGGGTTGTCTCTTGCAGCCCAAGCCGCCTCCGCACCGCTCGCTGGGCCAGCAGCGGCTGTGGTGCAGAAGGGTGAACTGAAGGGCTTGTTGGTACATCATATCGTTTGAAAACAGCGCGGAAGACGGGACGGAGCAAGTAAGCAAGCAAGGAGCAAGCAAGGTGGCACCCACGTCCGGTGGGAGTGATGCTGCATCCTCCACTTCCGCTCCACCGTCCCAAACCACACGCGAGGGCACGGAGATGGAAATAGGGGAGCCAGCGGTAGCTCCCAACCCCACCGCACCGCCTGCGCCATCAGAGGCGTTTTTGAAACCCTCGTCGGTTCCGGGAAAAGAAAAGCGCGCCCCAAAGGGTCCGCGGTCCAAGGAGCCTGATCCCTCAGGTGGTCCGAGGACATCCGAGGATGAAATGGACGTCGAACCATTCTTCTCTGCGGTGAACCGCAAGGAACGCGTCCCGACGCCAAAGCCTTCTGACAAGCCAAAAAAGGTGAGAGTCACAGCCCCGGAAGACGACACATAAACAAACATACACACTCCAGTAGCGCTCACACTAAATAATGGGAAGGGAAAACATAATTCAATGGAACTGTAGAGGCCTTCTTAAAAATGTTGACGATGTATACGAAATACTGCATACTAATCAGCCAAGTGTAATGTGTGTTCAGGAAACACATTTGAATTCCAAGCACACAAATTTCTTGAATAGTTACACGGCCTTCAGAAAGGACAGGGATGGCTGCACACACTCTTAAGGCGGTGTGGCCATAATTGCCCGGAAATCCTTAGCCTGCTACCCTGTCACTCTGAACACTGCCCTTGAGGCTGTAGCAATTCGAACAGTATTATTTAATAGGTTGATAACGGTATGCTCCATATATATTCCTCCTGATCTTGCACTTTCGAGCTCTGACGTCGAGGCGTTGGTTGACCAGCTGCCCCAGCCATACATCTTAACAGGCGACCTTAATGCTCACAATTCTCTATGGGGCTATTCTCGTACAGATGCCCGGGGTCGCCTGGTAGAGAGGTTTATTACATCCTCTGGAGCATGCCTTTTCAACAATAAACAGCCTACATACCATAACATAGGACACAACACATACTCATATCTTGGCTTGGCTATTGGCTCTGCAGTTCTCTTTCCTCTTCTCGAGTGGGGTGTGGGCACTGACCCATATGGCAGTAACCACTTCCCCACCTCACAAACATGCATAGGTAAAGGCCCATGCAGTCCATCTTCCCATAATAGATTCAATGAAGCACGAGCTAACTGGAATACATTTACAGAGACATCAAAACAACAAAACACATCCATAGGACACATACACGTTGAAGAAGCTACCCAACTTCTCACGGCGCACATCCTCGACGCCGCCGAAAAGTCCATTCCCCACGCCTCTGGTGCCCCGCGCAACCAGAGGAGGCCGTGGTGGAATGAGGACTGTAGGCGGGCGCGAGAGGCCCAGAACAAGGCGGGGGGTGTCCTTCGGCGGTACCCCACGTCAGATAACGTCATTTCTTTTAAACGTGCAAAGGCTTTTGGGAAGCGAGTGCGTCGTGAGGCGAAAAGGGAGAGTTGGCGCACCTTCCTCAATTCCATCAACTCGTACACTCACACGCGAAAAGTATGGACACGAATACATAAACTAAAAGGACAACAGACACGCAGCCTGCCCCTGGTTAGTACAACAGGGGACACACTGGAAGACCAGGCTAACACACTCGCACAACACTTCCAACATGTGTCCAGTTCAGCGCACTACACCAACACTTTCATAAAACACTAAACATCCTGTGAGAAGAAAACCTTGCGAGACAGTAATTTGTCGACCTCATCTTATAACACCTTATTCTCACCGCATGAGCTGAAGATCACACTTAGTACTTGTAAAACTTCAGCTCCAGGCGCAGACAACATTACATACACTATGATTCAACACTTGAACACAGACACACTTGAAACCCTCCTTCACCTCTACAACAAAATATTTCTTTCGGGGCACCTCCCAGGG
Source organism: Haemaphysalis longicornis (assembly GCF_048455015.1). Lineage (NCBI taxonomy): Eukaryota > Metazoa > Arthropoda > Arachnida > Ixodida > Ixodidae > Haemaphysalis > Haemaphysalis longicornis. Next base: position 3,288,396 of record NW_027526233.1, read on the forward strand.
TCATGGAGGGAGGCCATCGTGGTGGCCTTTCTAAAAGAGGGGAAGGACCCTTCCTCTCCCGCAAGTTATCGTCCCATCGGCCTCACAAGCTGCCTGTGTAACTTGTTCGAGAAGATGGTCAATAGGAGACTCATGTACTTTATAGAGTACAATGGTCTTCTCGACAGCTGCCAGGCTGACTTCATGGCTGGGAGATCCACCAACGATCACCTGGTTGCGTTGGAATCGTATGTAAAAGATGCCTTTATCCATAATCCGTTTTGCATAACAGTCTTCTTTGATATGGAAAAGGCCTATGGCACTGCCTGGCGGTATGGCATCTTGAGTGACCTGAAGTGGTTTGGTGTCTCTGGCAACATGCTGAACACCCTCGCTAGCTACATGTCGGAAATGACCTTTCGAGTGAGGGTTGGCAGTGCACTGCCCGATGTATATGTGCAGGAAAATGGCGTTCCTCAAGGCGGTGTCCTGAGCTGCACACTATTCATTGTTAAGATGAACTCGCTCCGGAAGACAATGCCACCAACCATTTCCTGTTCTGTATATGTAGATGACGTCCAAATATCCTTCAATTCGTGTAGCTTCTCAATTTGTGAACGCCAAGTCCAGCTTAGGGTGAACAAACTTGCTGGCTGGGAGGACACAAACGGTTTAAAACTGAACCCTGTAAAAAGTACTTGTGTTGTGTTCTCCCAGAAGCGCGGAATTCATGCGGAACCTGATATCTCTATCAATGGTGTAGTAATCCCTGTCAGAGGGGAACAGAAGTTTTTGGGATTAATATTCGACAGTAAACTCACATTTATCCCTCACTTCAAACACAAATGCCCAAAAACAATGAACATTCCTTAAAGTCCTGTCAAACCAATCTTATGGTGCTGACAAGCAGCTCCTCCTGCGGCTTTATACTGCAGTGGTAGGATATCGCTTGGATTGTGGCAGTGTTGTTTATGGGTCCGCCATGAGGACGGCGCTAAAAATGCTTGACCCGGTGCTTCATTTGGGGCTTCGTCTTACCTGTGGCGCGTTTCGCACTAGCCCAGTTGAAAGCCTCTATGCAGAGTGTCAGAAATGGTCCCTGTATTACCAGAGGACATACACTAACTTGTTGCATGCCTCTAAAATCATGTCTATGACAAATCGTCCTTTTATTTCAACCATTCATGATGCATCGTCAGAGCAGCTCTTTTCAAATCGTCCATCTATTTCTATGCCGTTCCCTCTCAGAGTGAGAGCAGAAGCTTCTGAGCTGGCTGTGTCATTTTCACACATCCACAACACACCCATTACTGATTTTATTGCGCCGTGGCAACTCCGGGCAGTTTGTTGTGACTTGTTCTTTCTGCAATCTGACAAAAACAGGTCACCAAGGGTAGCCATTATTCAGCATTTCCTCTTCCTGAAGCAGAAGTATCAATGCGCAGAGTATTACTGCGACGCATCAAAGACAGCTACGGCTGTGTCTTGTGCTGCGCATGGGCCGAACCTCAACGTGTTTAAAAGAATGAACTACCACAACATCATTTTTACGGCTGAAGCACGCGGCATTTTACTTGTTTTACATCACATCATTCAAGATCAAATATTAAAGTCCATAGTGTTTACAGATTCTCTTAGTGTTGTACGTGCACTTTTGTCAAGAAAACGCTCAAAAAGTTATGTAATCAATCTTGTTTTTAAGGTCCTTATGTCAGCATACGCCTCAAGTCTGGGAATAACAATATGTTTGGTTCCTGGCCACTGCGGAATAGCCGGGAATGAAACCGCAGATCAAATGGCCACTGCTGGTACACTCTTGAATACAGTGGACATAACAAGTGCCGTACACAGACATGAAGCCACACATTAGACGCCAACTTCGCAACGCATGGCAAACACACTGGATTGAACAGACAGGTAACAAGTTACACGTAATAGAACGACACTTGGGAGCATACACTACTGACTCACACAGCAGACTTATTGAAGTTACCTTAGCTAGGTTGCGGATAGCCCATACGCATGTAACACACTCGCACCTGCTCACTGGCTCTCCAAGACCCATTTGTAGCAAGTGTGGGGAGGGCCTATCCGTAGTCAACATCTTAATTACATGCAAGGCACTCGACACGACAAGATACAGACACTTCAAGGAACTATACAGACAACACATTCCGTTACACCCTTCCTTGTTTTTGGGTGACAATGCCATCGTCCCTGTGCAACGCGTTTTTAAATATTTGTCTGATGTTAACTTTTTATACCTCATATCCTATCATACATAATCAACACTGGCCCTATACACCAGCCATCTCCATTGGTTTTATTTGACTTTACTGTTATTCTGCCATTACACATTTTAGTAGCCACTGTTTTCTGTTGTATAATTTTGTTTGGCGCTCTTTGCCCCAGCTGACCTTGCGCCAAAAACCCAGCCATCATCATCATGATCATCTTAGTCCTGTTGCATGTGACTTGTCTTTCTTAAAATACAATAAGAACAGGACACCAGAAAGTGGTATTTTGCAGCATTTCCTGTATGTGCAGGATAAATACAAGGCTGCAATGTTTTTCAGCGATGCATCGAAAACGTTCACTGCAGTGTCTTGTGCGGCGCATGGGCCGAATTTTGAAGCATATAGAACAATTAATGTGAAGACAACTATTTTTACGGCAGAAGCATCTGGCAATTTTTCTTGTTGTAAGTCACATAGTTGAACATCATATTCCTAAATCCATCATCTATATAGATTCGCTGAGTGTCGTCCGTACATTGTCATCCGTAGAGTCCTCGAAAAACCATGTAGTTAACCTTGTATTGAAATCAATTGTGCTGGCATATTCGTCAAACCTTGAGGTGACTGTGTGTTGGGTGCCAGGCCACTCTGGCATCGGCGGAAATCAACTGGTGGATGAAATGGCCGCCAATGCTGCACTCCGAAACACAGTAGACATAACAACACTACCTTACACAGACCTCAAGCCACAAATGAGACAACACTTGCGCAGAACACGGCAAACACACTGGAATGAACAGACAGACAACAAACTACATGTAATAAAGCCACACTTGGGACGGTACACATCTGACTCACATAACAGACACATGGAAGTCGCCTTGGGTAGGCTGCGGATAGGGCACACCCATGCAACGCCCTGTTATCTGCTGACGGGATCTTCTAGACCCCAGTGTAGCAGGTGCAGAGAGGCCCTACCTGTATGCACATACTAATCACATGCAAGGCACTTCACAGAACACGTCACAAACACTTCAGAGAACACTACAGACAACATATTCCCCTACATCTATCAGTGTTTCTAGGTGACGATGCCATGGTTTCCGTGAAAGTGTGTTTGAGTATTTGTCAAACATAAAGTTTTTAAACCTCATTTCCTATCACGCATAATCAAATCTGGCCCTATACACCAGCCATCATCATTATCTTTAATTGATTTTACTATGTTCGGCTTACACGTTGTTATACCTACCCTTGTGTGGTAATCACTTCTCTTTATTAAATAACCTCTTCTTTGGCGCTCTTTGCCCTCGTTCGCCTTGCGCCATTAAACACTAACCATCATCATCATCTCTGGGGCGCATTCCAGTCCACGAGCTCGGAGGTATGTTTGAGTGACGTGTATTGCTTCCTGAAGTGCGTCTTGTTGGGCGCCGGTGGAGCCGGTGGAAACCCACAAGGTGAGGTCGTCAGAGTAAAGTGCATGGCGAAAATTGGGGATTGCTGCGAGGAGCGGCGGCAGATCTTTCATACCTAAGTTGAATAGCAATGGTGAAACGATGGATCCCTTGGGCGCCATTGCAAATGGGTCGGAACGGAGATGCCCAATGCCTATGGTTGCCGTGCGATTGGTTAGAAAGGAGCGATGTAGGAAAATGTACGTTCGCCGCAGGTGGTAGAGGCAAGACCTTGCAAGATAGCATGATGTGTTACGTTATCAAATGCCTCTTTGATGTCTATGGCTGGGATTGATTTTTTGCTCTGATTGTTCAGGGTGTCTGGAACGTCGTCTTTATTTTGAAATAGGATGTCCTGGGCCGATAAGTGGAGGCGAAAGCCGTACATTGTATGTGGGAAGTACCCATTCTCTTCGATGCGGGGTGATAGTCTGTTGTGCACCATGTGCTCAAACAATTTTCTGACACACAAGGTGAGAGAGATGGGGCGGAGGTTCTTTGTAATGAGCGGTTTGTGGGGCTTGGGTATGAGGATGATTTGGGCGTGCTTCCACTGTGGGGGAGGGTTCCAGCCTGCCAATGGGAGTTGAAAAATTCCAAAAGCTTTTCTAGGGCAAAGTAATCAAGGTTGCGGAGGAGCTTGTTAGGTATCCGGTCTTTCCCTGTGGCTGTGTTGCGGGTTATATGGTGAGCGGCTGCTTCGATTCCCGCCATTGTAAAAGGTGCGTCCATGTCTGGACTGCGTTTTCTCGTGTATGACGGTAGTTTCAGTGTAGGAGCGGAAATGGGTGCATGAAGCGGTTGGTAAAGCTCTCGCAATAAATCTGATTCTGTATTCTGGTAACTATGTATCAGGCGCTTCAGATGGTGTTGGCTGGTGGATTTGGATTACTTGCTGCATAATAAAGATCGGAGTAAGTGCCAGGTGCGGCGGGTGAGGAGCGTGCCTTGAAGTTGGGTGCAGAACTCAGCCCAGTTTTGTTGGCTAAGTTGTTTAGCGTACGCATCTGCCTCTGTTGTGATTTAAGCGATGCGGATGCGAAGTTTCTTATTTGTTCTTTTCTTTTCCACCTTCGAAGAAGGCCTTGTCGGGCATCCCTAAGATGGAGCAGGTGTGCGTCAGTGGTTGGGGTTTGTTGGGTTAGGGGAATTTTTTTGTGTGCTTCTTTGTAGTGTCAAGTAACCGTTGGAACCAGTTATCTAGATTAGTGATGGAGTCCGCAGGGGTGTCGTCTCGAAAGTCTGTCCAATTAGTGAGTCTGTCTGTACCGATGCGTTGATTAGCGTGTCTTGAATGCGCCATTTCCAGTTTTATAATATGGTGATCGCTGCCGAGTGTTTCGTTAAGTCGCGTCTATGTGGCACTCTTGATATTATATGTGAAGGTGAGGTCAGGGGTGGTGTCTCGGGAGATGCTGTGGCCAATTCTTGTCAGGAGATCTGGAATGTTGCACAAATGCAGAAGGTTCAGAAGTATTGCATCATATAGTGTTTTGCCTTTCTTGGTATCTTTTATCCACGCCATAAGCTGGTCATTGAAGTCTGCAAAAACGAATAATTTTTGTCTGGGCGTGCGCTGCCGGACGGTTTTAAGGAGTTTGTCGATGGCGGTAAGGGGTTTGTTTGGGGGCTGTATATATTAAGTACAAATAGACTGGCTTGACTTTTCTTGCGTGGAATAATTTCTACAAATGCAGTGTCGATCTAAGTTGGCAAAGTGTGAGATTAGGCCGTTTGGGTTGACTGTAGCATGATAGTGGTGCGGAAGCCAAGGCCGGTGACATGTGTATTGTAGCCGCGCAGAGTAACAGTGTCAGAATCTGTTTATTGCGATGCAATGACGTCGGGGTTTGTGCTGTTGCGTGTATTGGGTAAGTGTAGACTGCTTGTTGTGGCAGAACCGACAGTTCCATTGCCACGGGGTGAGCATACCCTTTTCTGTTACATGTCATGGTCGGATTGGAGGGTCGATGATGTGTCGCTCAGTTCGGGGGGTAAATGCCGCCTCATAGGCTTCTTGCATGATTTTTTGGACTTCTAACTTTCATCCAGCAAGTGTAGCCTTTAATCCAGGTTATTAAGGCGTTCGTCGAGGTGTTCGCAAATGCCGGGTATAAGGAGCTTTAAGTGGCTGAGATCGACTGATGCGGGTGCAGCAGCGTGTGGGATGGCGGACAGGGGCTCTAAGCTTCTTCTGGCGACTGAGGCGCCGTAGATCAAAGATCCTGTTTCTGGGTTTCTGTCGGCTGGGGGAGGTGGATGCTTAGTGATTGAAGCCGAGTTATTTGTTCCGTTTGTGCGAGGAACTCCTCGATGCTATTTTGAAGGATTCCGGTGCGTTGTGTTGTCTGTTGACGCTGTTGTTTCAGCAGTGCATGTTCTGCTTGAAGCGTCTGGATAAGGATGTCTGGGGGTAGTGTGATAGTGGGTGCAGCAGGCGCAGCGCGTGTGGGGAGGGGGGGAAAAGATGCACGAGCAGTGAGTGGTGGTGCAACTATGGCTGACCAGGTTACTTGGGGAGTGGTCTTCGTTTGGTTGGCAGTCAGCCTTTGCTGCTGGCTGGCGTTGTAAATAGGTGCAGGTCGATTGCTTTTCTGGTTGGGGAATTTGTGCCGTAGTTGGGCGGTGGGTGGCGGCGGTCGTAGTTTCTTTTGGCACTCTCTGCTGGCCGTGAAGTGATCTAGTCTGCAGAACTAGCGCATGGGTTTGCAGTTATGGCCTGGTTGGGGGTCAGGCACGTGGCATCGCTGGCAGATGGCGACGTCGGGATTGGGGCAGACATCTCGTCGGTGTCCAAGTTCACCGCAGAGTGTACAGCACTGTATGGTCTGGCGGTAAGGGCGACAACGGGTTAATAGGCCATACGCCTTGATGTAGAATGGGACGTGAACGCCCTAAAATGTGATTAGAGCTGACGTGGATGTTCCGAGCATTCGGGCGTGCAGTATACGTGGGCCATTTGCTGATAGGATGTAGGGGAGCTGCTCGTTGGTGGTGTTGGGATCGGGCCCCGTTATTACCCCTGGAGACGTTCCGGGTAGTGGTTTCAGGTAGGGCAGTACTTGTGTTGTTGCCCCAAGTTGTATAGAGGTAATCTCGCTCAGTGCAAGGGCGGAGGCTTCGTCGGGGGTGCTCGCAGTTATTAGGTTTCGGGCAGCTTGAGTTTCGATACTGACACAAGCGTAGAATGCAGATCCGGGTATGTTGCTTGCCTGCTGGATGCCATGGGAAACTTGGCGATCACTCCGCAAAGCTCCGCGAAACATGGCTGGTGGTGTGTAGATTATCTTGTAGTCGGAGTCCTGGAGCTGTGGTCGTGGTACGCTACGCGGGGGTGCCCGACGTGTCGTTGCCGGCGTTGTTGGCGGCTGCTTGCGGGCGTGGTGGTCTCGTAGTATTTTCTGCCATGGGCCGGGAGCTAGGATGGCTCTGCCGCTGTTGGGATCGAAGTCCATGGTAGCCTTGGGGTCTGGCGGCGATGCCATGGCGATGGAGTTTGAGCCGGGCTGAAGCCCTGATTGCATTGGTTTGGCTAGAATAGCAACGCTAGGATTAGCATGGGTTCCGGCGTGGTTGGCTTTATGTGGCTGTAATCTACGTACCGCCGTCCCGCTCACGTAGCGGGTGGGCTTGACGTGAAGCGAGTGACGTTACTAAGGCGTTGGTGGTGATTTCGCCAGCCAGAGAGGACGTGGTCCACACCAAATAGATGTTTTAGCGACCCCAAGCGAAGCGTGTGTTGACTCTGTAGGCTGCTGATGATTATTCCCCTTTGAGAGCAGAAAGTAGAGAAGACGGGACACAGCGAACTAGCGTTCCTTCTTCGTCTAGTACGACGTATAAATCATGGTTGACATTGTAGGCTCTTGTAGAGGTCGTCCAGCACATTCCGCTCTGGAGGATGGTCGTGCTGTGCGTTCCGCAGTCGCTCCGGAAGCTGGACCCGCTTGCCCGAACGCGATAAATGTGGGAATAAGTTCTCAACTACGATTTTAGCGATGTCTAGGTAATAAGTCGTTTGCCCGAAACTGATATAAACGCTCGGTTAAGCTAGCGTTTCCGTCGGGTTTTTTGGCAGCCGGCTCATTTGCCGCGGCCGACTTTAACTTATTGGCGTGTTATTCGTAAGCGGGAACTTAATCGAGAACTTATGCGTACGGGCAAACGGGCCCTGGTGTTAGAACGTTCGGGCTCCTTCTAGCCGTTCACTATGATACGGCGCTACTGACGTGTCTCGAATGCTCCTGCGCTGCGTCCCAGCTTGAGAATGCTATTCTGGTGAACGTGTTTCTGAAGCACGAAACCAGCTGTTCTTGGGAGCATCACGGCGATGCCGCCTTAGCACAACGGTGTGACGCCTCCATTGCCACGTCTTGCGAACTGAGCGAGGCGGAAGCAAGGCGCTGTCTGTTGCCTTTTCGTCAGACCTGCCACAAACTTGTATGGCGCCGGATTTACGCATCTTTGGTGGGTTGACCAGTTGGCCCAAGGTGACAGCTCTTTGGATAGAGGCTAAAACCAATGCACTCGCACTTCTGTTTATGACGTGTACATTATTTCATTGGCGTATGGGCTCTGAAGCACCCAGCCAAACACTGTTTCAACAGCGAAAAAGTTCTCTTTAAAGCGCTCTACACGTCCGCTTGCCAGCCTCCAATACTGGTGCGAACCAGCTAACACGCTTATACTGAGTGTTTGGAGTTGCCCTTCTTCGGGTTCATTGGCTACGGGCAAGTTTCTGTCGTGAAAGATCGCTACGGTGCGGGCTTCGAAACACGTACCATTGGCGGTGCAGACGTCTAGCACTTCGAGCGATCCCAGCGTCACTTCACTCGACTGAAAACGGATGCGGAGTGGGATAGCAACTTTCCGGCACTGGTACTGGCGCGGGTGGTTCGAGCTTCCAAACGTGAAAACCGCCAAATACTCTTTTCCGGCACAAGACAAGTTTAACTGTCGAGACAGGTCGCTGCGCACAAACGTACGTTGGCTGCCGGTGTCGAGGAGTATCCGGACCAGAACACGACCACACTTTCCATATGCCCACAGGGTAGCCGTCGGGAGCAGCACCGACGAGGTGAAAGTGCTGCTGGCTGGAGCAGTCGTTATGCTGTGGTGTTGTCGGGGAAGTTCACCAGGATCGGCATCTCCGTCAAAGTGAGTCGCAGTGTGGCAGTGGCGAGCCATGTGCCCCTTTTAGCGCGCTTGAAACAGCAGTGATATCCTTGAAAGGCGCCGTCGCTTTGCCTTTGCTGATAAGACTGCACTGCAATCTGCCGCTTTGTGGCCCTTGACCATTGAACAGGTAGCACGTCAGTTTTTCTACCGGCGCAGCTTTGTTAAACCCCATGCACAGCCTGCTGACAACACCAAGGCGGACTTCGAGTAAGGAGAGGAAGTTCTCGGCTGCTGACGGATGGAAGACGCCTTCGAATCGGAGTTCGATTGAAAAGCTCGACTCTCCTCCCTGCTCTCCACCTGAACCTTCAAGAACGCCATGATGGCCTTCACCTGCTCTTCTCGAGTCGCTGGCTCAACTTTGTCGTTAGCAGTCTCCTTCATGCGCTGATGGTATAGAACTGCCAGGTCTTCCGGTAACGTGCGCATGAGGATGAGATGTAGAATCAGCGCGTACTCTGAAGCCGGTACACCTATATTCTCGAGGCAGCCAGTTCGTAACTGAACCTGCTCATACAGGGCTCGAAGGCGCGACACTTGCAACGAAGACTCAACAGTAGCGATGACGAGTAGACTGTCCACCACGTGGTCGTCTACGAGCAGCTCCATACTCCCAAATCGGTCGGTGAAGATCTTTACGGCTTGGCTGTAGTTGCTCTCTTTGAGGCGAATCCACTCAACGGCACGTTTTACATCCCCGTATGATTTCAAGTACCTAAATTTCTCGATGTCCGAAAGGTCCGGCTGATTGTGAATCGTCGCTTCAAAATGCTCCTACAAGGCCGGCCATTTGTGTAGCTCTCCAGAAAAAGTGGGAACCTGCAGCGCCGGCAGGACGACTCGCGGTGTGAATGCGCAAGATCCGGCGTGCGAGGACTGATTCGACTGGGCTGCAGGGCGAATGCCTTCCGCCAAGATGTTCTGCTGCTGAGTACCCAGCAGTTCCCCTGCAGTGCCACCATCGGGAACTCTCATACTGGGCGCCCGCTGGTCATTCACCGCCGAGTACAGCCGACTGAGGAGACGGCGTATGCTGTCTTGGTATTTCAAGGCGTCGGTAATATCGAGCTCGATTTCGTCGTCTTCCAGTGTCTCTCCAATCTTTGCATTCAGCTCTTTATCTTTAAGAGAGGCTTTCGCACTGGCGAGTAGGTCGATGGCCTCTTGCAGGTCAGTCATGCGGAGACGGCGAATGGGTTTCTTATAGCTCAGTTGCTGCCTTCCGCAGCCCCGTAACGGGTCCGCAAAGAGCGCGCCGCTCACGGCGCAACCTGTCCATCGTAGAGCGGTAGGCGCCAGTCTTCTCCTGGGTTTTACGGCACCATGATGTTGAGAGCAGAGAAGACGGGACACAACGAACTACCGTTCCGAGCTCATGGTTGCTGCTTTTTTTATTCCTCGTTACTGACTCGTGAACCCCTCGTTAGCTACGCGCTAACAACATCGTCTTTTTCGAACGGCGCATGCCCCTTCGGGGATTTAGCAATTGCGCCTCTGCCTGCGTGACGTCGGGGCTATTGGTGGCGGTCAGCGCTGAAGTAGAAGTGTCCGAAAAAACGGAACGTGGAAGAGTCGGCAACGAGCCTATAGGAACAACATCAATGGTCTCTCCCTGATGAGTCGAGGTCACTGTGGTGCCTTCATGCAGAAGAATCATATCAGGGCTTGCGTTGGTCACGGGAAGGGTTGGGAACCCATTGCAGAAGCGTATGAGGCACGTGGCCATCACGATTCCTTTAGAGAGAATGCTGGCACAAGGGACGACTAAAATGTCCCCCTCACTGATGTCGGCTGATCGAACTGTGAGGAGAGTATCCAGTCATGGAGAAACAACACAATCGGCAGCCACTCGAAGGTTTACTTGACGCATACTGCAAACAGTCGAAACTTGCTCATTGGAGGGTTGAATTGTTGGGCTATCACAATAGATGACGGCTGAGGCTGAAGAGAGGAAGTCCCTGCCCAAAAGTAGTGAATGAGCACAAGACACCAGCACCGCACACGGGACATGATGCCGAAGGCCGTCGATAAGTACGCGTACCGTGCACTGTCCAGAGGGCTGAATCAAAACATTATTTGCGCCACACAAGTAGGGAGTTTACACGTTACGAAACAGAGCACACAAGTGTGCATGTATAACTTAAATACTGGCCCCAGTGTCCACAAGAGCATCAACACAAACACCTTCGATGGCGACGGATAAAATGTTCCATGGCCGAGGCAGAGGAATTGTAAATTTACCAGGTATAGCGGTTTTCCATTCAAAAACTGAAGAGGTTAGTTTTCCCGGCGGAGGTCAGCAGCATGAGACGCGGAGCGAAGGGGCAATATCGAGCGGTTCCTGGCGGGAGATGGTGAATGGTGTCGCAATTTGCGAAAACTGCCAGGAACGTCCTGTGTGTCCAGGGGTGACGGAATGGGCCGTAGAGGGGAATGATATGCCCGTTGACAAAAGCCATATGGAGGTCGGTAGGTGTTGCGGTCCGGTATAAGGCCTGCACGTTCATCTTGCTGACGCCGTCGACAAACTCGGGCAAGATGACCCCTGATACCACTGTAGAAGCAAGGGGGTCGGAGGGGGGGGGGGTGCGGGTTGCGGGGTGGGGTCACCAAGGAGCATAGTACTGGCTGTACGGCTCAGAGAGTGTAGGAGAAAGGGCAGACAAATGACTCTGAGCAGGCGCAGGACGCGGGAAGACTGGCGGTAGTGGGCTGGTCTCAGTGTACTGAGCCACGTGCTTGGAGCAGCGTGGTCGGTAGAGGGCCCGCTTTCCCTGAGACGCAGTTCTTTAACCAGGTCACGCAAAGTGGCGCCACAAGAAAACTTGGGATCACCAGTGAGTGCAGAGGTATTCTGCGCCTGAAGTTCTTCTCTAATGATACTACGTATCAAAGAGCGCACCTCCTTGTCGGGTGGAAGGCGGGCTGGTGGGGTATCCTGCTGGATGCGAGTGGACTGCAGCGCATCCAAGCGCTGGCAAATTGTAACTACGTCACCTACGGTGGTGGAATTCTGAGCAACGAGGGCATTTAAGGCAAATCTGCTAATGCCTTTCAGAAGGTGCCGGACTTTCCAGGCAGCACAGGAGTGTACGGCCTAAATCAAGCCGGTGTACTTTGGACGGTGATTTTTGTGTCCGTCCTTTTTCCGGCAGCCATTTTCGGTCCATGTCCAAATGTGGGCCTTTTGGCCGTATACGGCCAGACTCGCATGGCTGTCCAACGGCCAGTGTCCGTCAGCCAGTCGACTGGCATACGTTCATACGGCCAGATTCCAGCCGTAGGGCCCCGGCCATTCCAAAGTCACCCGTGTACGGCCGAAGTACGGCCAGCGGAGGACAGCCGAGATGCAGTCGTCGGAGTCCAGCCGGACTAAAGCTGCCGAAAATACGGCCGTGCTATGGGCTGGTGCCACAGTACGTTAACTGTACTGAGGCCGGTCACCGCATGTCACGCAAGCAGATGGCACAGTCGCGCTGTGCAGCAGCACAAACCCAGCATTTTGGGTCGAATGCAGCCACATCAAAGTAAGCCCGCGCGCAACCACCAGCCGTCCAGCCTACAGCGCGTCCTTGCTTAATAATCAGCGCCAGTTGACACCAAAATTCAGTTATTAAACAGTGCTCACAAATCGTTCCTTTAATTGCTGCGCCTCTTTTACTGTGGAATCCAGAAAATTTTCAGTTATTTGTAGAGCTGGAATAGATGTTGTGTTCATGTCCTGATGTCTTCTGTGGGGCTGCTTACCTGCAATAAACGGGTAAGGAGGGGAGGGAGAGGGCGGCTGTTGAATTTCACAAAGATGACAGTGCCGCTTTTAGCCAATTTCATTTAGGACAATCTTCCTGAGCACTTTCATGCTCTGACTAAATCAACTATGCTTACAACAGTTGCTTGACCAGCTTTGTTAGATATAAAACCGGCGCGAATGCCTTACGAAGCGTTTTGGTACTCCAGAAAAACTGAGGACCATGCAATAACTGAGGACCATGCAATCCTTCACACAAAAAGTATGTGCAGTATTTGCCCATTTTTCTTAGAAAAAAATGTCTAGTCGATCAACATTTCTGATGATCTTTAACAGGGCTGATCCTAGGAGAGATCGAACAAGTGCTTTCATTTTCAATCTATTTCCTTTTGTTGGTTTCTTGAGTTACGGGAACACAACTTAAAAGCCCAAAAGAACTTAATTTTCTTGTAATGTCGTACTGCGGTAAAAAAATTCTAGACGCGTTGCTAATGATGCCTTGATTAAGGTGTCTGCAGTTGCATCCTTACGTGTTCACGCAAGAAAAGGACCAAAACTAGTTTCATAATTTGTTTAAAACCAATAACATAGCAATGATAGCATTCAAACAGCAAACCTTGCATACTGCAACAAATAAAACAATAAATATTTCATTGGTCAAGTTTGAATGCGTAATGTTATCAACCCGTCGTAGGTGAACTGGCGTCTCCGCAAATTTATTTATTTATTTATTTATTTATTTATTTATTTATTTATTGGATACCTGCTTGCCTTTGCATGCCTTACAGCAGGCAGATACGTAACACTAAGCATCAAATATGAGACTAAATAACAAAATATTTCCACAAAACGCGCTGAAAATTGTCATCATAAAGAGTTTGTACAATCATACGCGGAAGATAATTACATTGTCGTTTTGATCTAAGGTAAACTGAATCCCGCAAGGCGTCACCTTCAAAGGAAAGTTAATAATTTGGTTTAAGCTAACGGTACCACTTTGGGATATGAAGAATAGCGCTTGGTTATACTTCTCCCCTTCTATTCCAGTTTTCGAATGACAGATGTAACGAAAAAATTTGAACCTGAGGTTTCGTATCTGATCTTTCCCGTCTTACCATTCAAGTTTACTTTTACTTTCCCTCATACTAAGTTGACAGTGCCAATTACCTAATACGAATCGCACTGCCCTATTCTGTACGTTTTCGAGCGTATCAACCAGCTCTTTGGTGTAGGGATTCCAGAAAACACATGCGTACTCTGACATTGAGCGCACATGAGTAAAGTATGGTTGTTCTTTTATGGTAGATGGAGGTTCGCTGCAGTTTTATCACAGAAAGCCAAAAACACGTGCAGCCGTAACTTTAGTGTTGTGAACGTGCCTTTTTAACCTCTAACGTCTCCTTAAATAAACTCCTAGTTATTTATATTCCCCGGCCGTTCTTAAAGCAGTGTAATTTACGGTATACGTATTCAATTGGAATGAAGGTTTTCTTGTACAGGTGACGTTAACACTTTTTAACATTCAACGACTTTTCTGAATCAGCACACCAGGATGTTATTAAATTAGAATCATGCAGGAGGTATACGGAATCACGTTCATTCGCTACAGTCCTGTAAACTACACAGTCATTTTAGAACATTTTGAACAAAGATTTGAGGCCAATATATTAACATTTATATATAACAGAAACAAAAGAGGGGCCGCAACTGACTCTTGAAAATTCCTGAGGTCACGGGAACATATCCGGACGAACAACCATTGAGAGCGACCGACTGCTGTCTTAGAGAGATATAGTCGGTTATACATGCAATAAAGGATTATTTCAGTTTATAGCCCGCAATATACTAACAGGAAGCTGATATGGAACAACCTCGAAATGCTTTATTTTCCAGTACAAGTAAATACAGTCAAGCTTATCTATTGCTAAAGCCAAATCGTGCGTGAACTGAACAAGCTGCGTTGAGCAAGAGAAACACGACAAAATCCGTGTTTTCTAGGATAGCGGCGATTATGTTTAAACAAATGAGTCATTTGCGAAGTGTAGTTAAGCTCACCTTCAAACACCGCAACTAAATTAACATCCAGGCTTCGTATTTCAGAAGGCTCTGTTGTTATGGCAAATAACGCATGTTTCTAAACAGACAATCATAAAATCCCATGAAGCAGGGCACTAAGTGAAGCCAACCAATCCACGAGCTTAGCCTCTTTTACGTTTATCACCAACAAAATAGTGTAACATTGTTTTTCGCAGTATTATTGTAAGAAGAATAGCCGGAAACACGCTTTTGCGCGCCCTTGAATTTCTTTGGTATGGAGTCCTTGACATGGTGCCGGTTGAGCTCCTGCGTGGCGGCCGCTTGCTCGAGGCCCTTTAAGGCCACTTGTTTTGGTGAATGACCGCCACGTCGGGTCGAACACCTCTGCCGGGTCGATGTCTCCAATAATCTCGATTTCTTGCGGGGGCAAACAGCCTCGAGCTGATGCGTCCACGAAGTCAGCGGGCAAGGCGTGGTAGCCGCTTAGTGCCGAGGCTTAGCTCACCCGTCGGTGTGGCACAGTTTTGTTGTGGCAATTAATGGCATTCCGATGGCCTAAAAGGTTCCCTGGTAATGTCCAGTTAGTCCTTGCACCTTGCCCGTTCATTTAGAACCCTCAATACTGTTTTACAAACAAAGGTCGTTCATTTAAAACGTAGAAACACCGAGCGGATGAAAAACGCGTCTGCGTCATTCGGCTCCATAACGGTTCTTTCTTCACCCAGGGAAAAACTGGTCCTACACCGGTGGGGCTCCTTCCAAACACGTCTGTGCATAAATTCTCGGCGCCCAGACCCGTGCCGTTGTTCGGCTGTACGCCGCTTACTGAAAGAATGACGCATAACCTGAGACCTTACGTAGGCTGGTCTCCTCTGGAACACCGGTTGCCAAAAATTCTGCGGACGCTCGCTTGCTGTAATTCGACCGAGTACCGCTAACCGAATAAAAAATCTACTTTCTGGGGCCGTGCGTCGGCCGGTCTCCTGTATAAAACCGGTTGCCCGAAGAAAAGGAATATTCTGGCCCCGGTCGCGGGGTTCACCGTTGAAAGAGCGAATGTGAGTCAGCAGCGCACCGGCCGGTCTCCTGTCGAACACCAACTGCCACAAAATAGAATTTTTTTTGGCCGGTCGCTTGCTGTGCTTTGGCTGAACACCGCTTCCCGAAGGAAACACGGATGCCCCAAAGCCGTACTTGGGCCCTTCTATTTCACACATCGGCAGCCGAAAGTGAAGTCAATATCTGGCAGCCGGGTAGCTGCCATTGTGCGTCTGAACATGGCATGCCGGCGAAATACCGAAGCGCTGGTTGCCGAATGTTGGCTCCTCATGGTATGATCAGTGGCTGCCAGAACCTGGATGCTGGCCGGACATGCCAGAAAGCGGCGATAGACTGGCCGGTCTTGGGACACAATTTCTGTGCCGCCTGGGTTTGTCGTTCTCCGACATGTCCTGGTTCGCCTGGCGACAAAGCGCAACCACATCCTCAATGTAAGACGAGTACGTGTCACCTACATGTTGAACGCGCTGGGAGAGTTTCTTCGTGGCGCTCTCCGATCTGCTCGCCGATGTGCCAAAAATCTTGCGAATCTCCTCCGTAAAGGTAGTCCAACCTCCTAGGCGATGTGCGTTGTTATAAAACCACATCCGAGCCACTTTTTCAATGCAGAACGGGCGAAGCTTCACAGAGTCGTCCCACCGAATAAACGCACTCAATCTGTTGTAGTTGCCGAGCCAATCGTCGACGTCTTAACCGCGAAGATCAGCGAAGATTCTGGGGTTCCGTTAGCGGCTGGTAACGGTCCACGCAGGAGGCGCAGAAGCCGTTGCAGGGGCGGTGCGAGTTGGGACTCGCTGTTCCATTGGCCCGGTCGGCATTTGAAGACGTCTTCCTGCCTCTTCCTGAATGTAGCTCCAGGGGTGCGCTAGGAGAGCCAGAGGGCGGGATCTAGGTGCACCTCACCACGTGTAAGAGGCCTTCAAAGAGACGTCGCTCACTGATAGAGCAGTGAAGACAGACGCCGTTGATCTGGTGAACGCGCAGCCAAGCAGAACTAGCCTCAGGGATGATAATGATCATGTACAGGTGACGAAGACGAAGCATGACTGAAAATGATGACAGGTGATGATAATCACACATGAGATTGAAATCAGTGAAATATTGTGCCGAGGAGATGCTTACAGTATAAATAAATAAATATATATATATATATATATATACATATATATAAATAAGGGTTGGCCGTCAAGAAAACCTCGGAAACAAAGGGGAGGATGTGGTAGGTAATTGCAACAGATAAATTATTGGGAAAGAAAGTATAGAAAAAATGCCCGCCGGGTGGGATCCAAACCCACGACCTCCAAAATACCGGTCTGGTGCGATAACCACTACGCTACCAGTGGGGCTATACCCCCTCCGCCCCCCCCCGCGTTCTGGGGTATTTATGTCAACGTAATTTTTTCCTTTGCTTGGGGGTGGTAGCCAGCGCCACTCCGACTTCTCGGGGTGAAGGGGACCTCCTTTTTAGCCCCCGGGCCGTGACTCGAGTGTCTACGACATGTCGAAAGTGGTCAACCAGCGTTGAACCCTCTTAAGCTCCCTATGGCATGAAGACTGCCAGAACAGAGGACCTCGCTATGCATATAGCGAATCAGAATAAGAAATGAGGGGCTCGTTGAAATAAGACAGAAATAAGGGTTGGCAGTCAAGAAAACCTCGGACAGAAAGGGGAGGATGTGGTAGGTAATTGAAACAGATAAAGCAGAGGAAAAAATTACATTGACATAAATACCCCAGAAAGTATAGGGGAAAAATAGCCCCGCTGGTAGCGTAGTGGTTATCACACCAGACCGGTATTCTGGAGGTCGTGGGTTCGGAACCCCCCCGGCGGGCACTTTTTCTCTACTGTCTTTCTTTCTTTCCAAATTCTTTATCTGTTCAATTCCTACCACAACCTCCCCTTTGTTTCCGAGGTTTTCTTGACTGCCAACCCTTATTTCTGTGTTATTTCAAGGAGCCCCTCATGTCTTATTCTGATTAGCTATGTATATGTATGTATATATATATATATGTATGTATATATATTTGAAATAAGGATTGGCAGTAAAGAAAACCTCGGAAACCAAAAGGGAGAATGTGGTATGTCATTGAAACAGCCCGCCTTGTGGGATCCTAACCCACCACTTCCAAATGCGCGTCTGGTGCGATGACCACGACGCTACAGGCGGGGATATTTTCCCCTTCATTGGGTTACTTATGTTAAGGTATTTTTGTTTCCTGTCCTTGGGGGTGGTAGCTAGCGCCACTCGGAGTACTCGTGGTGAAGGGGACCATCTTTTTACTCCCGGGCCGTGACTGTTGTGTCTACGACATATCGAGAGTGGTCGACCAGCGTTGAACCCTCTTAAGCTCCGTATGGCACCAAGAGTGCGAGAACCGAGGGCCTCGCTATGCCTCGAAATGAGAAATGGGAGAGTGGAAAATTAGAGGCTTGTCTAATTAGGACACAAATAAGGGTAGGCAGTCAAGAAAACCTCGGAAAGCAAAAGGGAGAATGTGGTATATATATATATATATATATATATATATATATATATATATATATATATATATATATATATATATATATATATAGGTCTGCAGTCTACCACGCCAAAGGAGGCATAGGGGTGTGGTTAGGCTCTTTTATTTTTCACTACGGTTAATGAAGTAAACATTTCTTTAAATATACAGAAGGAAGAAAGAAAGAAAAACTCGCGCCCAGAGTGGGGACCCCCACTCTGGGGAACCCCACTCTGGGCGCGTGTGTGTTTTTCTTTCTTTCTTCGGCCACGCAGCTACTGGGTTCGGCCACGCAGCTACATCGAAGGTTAACCAAGCGATACGAAGACTGAACCAGCCTGGCGATACTTTTGCTTTGCATATCCAAGGTTAGCTGCGCCAAGTCCCATTTTTGTTTTATTTCCCCTACACGGGAACACCAGCCATCTCGGTGGACAAAGGCATCACGACATCAGCAGCACCCAAGATCCTGACGATGTTCCTGAGCGGTAACACGCGATCATGATTGTTCTACACTTGGTTCCTTCGGAATTGATTTGTGGCTAGATAGATAGACTCCTACAGATAAGCGAGCGTGTCATGCTTGTTTCATGAAGTCTTGGTTGATGGTTAAGAGCGTAGCTCTAGGTCACGTCCTAGACGATTCTTCTTTGATCAACAATCTTCTTATTCAATTACTATGTTGTCACAAATAAGAGCACCCGACACAATTGCACTGAAATTAC
This sequence comes from Haemaphysalis longicornis, assembly GCF_048455015.1. Lineage (NCBI taxonomy): Eukaryota > Metazoa > Arthropoda > Arachnida > Ixodida > Ixodidae > Haemaphysalis > Haemaphysalis longicornis. The sequence goes on from NW_027526233.1 coordinate 3,307,318, forward strand.
ACCCCACGGCATTTTAGTCTTCTACGCTTTACGGTTGCACGCAGCATTGTTGACTACTGCTTCGCGGCTTGTGTTTTCCATATGCGTACTGAAAAAAACTCTGTAATAAGAACACCTTTCGCCACCTTTCCCCAGATAACAATAAGAAAAGAACATGGGGACGAATTTATGCATATATAAGGTTGTTGTGTTTATTCTATATTCTCAACTTCCTTAATGGCTTCTCCATCAGCGCTTAGATTACCCTGTGACATCTACGAACGCATTGTGGCCTTCATATCGCCAACTAGCATTCTAATAAAGTCACCCACATTACCCGGCGTTTATTTCACCTACACAGGAGCACCAACTATCCCGGTGGACAAAGGCATCAAGACATCAGCTGCACTCACGATGCCGACGACGCCGGACCTGCCGACGACGCCGACGACGCCGGACCTGCCGACGACGCCGACGACGCCGATGCCGACAGGTTCAGAACTTTTATGCACTTGGTTCTGCGTGAAGGGATTTGTGGGATGCATTCATCTTACTTAAAACAAATTGTTTCCAGACAGCAATTCGATCCCTCGGCGAAGCTTGACTTGAGTGCTGGTTTTCGCATCGCGCACAAAGAAATCACAACTGTGCCTAAATGACTTCATCAAAAGTTAAAGCGTGACGAAGGATAAAACGTACGTTCAGTTTTTGCCAAACTTTTACTGAACTGGTGCCGTCCGTTACAACACCAAACAAAATTTCCTATGGCGCCTACAGAACAAAACCAAAACTGGTAGTTTTCCTGAAAAAGCTTCTTCGGTGATGCCTCTTGCGATAGACATCACCATTGTTGCGTTTGCGAGGAGCTGGACGCTATAAAAAAGATCTCCAATGGACAAAACGTATGAGGGCGGAGTGGATAAGGAAACTGAAATCCTTGTTCCTCAAAATGTCCATACGTCTGAAAATACTTCCAATACCGGCATTATTTTTCCGTAGGCTAAGGCTGTTGTAGCATTTAGGAAACATTTAAGAAACATTTTATAGCTTAAAAACTACACATTTTCATGCCTCTAAATTAAGCAGTATATGCACTGTCTGGTTCTGGTGTTTCTGAGGTCTCAAATTGCACCAAACGCACTGAAAAACAATTCTGCTTGAAACAAACGTTCTAGGGCAAAAGGGTTTAAGCGATGACTTCGTTGATCGAATACATAGGTGGAACTAATATGATCGAGAGAGAAGTCGCGGTGAAATGCGGGCAGGTTGTAACTCCCCGCACAAGTCACAAAGAGATTGAGGGAAGAATGACGTGTAGGCGCGATCAAATGACGTGTAGGCGCGATCGTGTAGGTGCGATCAGATTATAAAACCGAGGCCTCTCTTTCCGACATACATGAGGAGTGGTCAGAAGACTGAATTCCACAGGGCACTGAGCCCCGCTAGTGTACAAGGTCGTTGAATGTGCTACAGTGCACCCCTCACCGCCTTCGGTAGCTGGCCACACATTTCGCTGAGAATTGATTGAAGGGACTCTAAGGGGGGAAGTTTGCGTCCTTTCCACATCCAGTTTAGCGTTGATTCGGTGCTGAAAGGTGCCCTAATTACTGAAAAATGGTTAACCAAATAACAGAAATTTCTTCCTCGTTCCCCTCCCACTCGGTCAGTGACGACTACAGCTGCTTCGGCCGCTGTTTGCGTCACAGTAAACTGAAAGCATGTAAGGAAAGCCGGGATGTATAGCGGTATAGAAGCAACTTAATGCAACTCTACCACGTACCGAGTGGTAGGCTCAGCTTTGATGAAATTTTCTCGAAATGCCACGTCCTTTATTCTTTGGACCACAAAGTACATTGCTCATTACTCCAGCCTGTTCTGCCTCCATCATAAAAGCGGCCGCCGCGGCCGGGAATCGAACCCGCGACCTCGTGCACAGCAGCGCAACGCCTTAGCCACTGAGCCACCGTGGCGAGGAAGTCTTGCGAATCGAAGAAACAAACGGAACCCCTGAAAAATTAGGCTGGTGAAAAACCATAATCTCCTAAAATGCCCAGTCTGTGCAACTTGGCGTAGGAGGTTGTCATCAAGCCCAAGACCACGATAAGACTCAGAATCTCTGGGAGGGAAATTGCGAGAAGCATTAGGGAAGCCCTGAGTGCGCAACTACGTGAATTGCCACTAATAAGAATTCATGAACAACACGACATAATCATGGCATGTACCTGCCACAAAGAGGACGCAGTCGAACTCTCTAAAATTCAACACATCCACCTAGCTAGACAGGAGGTAGAAGGCATCGCATTCCCCAAGCTACCGACCGACCTGTGTAGGGGAATTATCCACGGTGTCAGTCCCCAGGCAAGCAACGGAGAGTTTGAAAGAGAAATCAAAGATCTGGGATTGAACATCTTAGGCGCCAGGAGACTGGGAAAGACTAATTCCACCATGATCGTCTTCGCTTAGTACATGGTTCCGTACACAGTGACATAAGAATTGTCTAGAAAAGAGATGCTGAAACTACAGGAAAACCCGACCGGCGTGCCTTGATTGTGGGGGATCGGGGCACAGAGAAGCTGTTTGCCCAAAACCAAGAGGTTTGCCTGCGCCTTTTGTGAGCAGCCCAGACGCACAGACGAACACCCATGTACTCCCGTATGCGCGCTATGCAAGCACCCCATCAAACCTACGCAAAGGAATGTCCACTCAAACTCTTCCACCACTACAAGCGGTCGAAGACTGCAAACGGAGAACACAAGAACGAAAAGAATGGCGAAGGGAGAAGCCAATCGAGGGGAAGGCAACAGGTGCGGTTGAGGACTCCCACATCGACGTCTACGGCGTGCGGATGCTCATCAACACGTGGCCAATCCACATCGCGCCACCGGCCATCCGCCAGGGAAGCAAGGACCACGAGCTCCAACCGCGAAGGTAATGCCTGGACCGACAAACCAGAAGGCACCCTCCGGCTAGGCAAACCAAAGCAACAAAGCAGACGTCCTCGGTCCGCCTGCTGCCAGGGGTGGAAACGATATCGAGTAAGGTGAGCTGTGCAGATTGGCCTCCCGTTCCGGCACACGCACAACACACTCAAAACACAACACACCACACTCAACACACAACACACTCAACACAACACACACTCAACACACAACACACCAGTTGCAGTCACTCGGAAAAGAGAACAATACTTTTAAGGAGTAATTAGCAGACATGAAAGCACGCATTGAGGAACTCACAAAGAAGAACACTCAGCAGCACGGTATGATTGAGACCAACACAAACTCTTCCCTCCTGCAAGCGCAGCCGCAGCAACATGGGCAAGCGCAACCACACCCGCCACCTTCTCTGGGGGACATCTACCAGCAAATTAGACAAGAGTTTAGAACCTTCTGAGACGAAACACAAGCTCAGCTCCAGAAGGCACTGCGAGCATTCACAGAAATGGGAGACCAAATAGCGGGAAATAGAAGATACATCCAAACGGCCATCACCGCGACACGCAGACAAATGCAGGAAAGGAAAAAAGACGCAAGGAGCCAAGATACACGCCAAATGAATGGTATTCTGATATAGACTGGATATGCCATACGCCTCTACGTTAAGAGTATGGCAGTGGAACTGACGGGGCTGCGGGCGTAAACAATCTGCTCTAAGGCTCTCAACCTCTCAACAAGACAGACCCCCCGGCAGCTATTCTCCTACAATAACTGTGTGACGCCGATCAAGTTAAAGGATTACGTAACGTACCAACAAGATCAGTAGACGGCCACACTAGTACAGAAACATTACACGGTCATTTTATAAGCCCATTCGGCCTGGACACCTTACAGTCATGTGAGCATCCTTCCCATCAAGGGAGGTGCAGCCGGAGTAAACATCCTCAACGTGTACAGCCCTCGAAAAGACCGTAATCCGAAACTGTCTCAACTGATCAGGGGCTTCTTGGTGCGAGCTAAGGGAACCGCCCATTTTTGGGGGCGACTTCAACGCCCAGCACCCTTCATGGGGATACCGTAGCACTTTCCCCAATGGGAGGAAATTAGAAGAGGCGATCAACCAAGAGGGCCTGACTCTCCTGACAGGCAATAAATTTTCCGACAGGACGGGTGGTAGTGCAAGTAGAGATACATGCCCAGACCTTACACTGGTAAGGAACGTCAGAAACCCAAACTGAAAAACCTGGACCAACGTCTAGGCAGCGATTACTATATCTTTGTGATGGACTTCGATAGTATTAGATGTAAAAGAAAAAAAATGAGAAGCCAGAATCACTGAATGGGACAAATGGAGAGAAAGTAGAGTCAATTTTGCGATCTCTATACGAAGCGTAGAAGAATGGACGTAAACGTAGTTGAAGAGATGAAGTCACACACTAAAATTGTAAATACTACGGAGTAAATTGTAAATACCCCGGCTGTAGGTTCCCGTCCCCTGCACATATGGGAAGCTGGAAGAGCCCTCACAAGGCGGCGCTAACTACAGAAACATAATAAGCTGAAGAGAATAGAAGTGCTCAATCGAGAAGCGGAGAGCTACGCCATCAGCCTAAGAAAACAGAACTGGAATGCACTGTGCGATCAAATTCGAGAAAACGTAAGCGTGTCAAAAACATGGAAACTGTTAAAGGCCTTGGTAGACCCGAAAAGGGGTGAGAACGGCCTCGCAAGAACGCCTAAACAAACTGATACATCTAACAGAAGGGTCAGATGAGGAGCTTATAGAGTGCTTAGACGACAGATACCTCTGTACCGATCCCCCAGAAGGGCAGCGCGAATACGAAGGTAAGCGGAACGAGGAACTAGACAGATGATAACCACTGAAGAGTTCAGAGCAGAATTAACACTCATGAAAAAAAACGGCAGCTCCTAGACCGGACTCTGTTACAGCTGAACCACTATTCAACCTGGACGACGACACGATCGCCCAACTCGCGGAACACCTATACCTGGAATATTGGGAATTCGGTATCACACCACCAAGCTAGAATGAAGCCGAAGTCAGATTTATCCCGAAACCCAACAAGGCAATGAAGCTAGAAAACCTGAGACGAGTATCGCTTACCTAATATTTAGGGAAGGTATTCGTAAGGGTAATAAACACGAGGCTAACTAAATTCCTTCAGAACTAACTTTTGGCAAACACAAAATGTGGATTGCGACCACGCATGTCCACCCAAGACATGTTGCTGTGGGTGTAAAAAGATATCCTGGAGAAGCCAACCTGGGCCCAGACTAGGTGCATCCTAGCTCTCGACTTAATGGGAACGTTCGATGATGTGCTACACAGCAGTATACCCAATGGGCTGACGGACATTGGATGCACGCAGAAGAATTACCGGTACACCAGAAGTTTTCTGACAACGCGACAAGCTACTATATCCCTGGGCAACATCGAATGGGAGCAGATAACTCTGTTCCAGGGATAGTCCGCGAGGTTCGGTTCTCTCGCCCCTTTTCAACTTAGCGATGAAACTTCTCCCCGCTGCATTGGACAGCATTCCTGGTATTCGTGACGCCATTATGCATACAAATCACGGTATGGTGCAGAACAGTGAGTGACGCGGAAGTGGAGGAGAGCTTGCAAAGGACCGCCAATGCGGTTGATGCCTTTGCTAAAAGCAGTGGTCTCAAATGCGCTTCAAAGAAGTCTGCTCTACTAATCTTAAAGAACCCCAGTAGAGGAACAAGCGATAACATCGAAGTTAACATCAATGGCGAGCTCGTCCCTCGACCCAACTGTATCAAAATACTGGGGCAACACATTGCACAAGGAACGGGAAGTGAAGCTACGCCAAAAAACCTCGGGGCAGCAACAAAACAAGTCCTCAGGATGATAAGAGGAATCAGGAATAAACGCCAGGGATTTGGTGGACGGGATGCTACACGGCTAGCGCAAACTTTTATTGTGTCACCTATAATCTACACGATGGCGTAACTCCGACTCACTGGGCGAGGCAAAAAAACCAAACATTCGAATGAGAAAAGGATACAAGACAGCCGTGGGGAATCCAAACTGCACATTTCCCGTCAGACTTCTAGGGGTCGGGGGTTCATAACACAGTCGAGGAATGACAGTAAGCTTGGAAGAGAGGCGAAATTAAGCGGCAAAGCCAAACATCCAATGGAAAGTGGCTATTGGAGCAGTTAGGTATCACCATGCCCGTCGGGAAGCAAGAGCCGCTAGACGATCCTGCTCTAGACATGAGAGCAAAAATTACCATCAGTCGAATACCTAAGAATACGCACCCGATACATAACGCCGAGAGCAGGAGAGCCAGGGCCGAGTCCCTAGGGCGACTGTGGGACAGCAACCGGAGCACCCTACATGTGGACGCCGCCGGACCTCAAAAGGGAAAGATAGTAGCGGCAGTTATGACACCGGATGGAAGAGTTGTAAATTCGGCTACCCTTAAGACGAAGATCGCCCCCCAGGGGAAAGAAGCAGCCATCGCCCTAGCCATCGCTTCCAACCACAGGGTAATAATTTTAGCTGTTCCGCAAGAGGCCTGAAGAGACTTCATACAGGGCAATGTCTTCAAAATCAGTCACCAGATTCTTCGTAAACACCAAATGGAAGATGTGCTCATCATGAACGCCAGGACACAAGGGCAACAAGGGGAACGAGGACGGAATGCCACAGTCCGAGGTCTTCTTATCCCGGGCGCCTTGTACCAATCCCAGTTCTTGGACACGGTGAGCGTAACCTTCACCGAATATTTAAGCGTATTGAGACCTAACACAAGAACCTTTCCACCACGGGAGGAAAGCCTCACTAATGAAGAAGAGCACACTCTCAGGAGATTACAGACATACACACTACCTAAACGGGCTACACTACACTGCTGGTAGAACATGTAATATACTTCTTTTTTCCCACACTGCTGGGAGAGGGCGGACGCGCACCACACAGACTGCTGGAATGCCAGTACATTCCAACAGTACACCCCCTCACTCGTCAACGCAGCAAAGGGAGGCCACCCTGCGCAGAGATCAGACTGCTTGCCAGCGATGGCTGGTGGAGAGAAACTAGCGCCGATGCAGGCAACTGCAATCCTTGAATTAAAATAGCCACCTTTGTTCCTCTCTCTTTTTTCTTTTCTTTTGAATACAGATATTTTCAATCAATCAATCAATCAATCAATCTCCATCATAGTCCATCCGTTAAGTCAACTAACAAAAAACAACGTGCAGTTTAATTGGGGCCCAAAATAGTGTGCAGTGTTCGACGAGCTCAATAGTCGATGGCAGAGTCCACCTGTACTTGGCCAGTTTAACGAGGACGTTTACACTGAACTGAAAATGAAGGCAAGCAAGTTTGGATTAGGTGCCCCACTTGTGCAGTGGCAAAAAGGTGTGGATCGGGTTATATCTTATTGAAGGTGTACGCTGTCAAGCGCCGAAGCCAACTATTCCTCAACAGAGGAAGAACGCTTAGCTGTTTCTTGGGTCGTCACCAAATTTTCACCGTACCTATACGGGCGGCATTTCAAGGTGGCTAATGACCATCCCTCTCCATGCTGGTTGGCCAACCTGAAAGGCCCATCTGGACGCCTCGCTCGCTGGAGCCTCAGGTTACAAGAGTTTGATGTTAGTGTCGTCTCCAAGGTCCGGTTGGAAACACAGTGACGCAGGTTGCCTCTCCTGCACCCCGATTGATACAATTTCTACAATGGACGATTTCTGCGGTGGGAATCAGCTTGAATAAAACGAACACAAAAGGAAGAGGGAGTAACAATGACACACTGCTGATTCCCACCGAAGATATACTAACTAGCACAGACCAGAGCCATTTTGACGATTTCTGGTCGCCATAATTCCATGTGACCTTTCTCAAGACCAACGAAATGATCGAGAGCTTCGACCTTTCGTCGACTACTTCGAAGGTGACAACGTTCTCAACTGCCCTGAGGTTTCGCGCGCTGCCGTACAGCCTGTTAACTTTTAAGTAATATCAGGGGAGCGACGCCCGATTCGCATGTAACTGCCTTATCACCGTGTCAAGCACGGAAATAGCCGAGAGCACGCATTCGCGTGTAAAAATATCTGCGGTATGAGTGCCGCCTGCGGTATGAGTACAGCAACACCCCGCTCCATTTTCTTACCTGCGGCAACCGTTTCGCTAGCGGCAAAATGTAGTTACGCAGAGTAAGTGTTCCTCACGAACATGCTGGGCTCTTGTTACGAGGGAAAAAATCGGACGCTCAGTGGACATGTTGCTGTGCTTCCTATGACCCCGGTTTTTTTCAAACACAGTCATGCAGGTACCGCGCCAGGAAGGAGATCGCTCTCAAGAAAACAGCCTAGCAGACGATGATCCCACAGGGGAGGGCTTCTGCTCGTGCGCGTGCTATTCCCTATTTTGCCGCTAGACACCGTTATTGGGCGCTGGCATGCTGATCATTCGTCGCTCCCGCGATATTATTAAAACTCTCGGAGGGTGCACATCGCTTTGCTTGTCCACCAACGTCCTGTGCAAGAAAAAATTCGATACCACAGAGAATACATGCCTGCTTGTCCCACGGAAATCATTGTAGAAAACTTTTATACGCCCTTAATGATGATCCATCATCCGGGTATCTCAGCTTTGCCCGTACACTAGCCTGCATACGCCTTGGCATTATTGGCCGAAGGTTGCTGACCGAAGAAATACGTACAGACATACCACGACTGCAAGAGGAGCAAAACTCCGTCCGCAAAACCCGAGGCTTTAATACAACCGGTTGACTATCCAGAAATACTATTTCCACAAGTGGGTGTGAACGTGCTGCTGGAACTACCGCCGAACAATCCCCTGCAACCCGCAAACGAGCGGACTTACGGAACGGCTGAATGAGACCAGGCTCGATATGCTTTCCGTGTATGTTGGCATTGGCAAACCGGAACTGGGATGTTATACTTCCGTACGTCAGCTTCGCCTACAATACTGCGGCGCAAGAAACTCGATTCACCGCTTTCGCTTAACTCTTGGTCGAGACATTCTGACAATGTTCGACTCCATGATTTTGCTGGACGAGTGAACTGTCCCCAGCACAGACGCGCAGAAATTGCACAGTGCGAAAAGTCACATGGCGGATAGAGTGGCAGCGCATGGGGTAGCGACTAGAAAACGGGGCATGGTGGTACAATGCGAGACACAGAGAGGTTACATACCCCACAGGAGAACTCGTTTTGGTGTGGAGCTCCATTCGCCGGAGGAGTCCCTACGAAATATTGCTGCCTCGTTTCTTTGGTCCCTACAAAGTTCTGCGTCAGACAAGCGACGTCAGCACCAAAGCTTTTCCTGGGAGAGCTGTGCGTCCTCCTCGTACTACGACACAGTCCGGCGTTGTTCACGTCGCACGAATGAAGCCGTACTACACCCAAGCGGCTTCTTATTGAACTGCTGCTTGCCCCGTGGCCTTCTGAACGAGGCATCGGGACGATGCATTTACAGGGGCGGGGTAGTGACGCAGTTCGTTCTCCGCGCTCTCTACCCAGGGTCCTCTTCCGCGGTCGAGCGTCGGTCGACTACCGGAACGCCGGGAACTACACGCAGAGAAGGTAAGGTGTAAACACGGTACTTCTTGTGCCTTGTTCTGACTGTCAGCTTAGTGCTGTCTGTAGGTCCTTTTGGCCTAGTAAACATGTTTTCAGAGTAAAAGTTAGTCGTATTTATTTCAACATATTTGATATTCTGGGGACAGAGGCAAAAAGCCTAACCGGGCGTGACTAGGCCTGTGCTCCTTATGCAGCTCAGCCAGCCGTTGCAATGTAAATTCATATACATTAACGAAACAATGTGGCAGATTCATTCAAAGAAGATAAAGGGAAACGGTTTTATACAAGAGCACTTCTATGGCAGAATTAGCCGTCATTATACATTGAACGAAACAGGCATAAGTACGTTCGAAGAAAGCACTCTTTTCTGGCACCGTTAGTCATAATTGATACATTCAACTGACATCAATATTTGTGTTCATAATAAAATCAATTAAAAAGCAATTTCGCGGCATGCTTAGCCTTATCAATCTATCGAACCAAACAGGCATAAGTACATTCCAATAAAACGACCAGTGACACGGTTACGCAAGACTAAGAAAAATTTTTAAATATCTCTAGCAATAGTCACCTTCACAATCATCATGAACAAGACTATACAATGAATGAGAGGTTTCTAATCTCAAAAGTTCAATATTACAATATTACAAAAGCACAATATTACAATCGGTAGGGTATATTTATGTATTTGCAGACCGTAGTCTGTGCGTGTGTTGGGAACTCCACGTGTGCGTGAAACAAGTATCGTAGGCACGGGAACGGGTTGTTAATGCATAGAGCTACGTTAAGTATAGGTCGTTGTTTTAAGTGCAGAGCACCTTAGTCGCTCGCCTTGGCGTCCTAGCTCGCTCGCTCGAACCAAACATATCGCCATGGCGTTACGTTGTAGCCTATCACGGTCCCTTCGCCGCGGCGTAACTCAGAGGCTTCGAAACCCAAGCGGTTTATCCAGTCATAAGCGCTCGAAACTCGTAAACCGCTGGCGCTTAGCAGCGGCTTAGCTCGGCTATGCCAGGATATACGGAGCGTGAGCTACGGTTCAGCTAATTATGCTTAGCTTTCCTGGTTGTCTCAGATTAACTGATTATCATGCTTACTGCTGCTTATTCAATCCAAATCCAATTCATCCAATCTAATCTAATGCAATGCAATTCAGTCCAATACAGCCCAATCCAATCCAATTTAATTCAATCCAATCCAATCCAATCTTCGCACTTGCGCAAAATGTGGCAGTGCAACACCGGCACGTGCGGAGAGAACAGCACAAAGAGAACAGAACTCCCGCTGGCGCAGTGTCAGGCTGGGCGTGCGCGAGCACTGCGAAGGAGGGAAATTTGATTTGCATGGGGTGGTAGCACTAAGCAGATAAGGGTGGTTCATCCCATTATGGCGAATGTCTGCATTGCACTTCCGACAGCTTTCTCATTGAGTGGATTGGCTTTTGTTTTTAATAAGCTAGCGAACTGGGTGATTTGAAGTGCGTTCGTAATGGGCAGCACATACGAAAACCTGACAAGAAGCGTAAGGACGACACAAGCGCTGTCTCGCAACTGAATTTTTATTACAAAAAACTCGTGGTATATAAGCAAAAAAGTTAGATAAAAACCAAACAATGCTCAAAAAAATTAAGTACACACCTACTTAGGCACCCGACTAGCACTTCATCATCCGTAAGCCGAAATGGTGGATGGCTCACGCGCGTATCTCCGCTCTTTATAATCTTATAAGCTTCGGCTGTTTCCCGCGTGCGCTGGCTGTGTCTTCTCATCATCACGACTGTCCGATTAAATTGTGGAGCGCAGCCGAACTCTTTGTAGTGGCGCGACAAGTGCAAGGATGGCCCGCCCTTCAGGGAAGCGGCATGTTCTTATAGGCGGACGAGGTATTTATTTCGTATCGCTTGAGTATCCCCGAACTTTACAAGTCATGCAAGTCATGACCGGAACCATGCTTTGCTTATGGAAAACGGGGCCTGTGCTGTCGTTATATGCTACATTTTCAATTGCCCTAGCGACCTTGTTTTGACATTTATAGACTTTATCCAGATTTGTAATGGTTGTGGTACCCCACACAAGGAAGGAATACCGTAATATATAGCAGAAAAATGAATTATATAGTCGTAATTTTATATTTCGGGGCAACAAGAAACGTAAGCGGCATAACACGCCAACGCTGCGAGGGAGCTTCAAATAGCGGCTCCAAGAAGTCCATTGCAGAACATGTGTCCGTGAACATACTATCCCCCCTGTCATGAACCAACTATCCCCCAAACAAGTTTTGTTAAATAACAACCACAAGATTTTTTAGCGTTTCAACCATTCTTTAATGATTTCCCCGATTGTTAAACAATGCTCCGAGTCAATTGTTTTGCTTCTTGGTCAAAATATTACTTGTTTCGTTTCGGAAACGTTTAGGCTTAAATAATTACTTATGCTCCACGTATTCAAATGTTTTTGAGTGTTGTTCGCTTTTAAATATGTAATGTTGGTTCTCGTAAACATTGACTAGTGTCGTTAGCTTGTACTCTTTGTCAATGTTTACGATATCATTTATGTATAAATAAACAGGCATTGCTGGATGATGCTACCTTGAGGTACACCGCCTAACAAAGCCTTAAAGTGTGGTCTATAATTGCTTATGATTACGTGTTGCTTCCGTTCACACAAATTACTCATTAGAAGCACAAGAGGCGTACTTTGAAAACCTTAATTGTAAAGGCTTAGGAAAAGAGTGTTGTGATTCATTCATCGAGTGCTTTGGAATAATGAACGAAGGCTCTTAAAGTATAGGTTTCGTTTCCGAAAGATTCTAGTATTATTTCTTTCTGTAAATGTAATGCCGTTTCAGTAGTTCGATTTTGGTAAAGCCGAATTGATAATCTGTTTTTTATAAATGCTGGAATACTTTTATGAATCAGCGTTTTGAATAATTCAGAAAATATTGACAATACTGATATAGTATATAAACACGCCGTGGATATGATCAGGCTTACAAATTACGGAAACTGTAACTAACTACGCTTCTTTAAGAATTTCCCCTCTGAGAATGATACATTTTTTGTATGAACCAATACTGCACATATAATCTCACAGTATTCTTAACAGGTTTCGTTTGTAAGCCTTCATTATCACAACAGCTGCTATTTTTGACGTATAAAATACGTCTATGATTTCTGCCTCGTCTGTCACATATAAAAATGCCCTTTCTCGCAATTTGGGGGATAAAAATTTTCTGAAGTCTCGGGAATTAGCACTATTAGTGACAGAGATAAACTAATCATTGGACGCATTGGTACTTCATTTCCAGTTGTTCTCCGTTTACGATAATGTCTAACACAACAGTATCTTGGTTTGAGGACTGATTTAGGAGAATGTCTAGGCGTTTCCAGACAGCTTCACAACTCCCAGTCGCCCCATTCCTAAAGATTTTGAAAATAGTGTTTACTTCGTTGTCTGAGTTTGTTTTATTTCGGCATTTTTAAAAATTTCAAGGGTGTCTTTTTTTTAATCGCTTTTAGGCAATCGCTAATTATGCATTGTGTTCGGGCCTTACGAGGCTTAACTTTTGTAACATAAGGAAACGTTGGCTATAAAAAATTTTATACTTCTTATACCTGATCAGGCTCTTCGCAGTGCAAAGTGTCCTTCCAGTCCGTACAGACCAAACTGCTTGCAAAAGATTCAGTGGTAGTTGAAATTATGTCACAATATTTTATGTCGTTTACTTTCTGGATCTGGATTTCCGTATTTTATTTCTTACCGCGAAAAATATCCGCAAATGGTCACTAATTGGTGCCGCAAGTGCTGCTGAACAAATTGAGATTGTGCTTTGACTTGTAAAGAAAAGATCAATGAGAGTAGACGAGTAGATCTGAACATGGGTGGGATCACGAATAACGTTTCTGAAAGCATTTATTCCAATGTGCTGTCCAGATCAGATGTCATAGCTGTCGCACTGCGAAGATCAACATTAAAATGCCCTTGCCTTTTGCCAGTGAGAATACGTTAATTCCTTCGTTACAATAAACGGACCGTAATAGAGGCACTAACCCCATGTGCTCTTTCGATTCGGGATTCTATTACACTCGAGAAAGTGTTCGGTGCACAGATTCTAAAGCACTCCTTTCTGGGGGCAGGCAAGATACGGAGTTTTTTACTTTCTTTCAAAGCTTTCGAAATAGGCTTTTCTTGAAATTCATTATAATCGGGTTTATATAGCTACAGTTATATACCCATACTTGGTCTTTCCACTCATCTACATATGCCACTGACGTTGTCAAACGTTGTAATTTGTATATGTATTTCGCCGGAATAAGTATGTACTGAACCTGGCACCTCAATTTCTCTTACATAGACACACTCACCAATTTATACTTGCAATTAATAGGCGGTTACTGTTGATTTGCTCACATTATTCACCGTTGTTTACCATGAAGAGTGAATCAATTACTTGGGGTGCCCAAAGAAGCTGCACACTAAAACCACTAAAAGGAAACGCCTCATGACAATCAAGTCGCCTCTCTGAAGCTTTTCCTTGTTTTAAGTTTATTCTCTCTATCTCTCCAGGAGGTAGTGAAAAGCTGCTGAATTCCCTAACTTGCACAGCGCGGATAGAACACATGGCTTCACCGCTCCTGCTTCCGGAAGACGGCCTTTGCTCGTATATTTTCCTGGACTCCATTTATGGGCCAAATAAGCTCGATCTGAACGTTGAATATACCGGCGTGGTACGGGAATTTATTGATGTCGCGAAGCATTCCAACAGCACCGAATATGGTTTCGGGCTTCACTGGAAGTGAGTGTTTTTGTCATTTGAAATGCAGAGGCGTAACGAGTGTAATAGCTTTGATATGCGGTTTAGAGGGGGCACTTAGGTTCTACGAAACCGCACTTGCTGCAACCGGTATTAGGAAAAAGATGGAAAGTTGGGCGAGTTTGTACGTACTCATGATTGAAAGTAAGCGAAATAGAGGACGTGGGACGCAGAAAAAAATTCAAAAGACGGACGCTGACTCGCAACTAGTGTTTCATTGGAAGGGAACACAAATTTATAGCCGACACGTACTATCGGTTGCCGTGAAAACAAAAAAAAATATTGAAACCTGTGATAAAACCGCGTAAAGGCTAGATAAATGCTAACAGAGTTAGGTGGCATCTAAAAAAGCTCGTTCCTTTTCGCACAGCGTCAGAGAAGGCTGGCTTACGCACCCGGTTCACGAATTCATGAGACAGCGCCCGCCTGGTGAATTTCTTCTCCGTCCCTCGTCGTTTAATGCGCTGTTACTTTCCACCCGGTATTTGAAATTGCATGGCTTTATTGAGTGATTCGGGCACTCATTCAGCCGTCTGAATACTACGGAGGGGCTGACCTATACAGAAATTCTTCCCATCAGAAAAGGGAGTACTCGGGGCTCAAAAGAATGAATACTCGCTGCCTGGGAGAAAGTCCGGCAACACTTTGCAAAAGCGTTTTGCTACTACAGCCGAGACCACTTATAAAGAACACATTGGGAAACGGAGAAATCAGTTCGTTGTATCCGTTTTTCGCTATATGTGGACATGAAATCGATGTACACAAATGGTAACGAGAAACGAACATTTGTTCGTTATAGCCGGCATTTCGTTAAAACCGGGTTCACTATAGGTGTGCTCTACAAACATCGTATTTTCCTCTCTTGGCGTTTGTTTATATTTCCCTGCAAACCTCTCATACAAATGACATAACGAAAAACATTTCTTGTAAAATCAAACTTTTTGCTGACGACTGCATTATGTACCAAGAAATCAACAGTTCCAAAGACCAGGTCGCTTTACAGGAATCTCTAAACCAAATTGATAACTGGTGTACTAAGTGGCAAATGAAGATTAACCTCAGAAAAACAGTGTGCATGACCATAACGAGAAAGAAAGAACCCATGAATTACCCTTACAACATTAACGGCACGCAACTGGTGAAAGTACATCAACACAAATATTTAGGCGTAATTTTAACATCCAACCTTAAATGGGACTTACACATCACTCACATTACATCCACTGCGTTGCGCAAATTATTTTATATTAGAAGGTGTCTAAGGCTCGCACCAAAATCAACTAAGCTTTTAGCCTGCACCACTTATGTCAGACCAGTATTAGAATACGCCAGCACCGTTTGGTTCCCTTATACGCTCACTAACATAAAAAGACTAGAAAAGGTACAGAGGCAAGCTGTAAGATTTATCTGCAATAAATTTAAACGTACTGACTCACCAACTAATATGCTATTGGACTGTGGACTTCATACACTTCAGGTTAGAGCTAAACAAGCCCGTCTAAAATTTCTCTTTCAACTATTGCACAATCATTACAAAATCAACGCATACAAGTTCATCCACCCGTCAGAATCCCGGCAAACAAGGCAAAAACACGCGCACACTTTGACTGAATATCCTTGCAATAATGACGCCTTCAAATATTCTTTCTTCGCGCCTGCTATCCGAGAATGGAATCGCTTGGACCCATAGGTTACTAATACAGATTCACTTACTGATTTTTTGTCGAGAATCGCTAACATTACCAATTAACAGGAAAGTGAAACATGCAACCCTAATTTTTATGAAGTGTGGACTCGGATGTTATGTGTTCTGTACACTTACGGCGAGCACCGCTAAACTTGCTTCTACATAACGTACAGCATCATGTTCAGTCACTGCGAATTTTGACTGCACTAACTTATCTGTAATGTATTTTCTTGGAATACAATATGTATGACTTGCCTCACAATGTTCCTTATCATTTGTTGTCTTGCTTTGTAGTAAATACTATATACCCGCATGCGCAAACTTCCCGCAGTGTTTTTACTTCATTATTCATGGTTTTGAGACTTTTTTACGGTTCCGCTCAGCGCGGTATTGTCGTTATGGTTTGCGCAACGTATGGTTAGTCTGTATACCAATCTCTTTTCTTTACACAAGTTGCTTTTTTGGCTTATTTTCCTTGTTGGCATCCTTTATAAACTGAGGACCCTCAAATTATTATGTTTGTATTATGCGTTGCTCAACCCTTCTACACGTTTCCCTTCCTTTGTATCCTTTATAAATATGTGCAATCTAAAATATGACGCTTACACCACAGTTACTTAACCCGTGTTCTTGTTTTGACATTTTGTTCTTATTACTGTTGTACTACCTACCGACTAAGTACTTTTGTATGTATATGAATACACCCTTGTTTGCCCGCCTGCCTTGGTCTCAAGAAGAGACTGGCAGTATTTCAAATAAATAAATAAATAAATATGCCTAGTTTGGCATGCCACGTTCTTTCAATTCAGTTTTTTTGTCTTCTGGCGCAAACAGGCAGCCTGATAACACACGCCATAGCTTCTACAGAATCACAGTTAAAGCGATGAAGGGATGTCCCCTTTCTACTCACGTGCATGACGTACCAGTGTCACGCAGCAAACACTATACAAAGGTTCCTTCGTCCGCTGCCGCTGTGCGGGGATAACGAGTCATACTGATGCAGGCAGAGCGGCGAGAGGAGGCCCATACCTTGGCAAGGAAGTCTTTTTATGTTCGCCAGTGCGACATTATGTAACAATATTTCGTAAGTTGGTGTTTCAATTGTAGCAAGTATGCATGTAGCGCACATGGAAGTAATTGTGACGAGCATCAGCCATAACACGCAAATCCTCTTATGTGGGTATGCGCCGAATGCCGCGAGAAGAGGACGCTCTCGTTCATGCTCAGCCTCGCAACAAGCTGGTCGAATTGACCACTCGTTCCCGAATAAACGAGGCCATCCGTCGAGGAACGTCGGGTGTCTCCTTTACAATTTTTGGTGGAGGTTGAGGTGCCACTCTGTCCCCATTTGTCTACCCTGGAGCTGCGTCGTCGGACACTTCCCTTGACGATCTGCCAGGGTAACCACCACGAGTTCAGACCTCCTGTGGCACCTGTCATCTGCCCTGGCACGGTCCGTCAACGGCATTCGCCCTTCCTCAACGGCACTGATGACCAGGACGCTAAGGACTGGCTCACCACATTCCAACGGGTGAGCACCCATAACAACTGGGGAGATAAACTGAAGCAGAACGACGCCAGTCTCTCCTTGACCGCTGTTGCAGAGACGTGGTATAAGAACCATGGGTCTGATCTCAGCACATGGTCAGACTTCAAGACCGAATTTACCAAACTGTTAGGGCGCCAAGCGGTTCGGAAACTGCGCGCTGAACAGCGTTTGCCCGAGCGCGCTCAGCGCACGAACGAAACCTTTATCTCTTACATCGAGGACATTCGTTAGTTATGTAAAAGGGCAAACAACGCTATGACCAAAGACGGAAAAATCAAGCATATCTTTAAAAGCAGAGACGACGATGCCTTCCAAATGTAGCTTGCAAAAAACCCTCGCACTGTTGGCGAAGTCATCAACGCTTGCCAAAAGGGCGATTGACTCTACAGAGAGAGGGCTCTCACTCGTAAACCCGCAGAACAAGGCCATTTGTGTTGCAGCTTAGCCTCTCATGATAGAGTTGTCCTCTTCGCCCTGATCCAGCAGTTTGTTCGCGGAGAAGTGGCTCGTCAACTTTCCCTCGTTCGCGACGTAGCGAAGCCGCCTCAGCCCGATTTAGCCCCAACCCTAAAGAGCGTTATACAACAAGTTGCGGACGCGCTTCCATGCACCCGGCAGCCCAATCTCGCGGTAGCTCCGGTGGCTTACGCCGACATCACGCTGCAAACGCCGATGACCGCTCCTTTGACTATCGCCGACCCAGCACCACATATGCCCTTAACCTATGCCGAGACCATGGAGCGAGCTTTTACTAGAACCGTACCGCGACCCTACCTTGCGACTGCCGCAAGCTCTGGGAGTCATGCCACTGCAGTGGTTCAACGCATCCGGCCCACGCATGCCGTGCCGCATCCGGCGTCTCCATTCGCAAACCCTTGGCGCATGCCCGATATCGCCGTATCTGCCAGTCGTGTGGGATTGCGGGACATGTGGCACGCTACTGCCGCCGTGGCATGACAGGTACGCGCAACTCACCGTGGTCCTTTCCGTATGCGCCCTCACCGGCCATGACGGACGCCCCAGCCTCGTTTTCGACACCTATCTCGTGCGATGACCGTGACATCGACAGCCGTCACTCGCAGTCTCTATGACGCTGCTCACTCTCTCCGATGAGCCGTCGCCTTTCGACTAGTCAGACGGAAAACTAGACGCCACAGTTCCGGAGGCAAGAACAGCGTCACTGTCGAAATGCCAAAGTCCTCCTTCTTCGCCGCCTAATTTTTTCAAATTTTATGTTGGTGGTGTTTCTACCCTGACTATCATTGGTACTGAAGCTGCGGTTTCTGTTATTGACGACAAATTTTGCCGATTGTTACGAAAGGGGACGACCCCTATATACAGTGTTACTCTGCGCACCGCGAATGCGCAACCCATTGAACCGCTCGCCGCATGCACCGTTCGGGTTACAATTCAAGGGGTCGTCTACATCATCGAGCTCATCGTACTGTCGTTATGCTCTCACGATATCTTTATTGGATGGGGCTTCTTGTAACGCTATCACGCCATCATTGAGTGCGCGCGCATTGAAGTAGAGTTGTTCCCGGTACTTGAAAACAATTATAAGAAAGCCGCCGCAAAGTTGCTTGTTGCTGATGTCACGGACATTGCACCGGATTCATCTGTGCTTGTGCAGTTGCCGTGCACCAGTGTTTCGGACGCCACAGTCACATTCGCTCCTTCTGGTCTCTTTTGGCTTCGCAAATCCTTCGTACTACCGTTCGCTGTCCTCCACATCAAATCTGGCTCCTGTTTTGTGCCTGTCTTAAACCCAACTCCGTGCCCCATCAATTTTTTTCGCAGTGAATGCCTTGGCGTTGTAGAAGAAGTTGACTCTTTCCTTCTTATCGACGTAGCCGAAGACGTTTCTCCCGTTCATATCACCGCGCTTATCTCCAGTTGCTTACATAATATCGCGCCTGATGCGAATATGTTGCTCAACTCCATTGACAATGCCCTTATTCCGGCCGAACGTGACCAACTATTGACCGTTCTACAACGCTTCAGTATATCATTCGACTGTCATCACACTCCTTCGGGCCGCACGTCAACTGTTTCGTATCCGATCGACACTGGCACCCGCGCACAATTGCAGGAGCGACCGTATCGTGTGTCCTCCACCGAGCGTCGTGTTATTGAGGAACACGTGGTAGACGTACTAAAACCGACGTCATTCGACAATCGATGAGCCCTTGAGCTTCCCCCGTGGTACTTGTCCAGAAAAAGATGGATCCATTCTGTTCTGCGGGAGATTATAAGCTTCTCAAGGAAATAACTCACAAGGACGTTTACCCGCTGCCCCGGATTGACGACGCTCTTGACAGCTTGCAAGGGGCCGAGTACATCTCATCATTGGATTTGAGGTCCGTCTACTGGCAAGTGCCCATGGCCGGCGCCGATCGTTCTAAAACGGAATTTGTAACACCAGATGGCCTGTACGAGTTCAATGTCCGGACATTCGGAGTTTGTAATGCGCCCGCGACATTTGAACGAAAGATGGACAATGTATTGCGTGGTATGAAATTAGACGACATCGTCCTGTTTTCACCTGATTTTACGACCCACCTAACACCTCTGGAACAAGCATTGAAATGCCTTACTTCCACCGGTTTGCAGCTGAGCCTTAAAAAGTGCCTTTTCGCTTCCCGGAAACTCAACGTTTTGGGCCATGTTATCTCTAAACACGGCATTCGCCCGGATCTAGCGAAACTTCGTGCCGTGGTGGAGTTCCCAAAGCCGACTACGATGAAGGACCTACGAAGCTTCATAGGCCTCTGCTCATATTTCTGGCGCTTTGTTTGGAACTTTGACTCCATAATTCCCTCACGCAGATTCTAGTTCAAAGTGGGGAAATTTCTGACTGGTCCCCTGACTGCGAAACGCTTTTCTGAGGCTACGCCGGGTAATTACGTCGCCGCGCATACTCAGACATTGCGATCCGCGCGCACCAACCGAACTCCACACCGATGCCAGCGGTGTGGGATTTGGTGCAGTCCTCGCCCTACGACTGGACGGTTATGAGGAATACGCAGTCAGTTAGGCGAGCCAGACATTGACGAAGGCGGAAGCAAACTACTCTGTAACATAGAAGGAATGTTTGGATATCGTATGGGCCATCAGCAAGCTTCGCTCCTACCCGTACGGACACCCATTGGACGTCTTGACGGATCATCATGTTCTTTGTTAGTTGTCTTCGCTAAGCTACCCCTCCGGCGGCCTCCCTCGCTGGGCCCTCCGCCTTCAAAAGTATGATATCCGTGTTGTGTACAGGTCAGGACGCAAGCATAACGGCGCTGACGCCCTTTCTCGCTCTCCGCTTCCATAGGACGTCGCGAACTTGACGATAGCAGATAACACCCTGGCGCCTCGCGCAATAGCAGACATGGCTGCTGTGAAGCGTAAGGAACCGTGATCACCTGCATTCTCGAATATCTCTCATCCCCGCAGGCAAACGCTACTCCAAGATCACTGCGCCGACAAGCTGCCCACTGCACCGTTCGTGACGAACTCCTATACCACCGCAACTACCACAACGACGGTCGAAAATGGCTCCTAGTGATTCCTCGCCACCTACTCAAGCAAATGTGCTCTTCCTGCAACGATGAGACGCAGTGTGCTGACGATGGAGTGCTGAACACGTACAGGCGCCTTAGACATAGCTACTACTGGCGTGGTGTGTATACCTTTGTGAAAACGTTTGTTAAATCCTGCCCAGAATGTCAACGGCGCAAGACTCCTCCGCAGCACACCGCCGCTCCACTTAAGCTATTGCCCTGGTCAGTGGGTCCCTTTGATCGAGCGGGCATTGATCTCTACGGCCCACTTCCCAGCACGGCTGCCAGCAACCACCGGATCGTGGTCGCCATTGATCATGTAACGCGTTACGCCGAAACAGCTGCGCTACCGGCGGCCACGGCTCGAGAAATAGCGTCCTTCTTCCTTCAGTGGTTCATTCTTCGTCAAGGTGCTCCTCGCGTGCTACTCAGTGATCGAGGTCGCGTGTTTTTGTCCGACGCCGTGGAGACCCTTCTAGCTAAATGCAACGTTGTCCACCACAAAAGCGCATCATACCACCCACAGTCCAATGGTCTGACGCAGCGGTTTAACCGCCCACTGGGGGAAATGGTGGGAATGTAAATTTTCTCAGACCATTCCAATTGTGTCCTCGTTCTTCATTTTGTGACGTATTCTTACAACACCGCTAAGCAGACAACCACAGGATTTTCGCAGTTCTTTTTGCTCTTTGGTCGTGAGCCTCCATGCATGCTGGACACTATACTTCCGTACCGACCTGACGCCTCAGAATTTATGCCAGTTTCAGACGTCGCTCGATGCGCCGAGGAATGTCGCCAGCTTGCTCGTTGATTTACATCAGAAGACCAGCAGCGCCAAAAGGCACGTCACGATGTTTCTGTCACGGCTCCAACTTTCTTGAACGGGTCACTCGTCTTGCTCCACGTACCATCCCGGACTCCCGCACTGTCGCCGAAAATGGTGTCGCAATACCACGGCCCCTACCGGGTTGTGGGGCGAACATCGCCGGTGAATTATGTTGTTGAGCCTGTAACGCCCACTTTGGACCACCGCCGTCGGAAGCGTGAAACAGTTCATGTCGCTCGGCTGAAGCCCTACTGAGACCCGTCCGTCTCGAGTGCCCCTTAGGTCGCCGGGATGGCTTCCCCTTTTCGCCAGGGGTATTATAGCGAGTATTTACGTAGCGAACATGGAAGTAATTGTGACGGGCATCAGCTGTAACGGCCAAATCCCCATATATGGGTATGCGCCAAATGCCGACAAGGAAGAGGACGCTCTCGTTGAGGCTCAGCCTCAGAACAACCTGGCCGTCTCGGCTCACCCCCCTTGCGTTGACGCCTCGTTCCCGAATAAACGAGCACACCCTTCTGCAGGAACGTTCAGTATCTCCTTTAGAAAATATGCATGATGGGCATGAATTTTTACGCATGGACGTTCAGAGGCAACACCGCGATCAACCTCTTTGTGTATGGTTGAATTAGTAGTTTAGAAAAGTGTAGTTTTTATTTATTTATTTATTTAGTTACTGAAAATACCATCGAAGTCTAATACGCTTTGCAAAATGGCCCGACTGCTAGCGGAGGAGCAACTAGCCATACCGGCAACACTGTGCACCGCCATCACGAAGGAAGCGAGAACGGCGGAACGGCAGCAAACGCCCAGCAGCTAACGTCCGCGGCGGCGTAATAGTGTCATGCACATCTCGTGACGTTGCTTCTAAAGACGATAGTCTTTCTTAAGCTACGTAAACCGAGAAATTTTTGTCTTTCTGTATGTCTGTCTGTCTATCTGTCTCGGTCTGTGACTCGATTCAGCCATCCGGCCATAGTAATACAATGCCTGCGCAATAGTCTTATATAGTGGCAGCTAAATCTACCCGTCTAAGTGCGGTGTAATGGCCATACTGGTCAACGTTGTTGAAGAAGAAGTTATTACGCAAATATAACAAAAAATTATTACAGAAGTGATAATTGCAGTGTTCCTTTATAAAAATTTATACATGCTTCATTTTTGCGAAATTAAATACTTCAACTGCAGAAAAAAATTCACTCCGCCGCCGCCTGCTGTCGCCCGCGCCACTATAGCGTCTGGCGCCATTTTAAGAAATCAACCTGCAGGAGTTACGAAAGGTTCCTCTAGATAGGTCCCTCGCTCTGCTTGGAACGCACCTGGAGTAGGAAAAACGTGATTCTATAAACGCTGAAGTAGGGCGACTCGATTCACGCGCATCACCACCGTACGGCAGCGTTGGCATCGATACACCGGGCCTGGAGCAGTGGAACGCGGTAAATTTAAAATGATTTCAGCAAACCTTTGGCGCCTTTACCTTAAGAGAAGCGCGACGCAAGAGGAACAACATGAGAGGGGAGCGGGAAAGCTAAGGGAGCCATTTACATGGCAAAGGCCGATAAAGACTATCGTCTTTTGTCGACATTTGCTACGAAAGGTGCCGATACGTGGCCAGTTTTTTTGATAGGTGGGAAAATACCCTTGCTGATTTTTATTGGTCTGAAAAGCAGCCTATTATGGACTTTTATTCGACGAGGTAGTCACTACGAGACCGTAATGACAATTTCAGCGTGGAATACCGTCGCCTGGAATGACGATCATCAGCAAACGAATGCAGGGTCCCTTATCTTTCCCTCTAAGAACCGATAGCCTTACCGCTGCCTACTCGTTTAGTCGTGGACTACTAACTGTGTTTTTTTTTTATGCGCCCTAGCCCTACCCCACGTAAGTGCGGCTGGCCGCTATGAACGAACATTGAGGGGCTCGTTCTGTGTTGAGCGCTCGTTGCGACTCTTCCAACTCTCTAAACTTTTTTCTGGAAGAACGAAAGCATAGATGATGAAGCTGCTCTTGTCTCCACGAAATGTTACGAACCAACTTCCGCTGCCTTGAAGACAGTGAAATGTTGTCGCCCATCTCTCTTGATTACTGCGATCCATCTTCTTTTTCGCCTGTACGCCAGTTGGAAACACGATAGGACTCAAGCAAATAAGTTCCGCAAGTTATAAACATGTGATGTATCTTCCACCTGTACCACATAAACACTACAATCCGTGCATTGCGACGGGGGGTTGTCGTACATCGAGATTTATAGAAAAGCACGATTCTATACTTCGGTTCGAATACGGCGGGGTCGTTGCACGGTATGCGCCGTTAACAACACCAGAGAACAAAATTCGCCTAATGGTAAATACAAAAATAACGTCCAAGAGCGCACCCCCCATCTACTGCTGTTGATAGTCGAAAACAAGCACAGCGAAACGCGCCTGTACGGTCGAATGTTTGCCTCCACATACAAAACTGTCCTGACTGAATGTTGGCGTTAAAACTTCGGCAGACATGATCCGCACATGAAACTGTACCACAAAAGAGTTCGAAAAAACGCGAGGAAGACGAGCGCGTTTGCGGTTCACCGTTGTCTGAACATCCACCAGCGGGGCCATATTGAAGCACAAATCATCATTTAATTATTACCAGCCTATCTACGCCCACTGCAGGGCAAAGGCTTCTCCCATGATTCTCCAGTTACGCTGGTCCTGTGCAAGCTGCGACCAATTTATCCCCGCAAACCTCTTTATCTCATCGGTCCATTTGACGTTCTGCCGCCCCCTGCAACGCTTGCCTTCTCTAGGAATTCACTCTGTTACCCTTAATGACCAACGGTTATCTTGCCTTTGCAATACATGCCCTGCCCACGTCAATTTCTTCTTAATTTCTACTAATATATCCTTAACACGCGTTTGTTTCCTGACCCACTCCGCTCTCTTGTCCCTAATATTACACCTATCATCTTCCGTTTCATTGCGCGCTGAGGCGTTGTCAAGTTAAGTAGAACCCTCTTAGTGAGCCTCCAAGCTTCTGCCCTGTAGGTGAGTACCGGTAAAATGCAGCTGTCATACACTTTCTTCTTAAGGGACAATTGTAGGCTGCCAATTAATTATCTGAGAATGCCTTCCGAATGCACTCCACCACATTTTTATCATTCGAATTATCTCTGCCTTATTGTTAGGATCTGGGGTCACAACTTGGCCTAAGTAGATATATTCACTTACTACATCCACGGCCTCACCACCTGTCTCAAACTGCTGTGCTGTCCCAGCGTTATTGATCATAACTTTAGTTTTCTGCATACTAATTTTCAGGCCCACGGTTCTACTCTGTTTGTCCAGTGCGCTAAGCATGCTTTGCAATTCCTCCCCCGAGTTACTTACCAAGGCAACGTCAGTAGCAAATCTGAGGATTCCCAGGTATTCTCCATTAACCCTTACTCCCACCTGTTCCCAATCCAATGTTCTGAATACTTGTTGTAAACATGTTGTGAATAACATTGTGGAGATTGTGTCTCCTTGTCTGACGCCCTTCCTCATAGGCATTTTTCTGCTCTCTTTATGGAGCATGATGGTAGCTGTGGACCCATTGTAGATATCCTCAAGTATTCTTACATAATGCTCATCTACCCCTGGTTCCGTAATGCGTGAATGACTCCTGAGGTTTCGACCAAGTCAAATGCTTTCTCATATTCTATGAAGGCTACATATAGGGGTTCAGTATACTCAGCGCACTTCTCTATTACCTGATTGATCGTGTGAATATGGTCCATTGTTAAAAAGCCTTTACACAACCCTGCTTGTTCTTTGGGTTGGCGTATCCATGGGAGTTTTTTTGTTAAAGCCACTGCACCTTCTGAGGACACACGGCGGTCGCGGCGCAGCAGGCGCTCACGAGCGCTCGACATTTTCTCGGTATTTTTTCCAGCATCCGGAACTGGCGGCTTGTGCAACCAGTCCGCTGTTAAAAGTCAGGCACGTGGTTACCGCTACTGCAGAGCTTCCCATTTGCTAGTCCCAATGCTGTGCCAAAACAACCACTCTCGGACACTCCTGCATGGAGTATTCCCGTGAACAGAGTGAGCCGGCGGTTTCAACGTGGGCGCATAAGTGTTGTTATGAACGGGCCTTGTCCAACCTACTGCGCAGAGCTGAGCGACGAAGTTGTGGAGGCGAGGGTGCAGGTACAGCAGCATTTAAATGCAATATACAGGGTGTCCCAGCTATCATGCACCAAGATTTAAAAAAAGAGTAGTGGCGTAACACGAAGAAAACCTATTACGTATTGGTTGCAGTACTGTGGAGAAGCGGACAGTATTTTTTTCGTCATTTAGACTTTAATAATTAATTGTAATTAATTATCCAACTCGAGAAGTACTGTCCTAATCACTAAAGTGTCAATGAGGCACTTGTAGGTACCCACGAGGGGCATTTAACTGCGGTATTTTCAGCGACGAAATAATTGCGTTCTCATTTATTCTGACTGATAAAGAAAACCCGCGAAATATGAAAAATACCACGTGACAGAGCCTCCGCGCGCATTAACGCGCATCGTAAAGCAATGCCCTCAAACAGGCTGCCTCTGAGTTAGCCAGAATGAAATAAACAAAAGAAAGAAAGAAGAAATCGCGACCGAGTTTGCGCCTTATCTGCACACGCGCCCTGCGAATCTTGCTGTTGCTGCTCCTTCGATGCATGCCATTATCAAGGTGATGCGCTGTCTCTTCGGTCGGGTGACAGGCGAAGCAGTTGCTTTCAATCAGCTTATATGGGGACGCTGCTGTACAATGCGCGCGGAGGCGCTGTCACGTGGTATTTTTCATATTTCGCGGGTTTTCTTTATCAGTCAGAATAAATGAGTACGCAGTTAGTTTGACGCTGGAAATACCGCAGTTAGATGTCCCTCGGTGGTACCTACAAGTGCCTCATTGACACTTTAGTGATTATGACAGTACTTCTCGAGTTAGATAATTAATTACAATTAATTATTAAAGTCTAATTAACGAAACAATTACTGCCTGCTTCTCCACAGTACTGCAAACAATACGCAATAGGTTTTGTTCGAGTAACACCATTGGTCTTTTTTTAAAACTTGGTGCATGATAGCTGGGACACCCTGTATATGCAAGGGCGTTACATGTCTCACACAAAGGTGAGAGGACATCTCAACTCAGTGACTCATTTGGTTGCCGCTATTACCGCGTGCCTAGGGCTTTTTATAACCCCGGAAGTTTGTGTCAGCCCCGAGAATTTAAAGTTCCTTCAATAAGCACTCTCCGCTGCGAGTGGTTTGAAATCGACGAATCAGCCAAAGAGGGAAAAGTGGCAAAGGCGACTCCTCAGACCTCTTTGCCTATATAAAGCAGCGCATTTGCCGCGGGCCTTTAGACACGGCAGCGGGATCCAGCCCAGCTGTTTCGGCCCGTCCCCGCAAGGGGCAGCTGGGTAATATTGGTGACAATATTGGCGACACGGCGGACCCCGAGCCCCCATACTCACGCTGGTATCTAACATGGCTATGAGTTGTAAGGTAAACGGCAGAAACCACAAACGGTGGCCGTCGGAGCCCAGGTCAGGCTCCCTGCCTGATTACAGCTCCGAGACCTCTCTCGGTATCAGGGTAGCCCGAGTAAAGAACGTACCACCATCCCTTGCTTCTAAACATGCTGTAGTTTTTTTTCTAAACTCCCCAAACCGAATGATCGGCCCCCAAAAGGGGCCACACCGAAGTATCGTTTCCACCCCTTCCGACCATTAATTCCAAAACCTGATAACTTCCCCCTCTTTCTTGGTAGTTGAATCTCTTGAACGAGCCAGGCACATTGCTTCACAATCTATATTCTTCATTTCGAAGTTTCTGCAAAGTATTGCAGGTGGATCCTATAAAGCTAAGAAACAAAGAACCGGAGAGATCTTGGTCGAGGTACACAGCCAACAGCAGGCCACAAAACTCCTGAAGCATACCCGAATTGCCGATCTCTACATCAATGTCACGCCCCACCGAAGCCTCAACAGCTCGCAGTGCGTAATCTCGTAGCCATATCAAGCAAGCCAGACAGAGATCGATCTTCTTGAAGGCCTGATAAGGAAAGGTGTGACGGATGTCAGGTGCGTAAGCATAAGAAGAGACGATATGGTAGTACCCACTATACATATTATCCTGACATTTGACCGTTCCATCATTCTAGATCACATCAGTGCTGGTTCATCCGGTGCTCTATCCGAGCGTCCATCCCGAACCCGCGGTACTGTTTCAAGTGCCAGCCGTTCGGACATGCTACTAACTCGTTTCGGAGCCAAATAACCTGTGCCAAGTGCGCCCAACATGACCATCCCACAGATAATCGTAGCTTACAACAATTCCTTTGCATTAACGTTCAGGGCCCACACACGGCATACTCAAGAAGATGCGAGATGTTTGAACTTGAGAAAAAAATATTAAACATAAAGATCACCTTCCCAGAGGCGCGAAAGAGGTTCGCCACTTTCCCCCTGGGGAGGTACGCCGACACGGCTCGCCAGGGGCGGAGCGGCATCTGGTTTCGGCGGGAACCCAGTAAGGCAAGTCGGACCTGGTCCTGCCGGCGCCCCCCATCGGGTTGCGTTAGGCAACCCAAACCGTCACCACAGCTCTTGCTGACCAGCAGCGGCTGTGGTGGTAACGGTCACCATCGGGCCCGATGCCTCTTCGGTCCCTCCTTCTTCACCCTCCCTGCTTCCACTGGCGGCTGGGGCTGCGGAGGCCCCGCACCGGCTCCCACTTCTGCCGCACGGCCCGTGCCATCTGTGGTACTCCCGACACCTTCGGTGGTAGCGGCTAAAAACACAAGGCACTCGAATGGGTGCGACGTCCAGGGGGCCGGACCATCGGGCACCCCTAGGACATCCGAGAAGGAGATGGACGTGGGACCGTTCCTCTCTTTGTCCCAGCGGAAGGAACGGGTCCCTGCATCCAAACCTGCAGAGAAGCGCGAAGAACCCCCTCGAAGTGTCCAAGCACCGAAAGACGATACATAAACAACACACTCCAGTAGCTCCTAACACTTCATAATGGGGAGAGACAACATAATCTAATGGAACGGCGCAGGCCTTTTTAAAAATCTTGACGATGTATACGAAATACTGCATGCCAATCAGTCAAGTGCAATGTGTGTTCAGGAAACACATTTAAGTTCCAATCCCACAAATTTTTTAATAGTTACATGTTATTCAGAAATGACAGGGATGGCTGCACACACTGTTTTGGCGGTGTGGCCATAATCGCGCGGAAATCTTTAGCATGCCACCCTGCCACTTTGAAAAATGTCCTTGAGGGTGTACTGATTCGAACAATATGATTAAATAGGTTGATAACGGTATGCTCCATATACAACCCTCCTGATCTTGCAGTTTTGAGCTCTGACTTCGAGGCGCTGGTCGACCAGCTGCCCGAACCATACATCCAAACAGGCGACCATAATACGCACAATTCTCGTTGGGGCTCTTCTCGCACAGATTCCTGAGGTCGCGTGATAGAGAAGTTTTTAACGTCCTTTGGAACATGCCTTTTCAACAGGAAACAGCCTACACATTACAACATCGGAAACAACACACACTCATTTCTTGACTTGGCTATTGGCCCCGCAGTTGAGTTTCCCCGTCCCGAGAATTTGCGGGCACTGACCCATGTGGCAGTGATTACGTCCCCACCTCACTAACATATATAGGTAAAGGCCCATGCAGTTCATCTTCAGAGAACAGGTTCAGTGAAACAAGACCTAATTGGAATTACATTACAGAGACATTCAAACTAAACTACACAACCGTAAGACACCTACACGTAGATGAAGCAGCTCAACTCCTCACGCGCAAATCCTCGACGCCGCTGAGAAGTCCATTCCGCCCTCCTCTGGTGCCCCGCGGAGGAGGCCGTGGGAGAGTGAGGACAGTAGGCAGGCGCGAAAGGCCCAGAACGAGGCATGGGGTATCCGTCGTCGGTACCCCCACGTAGGGAACCTCCTGTTGCTCTAACGGGTAAGAGCGTTTCGAAAAGGGTTGCGCAGTGAGGCAGAACGAGCTAGTTGACGCTCATTTATAACATGAATAAACTCATATACAGACACATGCAAGGTATGGCCACGAATAAGCAAACTCAAAGGAATCCAAACACACAGCGTTTCTCTGGTCAGCACAACAGGGGACACACTTGAAGACCAGGCTAGTACACTAGGCACAACACTTCCAACACATGTCTAGTTCAGCATACTACACAGACACTTTCATGAAACGCAAACTCTCGGCCTAAAAGAAGGCTTTACATGACAACTACAGATCAACGACTTCCTATAACTCCGAGTTTAAGCTTTATGAGCTGACCGAGTTTAAGCTTTATGAGCTCTGATCACATGTAAACCCTCAGCTCCAGGCCAGAGAACAGCACATATACAATGATACAGCGCTTACACTCGGTTACTCTTGTTACACTAGTTCACCTTCACAACAAGATATGGCTTTCGGGGCACATTCCTAAGTCTTGGAATGAGGCCATAGTTGTAGCATTGTTGAAAGAGGGGAAGAAGCTTTCCACTCCTTGAAGTTATCGACCCATCTCTCTGACATGCTTCCTGAGCAAGCCTCTCGAGAAGATGATCAACAGAAGACTCCTGTAGTTCTTGGAGTACAACGGTCTTCTCGAGAGCTGCCAGGCAGGCTTCATGGTGGGGCGATCTGCAAACGACCAACCTGCCGCACTTGAATCATATATCAAGGATGCCTTCCCGCATTGACAGTTTTGCCTTACGGTGTTTTTTGACATCGAAAAGGTCTATGACACCACTTGACGTTACGGCATACTTAGTGACCTCAAGTCATTCGGTGTCTCGGGCAACATGTCAAACACTCCTATTACTAACTTGTCGGAGAGAACCTTTTGCGTGAGAGTCGGTAGTCCACTCTCAAGGGTTCACGTGCAAGGAAATGTCGTGCCACAAGATAGAGTGTTGAGCTGCAGTCTTTTCATAATTAAGATGAACTCTCTTGGAAAGGCATTGCCATCTACAATCTCTTATTGCATGTATGTTGATGACGTACATGTATCCTTTAAATCACGTAATATCAATCTGCGAGCGTCAATGGCGTGTCGCGTCCTGTGAACAAGGAGCACAAGTTTTTAGGTGTTGTGTTTGACCACAAACTCACATTCATTCCTCAAACCAAGCAACCGAATCATAAATGTCTCAAAACAATGAATATCCTTAAGGTCCTCTCACACCAATCGTATGATTGCGACAAAGAACTCCTGCTACGCTGGCATACTGCTTTTGTTGGGTATCGCTTGGACTATGGCAGTGTGGTGTATGGGTCGGCGACAAAAACACCATTAAGAATGCACGACTCGGTGCTACACTTTGGGCTTCGCTTTGCGTCGGGTGGTTTCCGCACTACCGCTGTCTTAAGTTTGTGTGTTGAGTGTAACAAGTGTAACTTCAGGACCAACAAACTTACATGGACTTGCGCTACGGGTTTATAAAAATTTATCGATGAATAAACATTCTTTTAAACCTGTTAATAATGATACATCCACATCTCTACTACTTGTAAATAATTCGTCCGTTCGTTTGCCGTTCTCACTTGGGGTGAGACAGGAAGCATAGGGTTTCAAAATCTCCGATTTTCACAGTTAAGCATCTTCTTTTACTGATGTTTTATCGCCCTGGCTGCTTCACCCTGTATGTTGTGACTTGTCCTTCGTGAAAATTGATAAAATCTTGGTAACTCAAGCTGATTTTTTGCAGTACTTCTTGTCCCTGCAGTATAAATATACAATGTGTAGAATTTTATAGTGACGCATCAAAAACCGCAACCATGGTGTCTTGCGCTGCTCATGGGCCAAGCTTTGATGCATGTAGAACCGTAAGCCCATACACCACAACTTACACAGATGAAGAACATGGCATCTTACTCATTGTTCAACATATTCTTGAACACAAAATTCCAAAGTCCATCATATCTACTGATTCCTTGAGCGTTGTGCGCGCATTGGTGTCACACTAGCCGTGCAAAAACACAATTGTCAATATCGTTCTCAACTCTCTCACGTCTATATATGGCCAAAAACTCTTTCTGGCCTTGTGCTGGGTTCCAGCCCACGCTGGGAACGCTGGAAATGAGGTTGCTGATCAGAACGCCGCTACCCCCGCACTCCGGAACACAGTAGACATCGCAACACTACCACACACTGACGTTAAGCCACAAAGTCGACAACACCTTCGTAACAAATGGCAAACACAATGGAATGAAGAGACAGACAAAAAACTATATGTAATAAAGGCACACACGATACGGTACACAAGTGACTCACGCAACAGACACGCCGAAGTCGCCTTGGCTCGGCTCTGGATAGGGCACACCCCTGCAACGTACTCGTATCTGCTCACGTGATCATAAAGACCCCACTGCAGCAGGTGCGGAGAGACCCTACCTGTAGTTGACATACCCATTCAATGCAAAGCACTTGACACCACACGAAGCAAACACTTGCCACAACTATACAGACAACACATCCCGTTTCACCCGTCATAGTCTTCAGGAGACGAGCCCATTTTTTCCATAAAGCGTGTTTTTAAGGTTCTCACTGATGTCACGTTTTCACATCTCATTTCTTATCATCCATTGTGACAACCTGGCCCTTTACAGCAGTCATCTTCATTACCATGTGTTTTAATTCGTTTATTTTTACTGAAATGGTTTACTGTTACAAGTAATGTCACTCAAACGAATTAACTATCCTTTAGCATTCTTTGCCCTCAGTCGGCCTTGCGCCATAAAAATGCAAACATCATCATCATCATATTTCGGCGCGTCATTAGGCCAAGCGACCTTGAGTTGGACGCTCTGGCACAGCACCATGCCACACATTTCTGTAGGCGCCATTTTTCACGCCCTGCGGCGAAGCTTCAAGCTAGAAGGGTTTTGGGTTTACCGCTTCGGCGGTCGTCAAGTTAAAAGGTTCAAGGGGGGACTTAGTGCTGAACAATTATGAACTCTACCCGTCTACAACGGTTTAGGCGAAAGTCGGGTGTACAACTTAGTGAATGCCGGTACTTCCTTGGCCGGAAAGCCAACCGTCGGCTGGGGTGGCTTGTCGAATCCCCTGTGGCGGAGCAACTTGTCGTCGCAGATGGATGATGGCTTTGACGCAGCAGTTGGGAATAACGCTAAGAAGTTTCTATAGGAATATTAACAACTGTACATAGTCATTCGTACAAAAAGGACAGCATTGCAACTGTTTACAGCGTAGGAATCCCTCCTCGGCGAAGCTGATAATGCTGCCTGCTTTACTGTAGTTAACCACGCTGGGTCGAACGCGCGCATGCTGTTTTAAACCGTCGGAGTCCGCCCCACACCTTTCAATTATTCAATGATAATGCGCTTAACCAACATGATTGGCTGCGCCCTGTCATATAACTTCAGGTAGGGGACAAAAAAAAAAGAAATATATACACGAATATTGATACGCGTTCGCCATCATGGGAAAAGGTATTTCACCTAACTGGGTATATTCCTTCGTGTCAAGGAATATACCCAGTTCCTTCTTCGTGTCATTGACCCCTGAATGGCCTTTGTTTTTTTCGCTTTTTTAGAAGCTTTGACAGTCCCTACCGGGTTGCCTCAGTCTGCGGACACCGGTACGGATAAACCCGAGCAGCAGTTTCGAGAGCGTACCCGCGGTCATTCAGCACTTCTCACGAACGCTGATTCTCCCGTTCCCGTCTCACGCCAGAATTGTAGGAAGACGGGTGACTGAACTCTTCTGCGAATGTCCGTCACGCGTCCGTGTGCCGGTCGACAGCTTTCAAAGTGATTAAAGAAATTGTTTCGTGGCAAAAAAAAGATGTCTGCAACCGTTCTCGAGTGCAATCACCAAGGGACGCAACCTATCCTACTTATAACTCACGAATGTATTGAACTAAGCTGGCTTTACGTTTAGCTAGGGCGAGGTTTCTCTAGGAAACTGGAACCACTCCCCAGGTCCAGCCTCTGGAGATGATGGGGATGCGTCAGGATATTAGGAATCAAGACAGGAAGACTCTCTGTCGCATGTACCTCAACAAGGGAAAGGGCCTGAACGGACACTTTTTAGTAGAATAAAGATCTGAGTAATGATTAATTGCTAAAAACACAGTCGCGCTCGTTTGTTCTCCTTTTCCTATCTTTCTGTTTTTTTGGTTCGAGCCGCTTATAAAAACTGCACTGTATCTGAAAGAATTTAGTAGAAAACATAAAACATACATAAAGTAGTCGGCTAACAGGATTGTTGTTATGCGACTGTATCCAAATTATAGTCAAACGCTGTCCCATGCAAACAATTTGAAATCCCGAGAAATTACAAAGAATACATAGAGCTCGATTTTTAGCGTTATCAATAGATACCTGCTGGAATAAACTTCCGTTGCTTGCTTCGTTTTTGTAGTACTGATTTCTGCCTTCGCGCTGAAGGCTGGCGCCTTGGTGTTTTTGTTGATTTTGGAATGAGAGGATGGGATTCGTCGCCCCCTACTGCTTGCGATTATGGACGTGCAAGAGCAATGGTAATACAAATGAAAAAAAATGCCTGCGGAAGAGACCAAAAATGGTGGCAGCACGCGTGGCATCAGCAAGCCTGCGAAGGTAGATAGGCGCTGCTGCAGTAAGATGTCGAACCACCACTGACCACCAATACATTGGCGTGTATGGAAGGGCTTATATATTGATGCGACATTATTCACAAAAAAAGGAGTTGTAAACTGCTTAGCTGACATAGACTGGCTACTTCCAAAGGTGTATTTTGCCCGAATGCACTGCGTGTTGAAAATTTTCAATTCTGCTCATGAGTTTTCAAACACAACGCACGTATTTGTGCATTTAAAGAGCCTCCACTCCATATAGTAGGTGAACCTCTCAGAAAGACCGTACGTAGTTTAAATATTGTTCGTCAACTGATACGATTCATTCACGTTCTTGAGCTGCGCGAAAGCCAAAACAGTCACACTAAGGTGCGGAGGCCCGGAGTAATAAAGCTATATTCGTGCAAAACTGTAGCTCGTACTACAGAGTTTAGGAAGGCATTGTTCGTGCCTCAAAGTAGTCGTATACATCTTGTAAACGTTCCTTGGACAAATCGTGTATCGTCACCTGTCTTCTTCTGGTGCAGTAATACAGAGCAAACGCAAGATGTGTTGAGAGATACCACCAGTGCAATGATCATCCTGGAGCGTCTGCGGAAAGAACACATATACCACTATGGCTACGTCGACTGGCCGCCCTACAAAATGAGGGAGTCGACTTTTCGGAGAATGCTGAGAAACCTCAAGGTACAGTATGAATTTGGATTAAATGGAGTATTTTCAGTCTGGACACAACAGAGACGTTTAAATGCCTGTACATTCACAATACGAAACAATTACAGTGATATGACACGTAACGCATAGATCGCTAAAAGTATACTAAACTAACACAATGAACATGACCGAAGTAACAAGAGGCAAACTACCTGGTATAGTTACCGACAGAAGTACTGAACATAATCGGAGAAAACACAAATAACTCATACAAGTTATTGAATTGTATTTGACGTTATTGAAATAACTAAATGAATAAAGGATTTATTCAAACAGCTAACACTGAAAGAGCAAATGAAGGCGCTATCAAGCAGTGCAAGAGTCGTAGCATGTAGAAGGCTTAGCAGACAGAGCGAGGGGGCATACGGAGGACTATGCGCGGACTTGGAACAAGTAAGGGTAGTGTTAAGTTCGGGACCCTCACTTATTAAAACCGTCCGGCAATTAGATAGCTTTCGCTGGGGCAGCTTGTTTACCTGTACGGTGTTTGTTTTCACCCCGGCCGAGCCGATAGAGCTAACTTGAGCGTGAGGGGCGCAAGGAGAAACAGAAGAGGCGTCTTTGTTATTCGCCGTGCTTTTGTGTCCACCCGACGAGCGGGCCCGGAGACGACGCATACAAACGCGTCCGTCTGAATAATACCTAAAAGCGACGTACGCTTTCGAAGAAGGATTTCCTTACGAGAATTCCCGAAGCGGACGGGAGCTGAAGGTCCATCAAGGGGTTAAACCTTGCGGCAAAGATAGGAAGAGGTCACCAGATATTCGGTCCATGATTGTTGCACTGCTCAAAGCTGGTGAGTACCCGCCGCGGTGGCTCAGTGGCTAAGGCGTTGCGCTGCTGAGCACGAGGTCGCGGGTTCGATTCCCGGCCGCGGCGGCCGCTTTTCTGATGGAGGCGAAAAGCAAAAACGCCCGTGTGTACGAGATTTCGGCGCACGTTAAAGATCCCCAGGTGCTCAAGATTAATCCGGAGCCCTCCACTACGGCGCGCCTCATCGCCTACGTTGCGTCGGCGCGTTAAACTCCACAATCAATCAATCAAAGCCGCTGAGTGAAGTTTCAGTTCGTCACACGTCTCAAACTGGTGACTCGGCGGCTGGAGTTGGTCAATATTTAGGCGACCAGGCTTTGTTAGGCGCTCCACAAGTTAACAAAGGAAAGGAATTCAGGGGGCACGGAGCACGAACATAGGCGTGCACGGTATGACAATACTTTAAAACGTGTCGCCCGAGAGCCGATTTCCGGAGATGGATCTGCTGTTAGTTGGTTGGTCTTCATTTCTGTTATATTTGTGTTTGGAGGAATGCCTGGGTTTCTGTGTGAGTAAGAGAGCTAGGTCATGTCACTATTTTGAACACGCCTAGCTTTGTTTGTCACGGGGGCCAATCCGTGGCCTAGTGTGAGTCATCCTTACTCTCAAGTTGTGTCGTGCCTTGTGTGGGCAGGGTTTCGTTGGTGAAACCGAGGTGTTTGAGGTTTGGGATTGAAGAGAGACAGAGGGGAGAGGTGGATAGCGGCGAGCGCCTGCTCGACCCGGGCCTTGCGGGTCCTCTTGTTTGCGATCACGAGCCATGAGTTGTAAATACGTAATGTAAATAAAGTGTACATATTATACGTGTTGAGTTTACTTGGAACACACCTTCGTCGGCTATGTGCCGTCAGCCAACACGCCAGCGAGTCGTCAGCAATCGTAGTTTCATCGGATCATCGATCAGTGATCATCGACGCCGACGACCGATCCGCACTACTTTTGCAGTTTACCTGGTCGTTCATAAAATACACTGTCCAATCTTGTACGAAACTGTGTGAGGAAATTCCTGATAACAGCCTAGTTGTCACCAACAAAGTTGTGTATGTTTCGCCACCCGTGGGCAGGCGAGCGATTATGCGTCACTGGAGTAGGTAATGGGTATTGCGTCTTAGTGCGCATCTGGAAACTCGGAGCACGGGCAGTTGCCGAAGTTGCGGTGCGAAAAATACCATCCGGATTAAGCCAGTAACTCAAAGAAATAAAGTCAGGTTGACTGGAGTACGATGGAGACGTAGATAGGGACAGGTGCCCATATATTGTGCCCATTCTTAATACGCAATTCTTTCGAGCTTTACCAGCCAACGGTTCCTTCGCGGCGTGCCGGACAACAAACCCCCAACGCGGCGGAGGCGGCGGTGGGGGAGGGAGAGGAACAAGAGGGTTTCACACAGGGAGCGCACTGCAGATGGCGCGGCGAATTTACCCAGCGTTCCCCACGTGGAGGTGCCTGCTCGCCGGCGTGAGCGTTGGCGGTAGGGCTTTTTCGTCCGCTTTAGTGAGGGTTTTTTTTGGGTTGTTTTGGTGCAACTTCCAGTCCATTGCGCGCTGCCTTCGCACGGCCTAACGTGTTCGGCAGCAGCTCCAGTGTAACGTGCGCCCAACTGGATTAATTGGTCGTACGGCAAACATACATTAGGATTCGTTTTCAGGGCGGGAAAACAAAATATGCAAACCACATACAGGCATCTGGCAACAACAGAAACGCTACCTTCTGCGCTCTACTTGCCACGAATGGGACTCCGTTTTCTAAATTGGTGAATATCAATTTGGTTGTGTTTTAAAATGTATTACAAAAGGCGAAAGTAGCAGCTGTGTCTGATAAATAGCGATTATTAAAGTTCCCTCAGCGTTCTCGAAAGTCTCAAAATTACAAAAGTAACTAGGATAAATTGGAATGACTAATCTAAATACTAACCACTAAAACAGGGATAATTCAAGATTAGTGGGAGAGGCCTTTGCCCTGCAATGGGCTTAGATAGGCTCGTAGTGATGCCGAAGCTTACAAGCCGAATTGTTTAGGTGTCTGCGCTTGTGTCGCGCTGTAGTGTAGCCCCAAGCTAGCACATCAGGATGGCTAGGTTCCGAAGTCAACCCTTCGAAAGACGCTCATCTCTGTTTTATTCCTCCCGGCCGTGCCTACGCTGCTGCTGCATTCGGGATGCCGCCCCCGCGGTATGCCAGGTAACGGCATGCCAGGTAACTGCATGCCCGGTAACGGCATGCAGAACCTCTGGTTTCACTCTTTCTAGAGCCAATCGTGTGAATTCAATATACGTAGCATAGGAAATTGTTGTGGGTCTCGTTTAAATCTTTGCTTTCCAGCCACATTCACACCGTGAATTGGAGCCAATTTTTTCCAACATCCTTTCTTTAAATTGATCATTACCCTTGCGGTTAGATTTCGAAAAACATATGAATTTCTTATTCAGGAGAAAAAGTTATAAAACACTTTTTTAAAGGGAGAAAGAGCACGGAAATGTATAGAAAACCAGTACACCGTGCCGATCACTCGGAGCACCGATGCTGTGTTGTATGGAGATCGAAGAATCCATAAATACTCCATGACGCATAGCCTCATAAAATTTACGATATAATGGTGGGAATATTTTAGGGAGTGACATTAGTGCACTTTAAGCAGTTATATTATGCAGAAAAATTGGGACGTAAAGTTTGCGGACTGCAGATTATTATTTCGATTTTGAAGGTTTAAAAGATCTGCTCATCACAATAGCGTGAAAAATCTAAGATTGCGTGCTTAAGGAAAAGCCTCTATTTAAAATAATATTTAGTACATCATTGTATTGTTTAGAGGAGCTCGAAGGCACGTCACGAGGAAGGTGAGGCACGGAGCTTTGGCCGGAATTCGAGCGGGCCCCGAATTGCACAATAAGCACGAATGGCAATATTACGAGTATAGATAAGCACGGATGAGCTCTTAGTAGTAATGTAAGCAGTTTTACTGAACACGCAAAAAAAAGGAGCCATGGAAAGGAGACCGTCAAGGGCTCTTCTGGTAATTGACAGATGTTCGATCATGAAACTCGCATAACAATGTCGGTTAGAAGGCATCTGCGTATTTGGGCAACTGATTAATAAAAAACGAAGTGTTCACAAGCTGTTGCTAACAACGCAAGATACAGTGTGGGGAATGTACAGCGACATAAAAATGCCGAACAGTTTTATTATCTCAACCCTAAGCAATAATGAAGTTATACCTAATACACAAGTTTAGAAAATGTAACGTATATGTAAAGCAATGGAAGCGAGTAGGTACTAGTGGTGAAGGTAATTTACTACTGTTTGCTAATTGTAGTAAATTTTGGTTTTGTGATTACTATTGATACTTAGAGGAATTAGCGTGTTATCCCAGCCGACCGACCTGGGCCTTCCGGTTTTTCTCCAGCAGATAGCCATGTATTGTT
Source organism: Haemaphysalis longicornis (assembly GCF_048455015.1). Lineage (NCBI taxonomy): Eukaryota > Metazoa > Arthropoda > Arachnida > Ixodida > Ixodidae > Haemaphysalis > Haemaphysalis longicornis. The sequence continues at coordinate 3,346,841 of NW_027526233.1, forward strand.
TGCAAACGCGAATCCAGCAAAGCCTACAATTTCACTTTAAACTGAACATTATTTTGTACAAAGCCAACTTTCTGGTTAACGCTCTGTATCTCTTAATCTAATGTAGCGATCTTTGAAAAATATACTGAAATTTTCAGCTAGGATGACTGAGATGTTACGCCGAGTTTTATTTACTTGGCAAGAGAGAGAGAAGAAAAAAAAAGGAAAGGCCGTGAGGTCAACCAGGTGTAGAGCCCGGTTTGCTACCCTGCACTGGGGGAATGGGGCTCAGGGAATAAAAAGGTGGGGAGGAGAGGAAGAGATAGGAGTGGGAAAGCGCGCACTCTAGTCCCGTTTCGGGAACTATAGTCTTTCAAGCAAGTTAGTTTCACTCAGGAAACGTAAAAGGGCTTTAGTCGCCTTCTGCGAGGTCGATGGTGAAGACCGATGACTTAGAATAGTTTTCACCGTAAATGGTCGATTGTCCAATCGGCTCAGCGCGGTGGCAAGCAAATTACTTGGCAAAGTTAATACATGGCCAATAACTGAGGTACTGTAGCTGGATAAAACGGCAGTAACCCTTGAGTAATAAAAACGAGTGCGAAACAAAATTTGTGAAAATCATTCACTGAAACGACTAACTAAGGGGAAGTGCCATTTATTTATTTATTTATTTATTCATAATACCCCTAAAGGCCCTCGTGAGAAGGTATTACATAGGGGGGTTATATAAGCCAAAGTGCAAACAATGAACGTCAAAAACGAAACAACAACAATCAAACAAAACGGATCTAAGTTCAAATCAAATACAGACTAAGGTGGAAGTATATGTTATAACAAGTAATTGGGAATGACAGCAAAATTACGGAAAGGAATAAGCAACAAATCGCTCTAATGCAGGCAAGTACACAGTGAACAACCTATAAAAATGCAAGGAAAAATCAATACACTTTATAATAAATAGAAAACAAATAAAGCATACACTCAAAAACAAATAAAAATATACACTCTCGTCACGCCATCAACAAGCTGAATCAAAGTAAAAAATAGTACATGTTTGTGCTACGCGTTCCGGAAAAGACGAAACAACAATTAAAAGGGCAAAAGTTAGAATTATATCAGTATTTTGTGTTTGTTCTTAAAATTTCATGGCGTCTTTTTTGTGTTTGTTCTTAAAATTTCATGGCGTCTTTTTCTGAGGCAATGTGCGATGGTAGATTATCCCAATCGATTGTGGTACGTGGAATGAATGACCGGGCAAAAGCAGATGACATACAGTTTAGGCGTTTAACATTTTAGGGGGGATCGCGGCGTGAAAAAATAATGGCACGTGCTTCGAAGAAATAGCCGTGAAGTGACACGTGGTGATAAAGTTTATGGGAAAGTTATAGGCGTGAACGTTTGTGACAACGGACTAGTTCAAGTAGTTCTCCTCGGCGTTTTAGTGCTGTAACGCTGGAATCACGTGATGAGGACGATGGTTGGCGTTTAATGGCGCAAGGAAAATGAGGACAAAGAGCGCTAGAGAAGTCATTTAATGAAGAGAAGTGATTTGCACAAAAAAGGTAGGTATAACGACGTGTAAATCGGACATAGTTAAATCAATAGGAAGATAATGGTTATGGCTGGTGTATAGGGCCAGATTTGATTATGCGTGATAGGAAGTGATGTTTAAAAACTTAACGTCTAACAAATACTTAAACACGCTTTTCACGAAAACCATGGCATCGTCACCCAGAAGCAACGGTGGATGTAGGGGAATATGTTGTCTGTAGAGTTCTCAGAAGTGTTTGTGTCGCGTTGTGTCAAGTGCCTTGCATTGAATGAGTATGTCAACACCTGCTGCACTGGGGTCTTGCAGATCCCGTGAGCAGATACGAGTGCGTTGCATGGATGTGTCCCATTCGTAGCCTAGACAAGGCGACTTCCGTGTGTCTGTTGCATGTGTCAGTGGTGTACCGTCCCAAGCGTGGTTTTATTACGTGTAGTTAGTTATCTGTTCATTGCACTGTGCTTGCCATTTGCTACGAAGTTACTGTCAAATGTGTGGCTTAAGGTCGCTGTGTGGTAGTATTGTTATATCTACTGTGGTCCTGAGAGCGACAACAGTGGCCTCCTGGTCAGCAACTTCATTGCCAGCAATCCCAGCGTGGCCTGGAACCCAGCACACCTCAACAAGTTTTTGGGCATATATAGAAATGATAGTGTTGAAAAGCATACTTGCAATTCTGTTTTTGCATGGCTTGTGTGATGCCAATGCGCACACAAGGCTTAAGGAATCTGTATATATTGTGACGGGGCAATCCCTGTTCGCGCCAAACATGCGGTTGGCGCTGCGCCGCTGATAGAAGACAAGAACGAGAACGCTTTGCCCCGGACTCACGCTGCTGCCTAATCCAACACTTCCCAGCTTATTCTGACATATAAAAACCTCCAACTGATGTGTCTTTGCCACGTGACATCCTTCGTGGAGGTTGCGGAGTTCGAGTCAAAATCTCATCCCGTACCCTCGCCCGGGCCTGCTCCACCTGCTCCACCCAACACAGAGCTTCGTAGTGGACGCTCGGTTCCTCGTGTCACCATGCCGACCGATGGAGCGACCGCGTCGACGACACCCCTCGTCATCGTGTCTCATCCCCGGGAGCCTGGCGCCTGTTTACGGGAACAGATGACGTTAATGTTGACACTACCATCATGCTGGCGAATGCGATCTTCTACCTGAAAAATGGAAGTCCGGCGTGCAAGTGGTGAAGGTCTCTACCCTTCACCTTAAACCACATCGTCACGGTTGGTCACAACTTATGTACGTAGGCTCGGGGTCAGCTGTGTCGCCAATACCATCACCAAGATTACACAAGGTACCCCGTGCGGGGTGTTAACGTATCAGTCTGGAATACTTACATATTGTTTAGCAGCCGTGTGTGGCTAAGGTTCGTCTACCGCGTTCCCATGCTTGTCTCGGCGGTGGGTGGCTAGCGCGGCTGCTCAATATATTTAAGTTGTTATTGCAACAATAACATCTACCCCCCATGATCGTTTGGCGAACGGGGGGCGCAACGAAGAATTCTAGAAATTTCTCGTGACAAAAAAGGCGGAAAATATATTCTGAAGTTGCGCGTCATGCATTGTAAAAAAGAAGGAACTTCAATGAGACGGTAGTCGCTTTTTTCCCTAGCCAAAGTTCTTCGGAATGAGCTAGCAAGTGGCTATAAATTGAGCAAATTGGGAAACGGCGACCTTCGCGTGGAAATCAAAAACGCAGACCTGAGTGACAAAGTGAACATAACCACCGTAGGCGCCAACCCGGCGAGCACGACGGTCGACCGATCTATGAGCATGACCAGAGGTGTAATATCTGATGAAGATTGCGTCAACGCCTCTGAGGAAGAACTCCTCTTGGGGTTTGAGGGTCATAATGTTGTGAAAATGTTCAATGATTCAAACTACGTAGAGATGCAAAGACAATTCCAATTACGCCCGGAATCCTCACATTTTCGACCAGTGTATTGCCCGAGTTTCACATCATCCGTCTCATACGTCGGATATTATACATGAATATATTCATCGCCTCCCGCTTTAAAACGGAATCTTCAGGCCTTTCTTGCGCAAGGACAGCAACATGGAGCACCGGTAATATGCTCATGTCACCCTGAGAGTTGATGTTACGTGGCCGTCTACGCCACTCTACACAGCCCTGAGCTTTTAATAAAATTTCACATGTTCGGCTATATAGGTATCTCTACTTGCATAATTCAACATCAATGCATTGGCGCCCTTTGGGCACGATGCCCTTGCGCCCAGGAAAGAAACATCATCACCATAGTTTAAGCAGCAACTCAAGTGATTGGTCCCAAGGTACCAGAGTGCCACAAGTCTGAAGTTGCGGGGCATTTGGGGAGGCTCATCGCGTATGTCACCGAAGGCTTTCGCTGATTGTACATCGGCCACGTACCTATACAAAGCCAGCACATGGTGGCGCTGACGAAAGCTGTGAGCGTGTCACGGCGTGTTGAGAAATTGCCATTCAACTTGGACGTCAATACATTCGCCTGCAATGCTCCCATCCGCACTCACGGTGACCGGCTAAGGATATTTTTTCTTTATGTTGAAGCTCATGACCAACTGCCCAGCTGCGACTATGGTGAGATACCGATACACTTTTCTAACATACGAACTCCAAATCATCAACAAGTATAGACCGCGGCAGGTGTTAATCTACCGCTACGTATGCGTCCAACAGAACCATTATCATCTTAATCATTCTCGTGTCATCAACCGTGTTTCGGGACCCGATGGAGCTGTCTGGCTTGTGTCGTTCTCCCGCTACATTTTCATGCTAGTTAACCAAAGAAGATGCTGCACGTAGCTAAAAAGACCACTAACGTGAGGTTCATCGAACCTCTCACTTTTCGCCGTTGTTTAGGCTGCTCAACCGTACACTTAGACGGGGGTCGCCATGGCTAGCCCTTGACCGCCCTAGTGGGACCAATGGAATGTGTACTACCGGTACACATTCCATTGGTCCTGATACTCCGACCGCAACGCATCCTTCGCGGCGCAGTTGCGAGACTACGCAAGGCAGCGATATAACTTCTTCAAGTCACTTCACCGTACTCACAAGACCTTCAAGGGGTCATTGACCTTCTCCAAAGGGAGGACACCCCATTGTAAGAGATGGAAGACAAACTCATGGACCTCCGTAGCGGGATTAGTTTGACGACATCGCTTACCGACAAAACATACGTCGGTCGTTACACCGGAAGTGGCTGCCTTAAACTCTCCAAAATATCGTGACAAAGTTACCGCCAACGCTACTTCATCCAAGCTAAGTCGCTCTCCACCATTCACCAGCGTGTTCAACGAAATTCGCCTGGCAACGCATCAAAACAACCATTATAACGTCTGCTTACGTACATCGACTTCGCATATTGTCACGAGAATGCTACAGGTTGTCACATTTAACGGTGGGTTACCTGAATTGCGGAGAAGTGGGAGGCATTACGAGACCACGACCCACCTGTTCAAGCAGCTGCAGAGGTACACTCTGACTTTATTGCCATCAGGAAAATGTACTCTTGAGGAGGGGCGACTAGTTAAAACGCCAATCAAGACGGGCGCAAGAGCGAATCAGGAGCCCCGGTGGACACGCAGCACCAACGCTACCCCAACATCAAAACAATAAGAGTTGCCCGACCTTACACTTAAAACGATCGCATCCTATTTAAGATGCCACCGACATTTACGGAAAGTGGACTCACAGTTTCGTCGTCCGCTTTGCGTTGGCGACGCCAGTGTGTTCTTACAGCTGCACGGCGGTGGATGCACCGCTGGCAACAAAACAGCCGCCAGAGTTCTCCAACATCATGCGAAGTGTTGACCTTTCGGATCAAACCGAAAATGGTATTGTGTACGTTTTATTTACCCATCATCGGCTATGTCGTTAGCGCGGGTGGATACTGAATCTCCTGGTGGGTATGTGGCAGTAATCACCGTTATCATAGGATTTTCTTGTTATAACGTATTCTTGTTATAATGTTGGCAGGTCGCGAAGGTAGATCTTCACGATACAGGTACCATACAGATCAAGTCAAGAATTCGCTGTTTGTATTAAACATGTAAATCTTTTTTCCACGAATACAAACTTTTCATTTTCCCAATGAAAGTATTCTAGAAAGTTAGCACAAAGCCGATGCTACGCAGTCGTAAAAGCTACAACAGTTTCACAGCCAAGGCATCACAGGCATCAAAATTATCTTAAAAACGTATGGACACACTGCGTAATGCTAGATGACTTCCTGTATAGAGTTGTTTTGCTGAAAGTAGTGAAACGGTGCATTCATCTTTTGTTGTTATAACGCTATGGAGCCCTAATTCTCCAGGTTTCGCTGAGTGTTTTACGAAATGAGAATGCAGTGAAGCACCACTGCACACAGAGAGCTAGAGAAAGCACAAAGATCGCTGTGTTTGGGTTGTCGATGTAGTTCCTTGGACAGCACTATTTACATTGGTGCCTTACTTGCTTTACATACGGAGCAAACAGCTCAGCTGTCAACGTCTGTCTGCTCAAGAAACTGCGCGCTCTCGAACAAACTGGAAATAACTTGTCGTTAGGGTAATTTGTTTGTCTGTTTTCAACACTAGTACTGCTTTGCTCCCTTTCAGAGAGTGAACGAGATTCTTGCACGCACCAGCACCCCAGGAAGTCCAGCTCTTACACTGATCACACTGACAGTGTTTGACAGGGATCGAACGGAGATAGCCAACATATATTTGAGGTGAGGAGAAACCGTATTCTCTCAAATGGAACCTCTGCTGCGTAAACTAATAAATCTTATCAGCGGAGAGAGAGCGAGAGAGAATGAGAGATAAAGAATTTTTAACCAAGAGAAGGAAAATGTCTCTGTCGGGGTGCTTTATGGAGTCTGGGTGCCTCCGTCCAGGCTCCGACTGATGGCCTTCTCGATGAAGTCCACCAGGCCACGTTGCTCGTCCTTGGTCTTCTGGGTGGCCAGCCACTCATAGTGTAGTGTCGTCTATTGTGTGCATAAATTGGGCACTCGCGTAATATTGTCACGAAGCCAAGGACGACGCAGTTGTCTTGAAGGAGAAACAAGTTTATTTGGAGCGAACTTGTGCTCGCCTAACTACTCAAAAGAATACAGAGGCGGCGAAGCAGCGGTCAACAAAGTGACTTTCGTCGGCGAGCGTCGCAAAATCGAATGCCCTGGCGTCTGCTCTGCAGGCTTTTTATCTTTTGGCGCGCGTGGTTCTCGAACCGTCGATTCGCATCGAGAAAATTGTAGATCCAAGAAGATTATTCCAGGCTGTTCACGTTAGATCGGAATGCTCTCCCTATCAGAACAGATAACACATGCGGCAAAGAAAGAAAGAATGGAGCACGTGCTTCCCTTGGCACAGAGATAACACAGACCGGCGCAGCCGGGCGGTAAAAGCAAAACACAAAAAAACAAACCCAATGCATGGTTCACGGCAATATGATTCGGTGGTTGGCGATCAAATTACAGAGGTGGCATACGGGGGGTGTATCTGTTTGCCTACTTTGCATGAGTTGTAGTCTAGCAGGTGTGTGTAGTGTACCGGCTTGGGCTTGTTTAAATGTAGTCTGTTGGTGTCTTTCTAGTTGTGTGTTCGCTGCGGTAACTGCGGAATGGCTCTCCTGTAGTCTTTCAGGTGAAGATGTCGCGGGCTTGATTCGGTTTCACTGGGAGTTTCGCCGCCGTTCCTGGGAGCCCGGTGTGCGCTTCTCGAGCGAGTTTATTTGTTTTCTCATTACCCAGTACGCCAGCGTGACCCGGAATCTAATATATCTTGAGAGTGCCCTGGATATATCGAAATAGATGTGCCGTGATTGGGGGGGGGGGGGTGAGTCCTGACGCTATAATTCGGCAGGCTTTCGTGCTGTCGGTGTATATATTTAGGGGACGGGTTGGTTGACTGAGGTTAGATATCGCTTTTCCTATTGCGTCTGCTTCTTCTGCCTTCTGGAAGTGTATGTTGCTCTTAGTGTAAGATCGGTTGAGTATGTTCCAATATGCTACTGCCCATGTGTTGTTGTCTGCTGCCGCGTCTGTGTAGGCGTGCATTTGGTCCAGCTCCCTCATCGGTTTCTTATTAAAGTAATTTGCTCTAATGGATCTTATTTCTGTGTGCCGTTTTGGATCCATATTATTCGGTATGGGGGCCACCTTGATTTTTTGCCAGTCTCGTGGGTGTATTTTGGCAATAGGAGGGGCCGCTTGGATGACCGTCTATCTTAGGGACACCAAGAGTTGTCGACCGGCTGTGGTTTAGTTCAGTCTTGCCAAATGGTTGTGTTTGTGAACAGCGACTATTTCGTCCACTGTCACTGTTGTCCCCATTTTGTCAAGGACTGTGTTGTTCGCACTGATAGGGAGACCTAACGATATCTTGACGGCTTTGCGGGTTAGGGTCAATAATTTTTTAAGCTGTGTCCTGGTAAAGTTGGTGTGTGGGGCTGCGTATCTTATTCGCGATATGACGAGGGCCTCGTGCAGTCTCAGCAGGGCATCCTCCTTAAGCCTCCTTTTTTTGTTAGAGATCCGCTTGATAGGTTGAAGAACCTGCTCTCTTTGCTTAGTATCTGGTTAGTTGTGGCTTGTCGCTCTCCATCTTTTTGGAAGTAGTGTCCCAGTAATTTGATAGTGGATGGAGCTAGAATATTGTTGCCGTGCAGGGTTAAGTTAACGGGAGGATGTTTCCATCGTCTGTTTGCTACTGTTAGCAGTTCTGTTTTTTTTTTCGGAGCATGATAGTCCTATTGTTAATGCTGCTTGTTGTGCTCGATTGAGTGCTGCTTGTAGTTGCGTCTGGATGTGTCCAGGTGATCCAGTGGTGCTCCATATGGTAACGTCATCTGCATATATGAGGTATTTATTGTATCCTCTTCATTCCCAAGAACACAATTTTGGTGCAGTTTCTCTCAAACTCGTTTATTTGACACTTCTATGTACAATCATGCTTAGAAAAAAAGATTATTCTCGAACAAACAAGGGAAGTGTGCAAACTTGGTTGTCCCCGATCGGGGACTCTGGGACTCAACGGGTGTGAAATTCCAAGAAGCAGTTGCGGTTTTGCAGGCACAGACATATACCGCACTTCAAGCACTTCACTCTTGATTTTCCACTGCAGCCTGGATTTCGGCACCTGTTGTGGGATCCAAGCTTTTGTTGCTCGGGAAAATGCACCATCATGTCATACCGGACATCATCAGGGGGGAGAGAAGTGACCTTGCCTCTCTTTGTTGCACTTGCTTGCGCATCTTCCTCGTCACTGTCGACTTCGGCCTCTCTCAACCTTTTGGATCGTGGCGCCGTTTCTGCTTTGATCAAAGCAATGGCAATGTCCATTTTGAACGTCAGGAGGTCAAGCCTTTGCTGCTTCGGTGTCGCACTTTGCTCACAAAGCTTCTGGTACTCCATCCACCCATTGCAGCAGGCCATGTCGAGGAATTGCGGAAACACGCGACCCGTCGACTTTTTTGTTCGCATCGAGATGCGATAGTACGAAACAAAATGGTCAATCAAGTCGACTCCCCCCATGAATTGATTGTACTTCGCTACAGCATCCGGTTGCGGCACTTTGACCTTCTTTTTCTCGTCTTTCGACCATCTCTGGCAGCTTCCTTCTGGTGCAATGCCAAATGCAGTGGACAAAACTAGAACGGTTTTGTTGTCTTTCCATTTCACAAGGCACATTTTTCCGTCACTGCGTACTTTGCAGTCTGAGTCTCCGCGCTTCATGTCCGCTTGCAGTCTGAGTCTCCGCGCTTTGAGCTGGCTGCTGTTGTTGGCGGTTGTTGTTGGCTTCTAGATTACGATTCAGCGGCATGCTTACGTATATTGAGCCTCTTGATGTATGCCTGTTGCCGTACCACTGCGTCGGCTTCGAGTTTCCTTGAGCAGCTGGCGTCGTCCGAACGCTGCGGTCCCTCACAGTTCACACATTTGGTGATGCACGTGTGAGCTTCGTCCTTGTTGGCGTATACACAGGTGGGGCAGCTAGCAGTAGTTGCGCGGGTGCACACATCAACTATGTGTCCTAGGCCGAGGCATTTGAAAGATATTTGTGCCTTGGGACGGTGCGGCTTGCATCTGTGGATGGCACCACCCAGGCTCACTGAAAGGGGTATGTATGTTTTATCAAAAGTTATAATTGCCGTCGTGAAGCCTGCCATCATGCTTGCTGCGACAATATTGAATCCGAGTGGGGCAGTAAGTAGTTGCCTCACAGTGGCAGGATCGTTGTTGCGCTCGACTTGATGGATGACACATTTGCACGTTTCTCGAGCGGCCGGCGCGTGTACAGTGACACTGTGGGTTGCCTGGTCGTGGGCGATTTGCGTGATCACCAGAAGCTTGTTAATCGTTGATATAATTGTTATTGCTGGTCATCACGACTGTATTTTTAAAGAGTGCCACTGTTTTAAAGAGTCATGCCTGCCGCCTCCTCTGGGGTGAGGTTTCTTGGGAGGACTAGCGCTCTATGCAAGCCGAGTGGAGTAATCTGGCTAAGTTGGAGACTGCCTGGAGCTCGGAGAATGAGTTTACGCGGTTCACCTAATTGGGTTTGTCGTAGTGGGTGGTGCCAGCCGCTGGGCCTATTCGGCGCCAAGTGGCACCGGGCGGGTAGGCGTGCTTGGGTAGGCTTACCTCGGCCTCCCACGTTAGAGGCCGAAATTCGCCTTTAAATCCCGCGAAATGAGTCAATATTCACCAAACTTTGTAGAAAGTCGGCGGAAGTTGTTCCGTACTTTGGCGCGATGGTCTGGTGGGCTTCCAAGGCATTCTTCCAGGATTTAGCACGGATGTCTTGCAGAGCGAAACGCACGTGCGCCCGACAGGTGCGGCTGCTCGCAGCGCCCCCTTATCAGCGGAGCGGTTGTTTCTGCACGTATTGTGTGCGGCATCATCACAAACACCTGGTCTTAATTGCTCCAGTTGTGTTTGCGGCGCAAGTGAGCGCGCGCCTCACCAGAAGTGCCCGTCGTCCTGTAGTCTTCCGCGTGGCGCTCACAACAAATGCCCAGAAAACAGTTCACGTGCGTCCGCGCCTAGACGGGGGAGCTGCAGGCACCCAGCCCACGAACCCGATGGTGCTGGGTTCTAACGCTTGGAGAAGCGTTTCACTTTCGAAGAAATCTGAAAACCTGCATACGAAACGATCCGGGGCCCAGCAGTCATGCATTATAAAAACGACGATTTATATATACCGCATTTACTCGCATAATGATCGTACTCGCGTAATGATCGCACCCCTGAAGTTCCTCGACAAAATATGACTATTTTAGTTCCCGCGCAATGATCGCACCCTGAACTTTCCCCAGCCATACGTCGTATGTGTGCCAAGTCTAGACGACGATGGTCGTGCTTACGTTAGTTCCTCCTCTTTCAAAGCGCGCATGGCTACATTATTGCCGCGGACTTGATGCTAATAGCGATATCGCCAAGCATCACTTGGTGTGGAAGAAACTGTAACTAAATGCGCAAAATGTACCCACAAAACATAAAAAAATGCCCTCGGCTTGCTCTGCTGGTAGCCATGTCTTGATGACCCACAATGTGACAGCAGCAGTGGTCGACTTGTTCTCACCTCACAGCAAACTCGTTGCGGGGCGTTCCGTAATTCCGGAATTCCGGCGCGTTCCGCACTAAAAACACTGCATTTTGCATGACACGGTGGTCATTCGGTGGACAGGGAAGTTTTTATTATGTTTTTTTGTTATGTTTATGATGGTAATGAGACTTATCCTAAACATTCTGAGCTGGAACTTGCGTTTTCTGCGCTGAAGCTGTTTCCCGAAAAATTTACCTCGCGTAATAATCGCACCCCTAACTTGCATCTATATTTTGGAAAAAAGTGCGATTATTATGCAAGTAAAGTCGGTATTTTGCTGAATTGGGAGTGCACTGCTCCGGTATTTATTCGTGGAAGCGGCATTCGTGGAAGCGGCCTATGTAGTGTGGAACACAGCGAGTAAATACCCATCCGAACCCATCGCCACAGTCACCTGTAATATTCCTGTGTAATAATCATCATAATCCCAACGCGGTTCCTTCTTTCGGTGGCCTGTGCTCGGTAGCCTAATTAAAGGTGGTCCTTTCTCATCTCCGAACTTTGTCTCTCAAGTTGTGGAGGGTTGCGCTCGATTACTCCGTCTTCCTCTGTCGGTCGCACCACTGGAGCTTCGATCAGGTCGGAGATTGCCAGTGGCAGACATCCCCATTCAGCACGAAAGCAGCCGTGGCGCTGCCAACGCAGCAGCTCCTGTTCAGCCTGCCTTCACTATCACGAATCCTCAGCGCAATCCTCCTCACTTCACTTGCCTGCGGGGCGATGATGTTGAAGAATGGCTCGACCACTACAATCGAGTGAGTTCGTACAACCGGTGGGATGATACGTTAAAATGATACGTTAAAGGTGGGATGATACGTTACTGCAGAACGTTTCGTTTTCCCTAACCGAAGTGGGGAAAACCTGGTTCTTTAACAATAGGGAAACCTTCGATGATTTGCCGAGTTTCACCCAAGAGTTACGCAAGAGTTTTGGTACATCCTCTGCTCACTCGGAGGCATCCAAAAAGAAACTTTACGCTCGGGTGCAGCATGCGGAGGAGACATATGCTTCCTATATTGAATATCTCCTCGCTCTGTGGCGTGGAGTTAATAAAGACATGTCCGAAACGGACAAGGTGCGGGACATCATTAAAGGGTTCTCTTCTTTTGCCTTCTGCGCAAGGGCGATTCAAAATCCTTCTACAATTGCCGATGTGCGAAGCATTTGCCAGCGCCTAGACCATGTTCAGGCTATCCGACTCCAACTCGACCCCCGGACCATCGGCTCCTCTGGGAGTGCAGAGGTGCGTTCTTTGATTGGGGCCATCATTCACGAGGAGTTACAGCAGGGCGATACACTCTGCCTTCAGAGCAATCCGGTCAATAACGTCCACCCACAAGGGTTGCGTGACGTACTCAGAGTAGCTTGCAGCTATGACAACCGTTCCGCAGCCCTGCCAGCCTGCTCCAATTAAGATAAGATACGATAACATAAGATAATCTTTATTCTTCCAGAAGAAACTGGAAGGCCGTCCGGGCTAAAAGCTGCTCAAATACATCTTGACAGTGGCCCGGAAACCCTCACTTGGCAGGGTTCAAGAAAGGAAAAAAAAGCAATTGAAAGAGTACATCCTTCGTACGTAGTTCACAATAAGCTGAATTCGAAAAGTTATGGAAGAATTGTGGTTTCAAAATTCGCAGTTCGTACACATTAACACAAAAAGACAGTTCAATACACAGGAAGACACGAAACAATAGCAATAGCACATTAATTCAAAACACCAGCAATGATTGTAACGGTGATGGAAACTACAAGTTTACGAAGTATTGCCGCAACTGTTTGCGGGAAAAGCAATGTGTATGACTATGTTCATTTAGAATGGTGGGAATATTGAAGTTCAGAGCCTGATATCTATTATTAGTGCGGAACCGCAGCACTACCCATTGTTCTGTGCTGCGCGTGCGTTAATCGGTATCCCTTGCTGTTAGGGATGAGAGTGATATTAAAACGCTTTTTAGTGCGTTTGATGCAGAAACAAATGCGCTTAAAATAGGAAACCTGTACAAGTGGTTTACTTTGATAATGTTTTGTTTTGGGAAAGCGTTTTGTGTTGATGCCAAATACGGAATACTGGCGATATTTCGAATCATTCTCTTTTGCAACCTCAGAATTTTTATTTCATTTATTTTGTTTGTCGTAGCCCACACGAGACTACAATAGTTAACATGCGATGCAAATAATGTGTTGTAAATTTGCAGTTTGAGCTGTGCAGGAAGGAAATCCCGGCATCGCGATAATACTCCAGTGACTCAGGGCAGTTTATTACAAAGGTTAACTATGTGTGTGTCCCATCCTAGGTGTGCAGAAAATGTAACGCCTGGAATCTTGTGTTCGTATACTGTGTCAATAACTTTATCCTCATAAATTATGTTACTTTGCAGGTTAAGTGCTTCATTTTTAGACCTGAAGATAACTACATTGGTCTTATTGGAATTAATGCTAAGTTGATTCGACTGCGACAAAACGGACAGCTTCCTAAGCACATCGTTACATTTTGCAATTAAATCGTTGATATCAGTACCGGAAATAAGTATAGTGCTGTCGTCTGCGTACATAATAAATTTTGCAGTTGAATCTATTTTTGGAATATCATTGATATACACGTTAAAGAGCAAGAACCCCAAAATGCTTCCTTGCGGTACGCCTTTTGCAATAGAAGGAAACGGTGACTTGTAGATGTCTAGGTACACGCATTGCTGACGGTTGTGTAAGTATGAGTTTAGCAAGTCTGAAGCCTTTCCCCGAATACCACATGCAGATAATTTTTTTTATTAAGATATCATAGTCCAGGCAATCAAAAGCTCCACTGAAGTCAATAAAGAGACCTACATTGTATAGTTTTTTCTCAATGTTATCTATTATGTGTTCCTTAAGTGCGAGTAGCGCGGTTCCCGTTGATCGACCGCTACGAAAACCAAATTGTGCATCAGATGGAATATTTTTGTCAGAAAAGAAATTTTCCATGCGATGATAGATCACTTTCTCTAGGCCCTTAGAAAAAACTGGAAGAACAGATATTGGTCTGTAGTTGGACACTGTTGATTTATCCCCCCCCCCCTTTATGTATTACAGATACCCTTACTTTCCTCATCTCAGTGGGAAATACACCTAATTCTATGGCTAGATTAAAAATATGAACTAGTGCGGGAGCTATGTGTTCTATGACGTATTTAACTGGTTTGATCTGCATGTCATTGATGTCCAAAGCTTTGCTATTGTTCAGGTTCATATATATTGGATAAATGTTGGATGAAGAAAAAGGTTTCCAATAATATTGTTTTGAACAAATTCGGACTCTTCGATAAACGGCCTAGATGTGTCTGAATTGTGGTGTTGACAAAGTACGTGTTAAATTGATTAGAAATGTCACTACCGATTACCTCGCGACCATTTACCAGGATTTTGTCGGGTGTGAAATGATTTCGTCCCCACCCCAAAACGCGGTTTATAGATTTCCACGCAGTATGCGGGTGCCTCTAATCAATATCTGCGAACAGGGAATGATAATAAGCAGCCTTTGCTCGTCTTAGTTCTTTGTTGAGTAGATTACGCTGCTTCTTGAATTCCTGCAGCGTCGTCAGCAGTCTTGTTCGCAAGAATGCGTGATACAGTTTGTTTTTTCGCTTGATCATTTTCATGTGAGCTCGCGTTACCCAAGGCTTTCTCATTTTCTTGGATTGCGTGAAGGTTGTGAACGGAAAGTGCCTATTGTAAATGGCGAGAAACGTTTTCATAAACTCGGAATAGGCGTCATTTGCCGAATTCTTATCATATAAAAATGACCAATCACAAGCGCCTATTTCGCCTTTAAACGATTCTAAAGCCGTCGCAGAGACAACCTGGGTCTGGATAGACTCAGAGTGATGCTTCTTGTTTTTTGTTTTGTTATCAATATCATAAACACTGGACAATGATCACTTAGGCTTGATGCAATAGTACCGGCAGAAAAAACTACAGTTTCAACGTTTGTAATCAACAGGTCAAGGGCAGACGAACCGGTTGCTGTGACGCGTGTAGGTGTTTTGATTAGGTTTAGAAATCCAACTGAACTAAGTGTAGTGCAAAATTCGGCGCCTGTTGCATTTTCTTCTAAGACGTTTATATTGAAGTCCCCGGCACAAACAAGGCGGAAACCATTGTCGGACACATGGTCTAAGATATTTTCGAAGAAATGCAGAAATTGAGATATTGCCTTGTGGTGGCCGGTATACAGCAACCATGATGTCTTTGTTGTATTTGAGTGCCACTATCTCGTAGTCATTTGTCGCTACTGAAAATTTCGAAACTAATTCACAGTGCATGTTTTCTTATAGTAAATAGCGACTCCCCCTCCTCGCCCATCGGGACGGTTCATAAAGAAGTTATTGTAACCCGGAAGTTGAAGCATTTTACAACCATCACTATACCACGTCTCAGTAATCATGACAACATTATATCGGAAGGGAAACTGGGTTAAAAAATTGTAAATTTCTTGTTCTTTGTCAGTAGCGGAGCGTACATTAAAGTGTATTAAGGAATGTTGTTTTAAATTTTGATGTCCGAAACATTCTGGCAAAACGAACTGTCGGTAAGCCGACAGATCCATTATTACTGCGGTAAGGCGGTTTCGGATTGACTTTACTTTATTTTGGCAAGGTCACTTTCGTCGGCTATATGGATCATTGGTGAAGTTTCAGTTTTATTTGCGTATATCTTGCCCTTGAATGACCATACTGATTTCCACTTATGGTCGTGCTTTTTTTTGACATCCATGCCAAGCAAACGCTTTAGGGTCGGACACAGATGTTCATTACCATGGATAGGCAATGTGCTTTCATATCCCAAGTCTTCGTTTGTCAACCTCATTTTTTTTGCCCTTTTCAGAGCACATTCACGTTTATCGCGAGATCTGAATTGTACAACAATGTTCGATTTGTCAGAATTCCGTGTTGGAATGCGGTGGCAGGCTACAATGTCACCCTGAGAAATGGGTTCATTGATGACCTTACCAAGCCTAGAGACAATCTCGACAACATTTTCGTTTCCTTGCTTTTCAACACCCTGGATCTCAAGATTGCAATTCCTAGAATATTGCTCGATTTGAAGGATTCTCTTCTGCAGATCAACTACCCTGTCTTCAAGAGCTTGACATTTCGCCACGAGGGCAGCATTTTCGCTCCTTAGTTTTTCATTCTTTGCAAGTTCAACTTCTAGCCATTTTTTGAAGTCATCAATGTCAGCCTGGGAGTGTTCCAAGCTTTGAACAATCCCTTTTTGCTCATTTCGCAGGTCGCGTAATTCATTTCGCATCTCTCTATCAAATGCCTCACGTGATGCCTTTATCTCAGCTCGAAGTTGCTGTTCAGCTTCCGCCCGTATCTCCTCCTTCATTTTTGATATGTCTTTAGTCATTTTTCACACAGCATAAGATTTCACAGAACACCAAACATAAGCGCTCTACAAGAAACTTGGCAGTAGCGACGATGTCAAAAACAGGAACATACAGCAACGCTTTGCCAGACACTAACCTACACCGAAAATCGAGAGCGCTTAGTCCCAAGTTGCTGCTTGTCGTCGCCACTGCCAAGTGTGGCGACGACTTCACATTTCTACCTACGCGGAAGTTGCTTCAAGGCAGCCTGTGTCCACAAAGCACATTGCACCTCAAAATTCCCACGGCCACTCGACTGCCATGTCTACGCCTTCCGCTCCACCGTTTTTTCATTTAACGTGGCGAGCAGGACCGGCCTGTCTGCTACTACTGCGGCATCCGCGGGCGCATTTCTCGCTTTTGCCGTCGGCGGCAGCTAGACGAGCGGCGCGGCTATGGCCCTTACGAGCGGCATGTGTATTCACCAGCTCCCCGCCGCCGATCAGCGCCTCCTGACACCAAGGACATTTCGCACGACTACCGACCCTCTCGACGTCGTTCCCCTTCGCCCTTCGAGCGCGCTTCTCACCTCTTCGTGCCGTTTCCAATAATCCCAACCGGCACCCGGAAAACTACATGCTGCAGTTTTTGGTGGGAACACTGCATCATCTGGAAAGACCAAAAGTCCTCGCGAACTTCCGTCTAATGTGTTGTTTTTTTTTTGGTCGAAGAAATTCAAGTGGAAACGTTAGTCGATACCGGAGCCAGTAATTCTGTAATTCTTGCAGTTTTTTGTTCGCGTCTTCAAAAGGTAAAGGTTCCGTATACTGGTCATTGCTTACGGGTTGCTAATGGGAATGACATCACGCTTTCGGCCTCTTGTACAGTGCGTGTGTTTATCGGAGAAGTCCGCCATCATATTCAGTGTGCTGTTCTCTCCCCCTGGGCCCATGAACTCATCCTTGGTTGTGACTTTCTTCTGCCCCAGCCGTTATCTCCTGCCCCAAACAGCCATCCACATCGCCGACACAGAAGAATCATATTGTCAGGACGCACCACCGCAAAAACTAAAATTGAATGCCAATCACATTTTGGCAGCCGGTTGCGAAGAGATTCTGTCGGTCGCATCAGACGAGGTTGTTGCAGGCGACGTGGTTGCAGTGCCGTGTAGTCGACTTCTTCCGCAAGGGATTCGCATTGCCACCTGCTTTCTTCGGTTCGTGAGTGGCTCCGCGGCCTTGGTTGCCTGTAACACCACGCATAAACCAATACTATTGTCACATGGAACTACTATAGCTTCGGTGGGAGACAGCGCCCCAGCCGCAGTCGTTTCCACTGGCGAGCGTTCTTCGAACAACACCTAACCTGGTTCGCCTGGTGATTTGTCAGCTCTTGCGGCCACTTCGAGTACGGACTTAACACCAAAGCAGACAAAATATTCGCTTGGTCTTCTGTCCAAGCACCGTGCTTCGTTGGACGTGCATTCGCCTGGCCTCACATTGACCACTGCCACCGAGAATCGAATCAAAACAGATGGATCGGCTGTGATCAGATGTATCCTCGTCTGAGCGCAAGATAACTGAAGATAATGTGGCCGCTATGCTAAAGCGCAAAGTCATTCGCCCGTCTAAAATTCATGGTCATCCCCCGTTGTGCTGGTCGAGAAAAAAGATGGCTCTGCGCGTTTCTGCGTTGATTACCGGGCGCTTAATAAGATCACTAGAAAGTACGTGTATCCTATGCCCCGCATAGACAATGCTTCAGAGTGTTTACAAGGGGCTGAGTACTTCTCCAGCTTAGATCTTCGATCGGGGAACTGGCCAATCGCGGCACACGAAGCGGACAAAGTAAATACGGCACTTACCACTACATATGGCCTTCTTGCATTTAATGTGATGCCGTTCGGCCTTTGTAATGCCCCGGCCATATTCGAACGCATGATTGACTGTGTGCTTCGTGGCCTCAAATGGAAAACGTGTGTAGGTTACCCAGACGATGTGGTACTCACATTTCGCAGCATCTCGAGCGACTTGATTAAGTTCTAGCTTGCCTTTATAATGCCGGCCTGCAAACGAATACTAAAAAGCGTCATTTCAGTAGTAAGAGCATCAAAGTACTGTTACGTGTCGTTACCAAAGATGGAATACGCCCGCACCCGGATAAGGCTGCTGCCGTTATTATTTTTCCTTGGCCAGTAGAGCAGAAATAGTTCCAAAGCTTTCTTCGTCTCGCATCGTACTTTCGGCGTTTTATATGCAATTTTGCAACACTCGCTTCTCCTCTGCACCATCCTGTGCCAACGTGCCCTTTGTCTGGACGAACAAGTGCCAGGAAGCTTTTCAGGCCCTCAAAGACACCCTTACATCCGATTCCGTCCTGCATCATTTTAAAGAGACAACACCCACTAAAAACAGCGTGGTAGGACGAAATACACAAGCAAAGGAACCAGACAGGAGAGCCCTCGTCCTCTATCGTTTCTTTCCTCGTGTATTTCGGCCTACCGTGCTGTTTTTACATCACGTCGACCTACCAACGCACCCAACTTTCCATCCTGCTGCAGCACCAACTATACTGCACACTGACGCTAGCGGCTGTGCCATTAGTTCTCTCCTCTCGCAGCAAGATGCTCATCATCGTGAAAGGGTGGTCGCGTACGCTAGTCGCGCCTTGACACCAGCACACCAGAACTACACTATCGCTGAGTAAGAATGCCTCGCAGTTTGGTCAATTCAGAAGATTAGCCCCTACCTGTACGACCGTCATTTTACCATCGCCACAGACCACCATGCCCTGTGCTGGCTATCAACAATCAGGAATTTGTCTTAGCGCCTACACCTGCGGGAGTTGCGTGTGCAACGGTATGATTTGTCCATCATGTACAGATCTGGGAAAAAGGATCTGGATACCGACGCACTGTCGCGGTGCCCAGTAGCTTTCTCGTTGTAGCCGGCCACGTCGCAAGCCTCCTCCCTGTCAAGTCAGCCATGTTTACCCATGGCCCTCAAAGCCGGATTAAGGGGGGGTGGGGGCTACGTGGGGCTGAAGCCCCGGGCCCCCAGCTGTCAGGTGCCCCGCTTGATTATATGAAAAATAATATCTTGAGTGTGCTCGCGGCCCCAATGAAAGTTGAAGGTAGGAGCTTCAACCTCACCTTCACACCCAATGTGACTAACACGTGACAGGTGGGAAGGAGTGGGGGGCCCCTCGCGTTATGTTTGACAACCTTAGAGTCCATTTCAATTTTGTTATTCCTACTCCTCTTCCTTGTTTTCTGGAGGTTTATGAGAGGACGTCTTGAACCAAAAGTCGTGGGTACACAACTTGACGGGGCCTAAGAAGCCACATAAAAAAGGTCCCGAGCGCGGCACCGGTGTTTTTCGGCACAGGTCCTATCGGTAGTCTTTTCAGTGCACGGACATCTAGTATGTCGACGTTTCGGCGCACGCAGGCTCCGGTATAAAAAAGGGTCAGGCATGCGAATAATGAAATAATTCATTGATAGTAGGGTTCAACCAACAGTTTAACGCGCTGACGCAACGCAGGCGATGAGGCGCGCCGTAGTGGAGGGCTCCGGAATAATTTTGACCACCTGCGGATCTTTAACGTGCGCCGAAACCTCGTACACTTGGGCGTTTTTGCCTTTCGCTTACATCATAAAAGCGGGAGTCCCGGCCGGGAATCGAACCCGCGACCTCGCGCTCAGCAGCGCAATGCCTTATCCACTGAGCCCCCAAGGCGGGTAATAATGAAATAATGTCTGAGGAACATTGCAAATTGTTTAAGCCTGAGGGACGTTATATGTGGTTATTGACAACTTAAGCACTGCCCTACGGGCTCACACTCAGTTTCTGGAAGAAATTTCAATGTATAGCGTTTGAAAAGGAAGTTTATTGCGATGACGACCCGTTCAATAAAGCTACTGAATTAGTTGAATCGCATGAGCGTGATTGATATCCACTCGATGTTTTCGCTGAATGGTCATCGTATATATGGTTATTTAAATGTTCAAAGGTTGTGTGAAGCACTCGCGGGGTCGTTCGGCTTCAGCCGGCTTCTGCGTGCTGTAGCCTCTGTACGCTGTCCGAGCAACAAGCGCTGCGGAAAGTACATGTCCACGCGACTCCATTCGTAGCGTAATTCTCTAGGCGCCACTCCGTGTGAACAAAGACGCCGCCGGGCCAGCCGGACCCTAGCGGCTCCCTTCGAGCTGGTGAATCAGCAGGCCTAGGTGGTGTGAAGAGTTTAGACGTGGACGCCAAACAAAGTAACAACGACATCTTTTTCCTTTCGGGGTAAAGAAAGCTGTGTCCACTTAAAAACTCATCCTGCGTGCGGCCCCTTCGATGCCGTCTTGAAACGGACCTCCACCGCGACTCAGGGACGGTAAACTCTTTATCCCCGTGGGCACTTTTCGCTTTGAGATGAGCTGGCGGACGGCGCGGACTAAAGGGCATCCCGAAGATCTGGTCCAGCTTGGGCGCGGCGGCAGGAGGAGAGGAACCCCCGAAGGAGCGCGGAAAAGCAGTGCACGCGGCAGACGTGTTAAGGATTCGAAAACGAGTGGTCTACCTGAACTCGCCTCAGTCGTAGACCCCGAATCTCGACGAAAAGCTTCAGCCTGTTTCCACTACCAGTTACGACCGAACAACGACCCGACCGATCGACAACGAACTGCTGACTGCTGGAACTATTGCGCGGCACCGACGGGAGCAGCAGCGCGTGGGTGAGCAGAGACATCCTATCCTTATTAAACTGTTGTCTGATGCCATCTCTCATGCTTACCTGTCGCTCTCCAACCCAAAGGAGATTCATTACCGTATTTACCCGATTCTAACGCGCACTTTTTTTCTGAAAAAATAGGCCGAAAAATCGCATGCGTGTGAGAATGGGATACAAAACCGAAACTGCCGAAACAGCGGAAATTCCGTCCGACCCATCGCTATCGCCATCTCAAGATGGCGCCAAAGCCTAAGCGCAGCAAGCCTAGGCGCCTGGGCCTTTCTATCGGCATTCACATAAATCGTCAAATCGTTTCACTTGCGCGCTTGATAACAGCAATGGCAGCAGCGGCTCCCACGCGTTCAAAACGAGCGGTCGGCTGAAGCGTGCACCTCTGGAGAAGCTCTCGGGATGGGCGTGGGAGGCGTGGGCCACAATCTCATACACCATGGTTGAACGTTCGTTCAGAAGTGTGGCATCGCGAACGTGCCTGAAGGCACTGATGGTGAGATGTGGTCAGCGGAGAGCGACGAGGAGTGAGATGAGTGAGATCACTTCCGGAAATAAATCGCCCGTTTCTCTCGCATTCGTTTGTCTGGGTCACAAATCCCGTGCGCGCTACAATCGGAGGTGCAAGTTTTTTTGTTTTTTTTTGCCAGGAAAATTGGGTGTGCGTTAGAATCAGGGGCGCGTTAGAATCGGGTAAATACGGTAATGTGTAACGGCTTGCCGACTAGCAAGACCATCACAGCTGCGCAACAGGAGTTCATCACCGCTGAAGGCTCGATGGCCATGCGCAAA
Source organism: Haemaphysalis longicornis (assembly GCF_048455015.1). Lineage (NCBI taxonomy): Eukaryota > Metazoa > Arthropoda > Arachnida > Ixodida > Ixodidae > Haemaphysalis > Haemaphysalis longicornis. Next base: position 3,368,844 of record NW_027526233.1, read on the forward strand.
CCCACGCATGAAGCGGACCGCTCCCCAGCGCAAAAAGTGACATTTTTCCCCTCATCGTCTTTGTGCTAATTCTGCTACGATATGAAGGTTGCGTGGCGCGACACGTCTGAGCCCCCCCTCCCCTAACGTCTTTCAAAGGCGGCGCGTGTTCTCACTGCCGTATGCTTTCTCGCCTGCGCGGGTAACCTACGGGCTTTAGGCCCGTAAGCAGTGGCGGCTAAGTGTTCGGCAGATGTCTGTGAGTGGCAGATGCCTGCGCGGGCTTTGAGCCCTCCGATAATGCAGGTGGGGAAGTAATAAAACTAAAACCGTTCAGGCTAAAAAAATATTCTTCTTGTGAGAAAATATTCATCTGTACCACGGCGTCTGCAGGCGACACGGCGCTTCGATTTATTTATTTATTTATTTATTTATTTATTTATTTATTTATTTATTTATTTATTTATTTTTGTTTATTTCGACACTCTCAAACCCCCGAAAGGCGTTACAGAGAGGAGTGGGAAGGTTTATACAATGCAAGTTATGGGCGTCTTATAGAAAACAGGATCAGGGTTTGTGGCAATGGAGGCGGGGAGGCTGTTCCAGTGCGATGCTGTCTTCGGTAAGAACGAATTGAAACGTAAATTTTTCCGGCAATAGGGGACTGCAACTTTTAATCTGTGGTCAAAGCGTGGGGAAATGTAAGATGGAGGTGAAACAATGTCATTTTTAATAACTGGGTTAATGTAGAATATTTTGTGAAAAAAGCTCAAACGTGCAATTTTCCTGCGAGTTGTTAAAATGGGAAGGTTAAGGTTTGCTTTCATTGATGAAACGCTAGCTGCCCCAGAGAAGTTGGAAACAATGAAACCAGAGGCACGGTTCTGGATTGATTCAAGCGATGAGAGCAATAATAAGTGTGGATCCCAGATAGCAGAAGCGTATTCGAGTTTAGTCCTAACAAGTGTTTTATAAAGCAGTAATTTCACGGAAACAGGAGCTAAGGGAAAGTTATTACGTAAGTAGCCAAGCATGCGATTAGCATTGTTAGTTACATAATCTACGTGCGCTTGCCAAGAAAGGTTGCTACTGATGTGAATGCCAATGTATTTGTAGGTGTTACTTTTGTGAGTGGAGCATTGCTAATTACATATGGATAAAGAGAAGGGGGGTGGCGACTTTAACAAACTGGCATTAGTTTGCACTTAGAAAGGTTAAGCTGCATGGACCAGTCAAAACACCATGCTGAAATGTTGTCCAGATCAGTTTGAAGTTGCAAGCAATCGTTAGTACTAGATATTTCGCGGTAGATAACACAATAGTCTGCAAAAAGGCGAATTGAGGAACAAATATTATTAGGAAGGTCGTTAATTTTGTAAGGAGGATTTATTCCAAGGCCGAAGGACTGGTCAGCTCAAAGTCAGCTCTGGGAGTCAGGAGCACGAAGTGCGCTCTGCAGTGTTGGCCGAGAGCCAAAGCGAGAGGCAGCTTCTTCTTCCTTCCAAGCGTTGAAGATGCGGCTGCCGTCTATTGTTGTCACTTGACTGCGATGATGATACTCTGTTTCGGAACGTACCCTCTCATGGGGAGTGGACAGCGCTTCCTATACTCAGATTGCTTTTTCGTGAATTGCTCTGGCGACGGGCATCCTTACAATTGCCCCCGGGGAAATAAGCCATCCTGGCGATCAGGGAGTCGAAATGGTGAGAGGCTCAACGTAAGGCTTGAGGCGCTGGACATGTGCTATATCACGGCCGCGGCGTCACTGGTCGGGTGATGGGGCAACAGGCTCGACAATGTAATTGAGAGTGGAGGTGCGTTTGATGACATGGTAGGGACCATCGTATCGCGAAATGAGCTTACTGCTCAATCCAGGAGCAGTCGTTGGCACCCACAGCCAAACAAGTGATCCGGGTAAGAAGCTTGGTGCAGAGGTCTTTTCGTCATGCTGCGTCTTCTGTCATTGTTGGCCGCACGGGGCACCTTGAGTAATCTTGGTGACGGTACTGGCGATACCGCGGACCCCGAGCCCCCAAACATAAGCTGGATCCAACCGTGGCGATGTGTTTATAGGTGGAGGGTTAGAAACCACGAACGGTGGCCGTCGGAGCCCAGGTCAAGCTCCGGCGGATGGGCTCCCTGTCTGTTCACCAGGCAGGGAGCTCCGGGACCTCTTTGACTACCAGGGTAAGGTCAAGGAAGAAAGTACCCCCGTCTCCCTGCTTTTTCCTATGCCATATGGATAAATCAAAACCCCCCCCAGACGTGATCGGCCCCCTAAAAGGGGCCGCACCGAAGTATCTTTTCCTTCTTTGCCTTCTATCTCGCTCCCAAAGCCAGATAACTACCCTCGTTTTTTGATCATGGAATCTGTGGACAAATCGAAGCCGGTTTCCTCTCAATCGGTATTTCTTGTTTCTAAATACCTTGAAGGTATCATCGGCAAAACATATGACGCCAAAAAAACTCAGAACTGGTGAAGTGCTAGTTGAAGTTAAAACCAAGCAGCAATCTACAATCCTCCTGAAACAAACCCGCATGGCAGATCTGGAGATCACGGTCACACCCCACCGCAGCCTCAACAGTTGTCAAGGTGTGATCTCTGAGGCAGATCTCCTAACCGAGACAGAGACTGCTCTGCTCGAAGGCCTAAAAGAACAAGGCGTGACAGCAGTAAGGCGCATCGTCATCAGGAGAGAGAACAAAGAAATAGCCACCAAACATCTGATCCTTACTTTTGACCGCTGCACACTGCCCGAGCATGTCAACGCAGGTTTCATCCGTTGTTCTGTCCGGCCGTACATCCCGAACCCGAGGCGCTGTTTCAAGTGCCAGAGGTTCGGGCATGGTACCAACTCCTGTCGAGGCAGAACAACATGTGCCAAATGCGCCCAGCATGATCATCTCTCTGACAACTGCACTGCAACCAACTTCACCTGCCCGAATTGCCAGGGTCCACACGCAGCATACTCTCGCGCTTGTGAAAAGTTTCATCTTGAAAAAAAATCATTAACCTTAAGATAACCGAAAACATCACCTTCCCAGAGGCGCGAAAGAGGTTCGCCTCCTTCCCTCTGGGCAGGTACGCCGACGAAGCTCGCCGGGGGGCGGAGCGGCGTTTGGTTTCGGCGGGGACCCAGTACCGCGAGTCGGACTTGGTCCCGCCCCCGCCCCCCCCCCCCCTGGGTTGCCTATGGCAGCCCAACCCACCTCCGCACCGCCCGCTCACCCAGCAGCGGCTGTGGTGGCAACAACGTCTGTTGGGGATGCCGCTGCATCCACTGCTTCCTCTCCACCGGCCCAAAGCACACGCAAGGGCACGGAGATGGAGACGGAGGCAGTCGCAGCGACCCCCTCCGCCGCCTCACTGCCTGTGCCACCTGTGGTGCTCCCCACGCCTTCGGCACTGGCAGCGCAGGCAAAGAACACCCGAAAGGGTACCACATCAAGGGGGCCCAGTCCGCTGGCCACCCCCTTGCCATCAGATGACGACATGGACGTCGAGCCCTTCCGGCTTTCATCGCAGCGGAAGGAACGGGCTGCGACGTCCAGGTCAGTAGAGAAGGTCAGAAAACCCCTTCCAAGAGTGCAAGCCCCGAAAGACCCTACATAAATAATCACACTACAGTAGCTCTAACACATCATAATGGGAAGAGAAAACATTGTTCAATGGAACTGCAGAGGCCTTCTGAATAATCTTGACGACGTGCATGAGATTCTGCATGCCAATCAGCCAAGCTTAATGTGTGTCCAGGAAACACATCTTAATTACAAACACACAAATTTCTTGAATAGTTACCTGGTATACAGGAAAGACAGGGATGGCTGCACACACTCTTCTGGCGGTGTGGCCATCATTGCCCGCAAATCCTTAGCATGCCACCCTGTCACCTTGAACACTGTCCTTTAGGCTGTAGCAATTCGAACAATAATATTTAATAGGTTGATAACGGTATGCTCCATATACATTCCTCCTGATGTCTCACTCTCGAGCTCTGACTTCGAGGTGCTGGTTGACCAACTGCCCGAACCATACATCCTTACAGGCGACCTTAATGCTCACAACTCTCTTTGGGGCTCTTCCAGAACGGATGCCCGAGGTCGCCTGATAGAGAAATTCCTTACATCTTCTGGAGCATGCCTTTTCAACAATAAACAGCCTACATACCATAACATAGGACATAACACATACTCATGTCTTGACTTGGCTATTGGATCTGCAATTCTCTTTCCATGTCTCGAATGGGGCGTGGGCACAGACCCATATGGTAGTGACCATTTCCCCACTTCATTAACGCATATAGGTACAGGCCCGAGCAGTCCATCTTCCCATAAAAGGTTTAATGAAGCAAGAGCTAACTGGAATACATTTACAGAGACATCCAAACTACACCACACATCCATAGGACACCTACACGTCGAAGAAGCTACCCAACTGCTCACGGCGCACATCCTCGACGCCGCCGAAAGGTCCATTCCCCACACGTCTGGTGCCCCGCGGAACCAGCGCAGGCCGTGGTGGAATGAGAACTGTAGGCGGGCACGAGAGGCCCAGAACAAGGCGTGGGGTATCCTTCGTCGGTACGCCACGTCGAGTAACCTCCTCTTGTTCAAACGGGCCAAGGCGTTCGGAAAACGTGTGCGCCGTGAGGCAAAACGCGATAGTTGGCGTACATTCATAACATCAATTAACTCCTACACAGACACACGGAAAGTATGGACACGTATACGCAAGCTAAAAGGACAACAGACACACAGCCTGCCCCTGGTTAGCACAACAGGGGACACTCTGGAAGACCAGGCTGACAAACTCGCACAACACTTCCAGCACGTGTCCAGTTCAGCACACTACACGAACACTTTCCTGAAACATAAAGCCTCTTGTGAAAAGAAGTCCCTACACGACAACAACAAATCACAGACTTCTTGCAACTCTCTGTTTTCACTACATGAGCTGAGGGCTGCTCTGAGCACGTGTAAACCCTCAGCTCCAGGCCCAGACAACATCACATACACAATGATACAACACCTGCACGCAGACACTCTTCTAACACTCTTATACCTCTATAACAAGATTTGGCTTTCGGGGCACATTCCAAACTCTTGGAAGGAGGCTATAGTTGTAGCTTTCCTGAAGGAGGGAAAGGACCCGTCGTCCCCCTCAAGTTACCGTCCTATTGCCTTGACGAGCTGCCTGTGCAAGCTCTTCGAGAAGATGATAAACCGCAGGCTCGTGTACTTCCTTGAGTACAACGGTCTTCTCGAGAGCTGCCAGGCAGGCTTCAGGGCGGGGCGATCCACGAATGATCAACTCGTAGCTCTTGAATCTTACATTAAGGATGCCTTCGTGCATAAACAGTATGTCGTGACGGTGTTTTTTGACCTCGAGAAGGCCTACGACACCGCTTGGCGCTACGGGATCCTCAGTGACCTGAAGTCTTTCGGTGTTTCGGGCCATATGCTCAACACTCTGGCTAGTTATCTGTCCCACAGAACGTTTCGCGTGAGAGTTGGTAGCGCACTATCAAGGATTCATGTGCAAGAAAACGGCGTGCCCAAGGTGGAGTTTTAAGCTGTACTCTTTTTATAATTAAAATGAACTCTCTTGGGAAGGCATTGCCACCTACCATTTCTTACTCTGTGTATGTAGACGACGTACAGATATCTTTTAAATCTTGTAATATGTCAATCTGTGAACGTCAGGTCCAGCTTGGTGTTAAAAAACTTGCCAGCTGGGCAGACAAGAATGGTTTTAAAATTAATCCTGGAAAGAGCTCTTGTGTTGTATTCTCCAGGAAGCGTGGGGTCCACCCGGACCCAGACATCACTCTTGCGAATGTGCCTATTCCTGTGAACAAGGAGCACAAGTTTTTAGGCATTTTATTCGATGAAAAACTTACATTCATCCCTCATATCAAACAGCTCAAATGTAAATGCCTAAAATCAATGAACATTCTTAAGGTTCTCTCACATCAATCTTATGGGGCCGACAAACAACTCCTGCTGCGCCTGTACACGGCGTTGGTGGGGTCTCGGCTTGACTACGGCAGCGTCGTGTATGGGTCGGCGACAAAGACCGCACTGAGAATGCTCGACCCAGTGCTGCATCTTGGCCTTCGCCTCTCATGCGGCGCTTTCCGCACTAGCCCTGTCGAAAGCCTTTATGTCGAGTGCGACAAGTGGTGTCTAGGGCATCAGCGGGAGTATGCTGATCTGCTATATGCATCTAAGATTGTAACCCTTACCAACCATCCTTTTAATCCTATCATGAACAATACATCAAACTTGCAACTCTTTTTAAACAGGCCATCCATTTCCTTACCTTTCTCTCTCAGAGTTAGGGAGGAGGCTTCTGCACTCACGGTCCCTCTTTCAGACACGCACAAGACACCCATCCATAATTTAATTCCACCATGGCATCTACATCCTATATGATGCGACTTATCATTCACATTAGTAGAAAAAAATAGGGCACCCAGAAGTGCAATTCTGCAGCACTTCCTGTTCCTGCAGGACAAGTACAGGTGCGCAGAATTCTATAGCGACGCGTCGAAAACTGGTTTTACTGTATCTTGTGCAGCGCACGGACCAAATTTTACCGTAACTAAAACAATGAATTTTCATAGCAATATTTACACGGCAGAAGCCTATGGCATTTTACTCGTTTCAAACCACATCCTCGAACATAAAATTCCAAAGTCCATCATCTACACAGATTCTCTAAGCGTTGTACAGGCACTGTCATCCGGAAAGTCATCTAAAAACTATGTCATAAATGCTCTTTTCAAGGTACTAATGTCTGCATATGCCTCAAATCTTGAAATAACTATATGCTGGGTACCAGGGCATTGTGGAATCCCTGGCAATGAGGCCGCCGACCAAATGGCTGGTGATGCTGCTCTCATGACTACAGTTGACGTTACAACAGTACCTTACACCGACCTAAAGACACACATCAGACGACAGCTTCGTAACACATGGCAATTACACTGGAGTCAACAAACAGACAACAAACTACACGTAATAAAACCACAACTTGGACGCTACATAACTGACTCACACAACAGATACACTGAAGTCGCCCTGGCTAGGCTGCGGATAGGCCACACACATGTTACGCACTCCCACCTGCTCACTGGAACTTCGGGACCCACTTGTAGCAGGTGTGGAAAGGGCCTATCCGTAGTCCACATACTAATCACATGCAAGGCACTTGACACAACACGACACAAACATTTCCCTGAATTATGCAGACGACACATTCCTTTGCACCCATCATACTTTTTAGCCGACGAACCAATGTTTTCTAGTCAACGTGTTTTTAAGTTTTTAGCTGAGGTAAACTTTCTGCAGCTTTTGTCATATCATGTGTAATCACCCTGGCCCTATACACCAGCCATCTCCATTGTCTTTTGTTTTGCATCACCTTTACTTTTAGTCACATGTTTTAGTACTTATGGTCTCATCATAATTCAGTAACTTCTTCTTTGGCGCTCTTTGCCCATAGTCGGCCTTGCGCCAATAAAACCCAACTATCATCATCATCTGTCATTGTTGGTCTTCCTTGGTTAGTGGACGTGCCAGTTGGCGGCATTCTTCGGCGTGTTTCGCAACGTATGAGATAAGCGTACACTCTGAGTCATCAGGGCTATAAGGAAGTATTGTGTCCAGCGTACAAGAGGGCTCGCGTCCATACAAAAGGAAAAACGGAGAGAAGCCAGTCGTGGCTTGCTTGGCAGTGTTATACGCATATGTAACAAATGGAAGGATGGTGTCCCAATTAGAATGATCAGATGCCACGTACATTGCGGGCATATCCCTTGGCGTCCGGTTGAAACGTTCGGTGAGACCATTGGTATGTGGGTGGTACGCTGTTGCGGTGCGATGGATGGTGCGGCAGGCTGTGAGGAGGGCTTATATAACTTCAGACAGAAAAACCCTTCCTCTGTCACTGAGTAGTTCTCTAGGCGCTCCATGTCGTAGAATGAAGTGCCGAAGGAGGAAAGAGGCAACTTCAGGCGCAGTTGCAGCCGGCAGTGCGGCCGTCTCTGCATATCGGGTCAGGTGGTCAACAGCCACAACAACCCACCTCTTTCCAGCTGCCGTGCAAAGGAGAGGCCCATAGATGTCGATGCCGACGCGGTCGAAGGGCCGTTCTGGACATTGTAAAGGTTGTCGAGGTCCAATCCCTTGGCGAGGTGGAGATTTGCGGCGTTGGCAGTGAACACAGGAACGAACGAACGAACTGACGAACGAAACGGTACATGCCACCCCAGGAATACCGCAGGCGCAAACGTTGGTAGGTTTTGGGTACACCAGCATGGGCGCAGAGCGGCTCGTCGTGAAAATATGCGCATATTTCTGCACGTAGGTGGCGTGGAATTACTAGGAGCAACTTGCGACCTTCGGGTTGGTAGTTGCGTCGAAACAGCAGACCGTCACGAATGGCGAAGTGCCACGCTTGCCGGCGTAGATTTCGAGATGCACCTTTTGCCGATGAGCCTGACAGGAGTTTGAAGATGGAGGATATCCAGGCGTCTTTCTTTTGATCGGATGACATGGACTGTATCTCCAGTGGTGAGAGGTAACAATCGGTAGTCGAGAGTCGCTCACTTTCATGCGACAATGGGGAGCGAGAAAGGGCATCAGCGTCATGGTGCTTCCGGCCTGACCGATAGGTACGGGGATCGATACCCCGCACCTCCACCAAAACTGTAAGGAGGATTTATTCCAAGGCCGAAGGACTGGTCAGCTCAAAGTCAGCTCTAGGAGTCAGGAGCACGAAGTCCGCTCTGCAGTGTTGGCCGAGAGCAAAAGCGAGAGGCAGCTTCTTCTTCCTTCCAAGTGTTCGCGATGCGGCTGCCGTCTATTGTTGTCACTTGACTGCGATGATGATGCTCTGTTTTGGAACGTACCCTCTGATGGCGAGTGGACAGCGCTTCCTATACTCGGGTTGCTCCTTCGTGAATTGCGCTAGCGACGGGCATCCTTACAATATATACAAAAAAAGTAGTGGGCCCAACACAGAACCTTGTGGTACACCAGAAGTTACCACGAAAGTGAGTGAGTCGCACTCATTAGCTCTAACAAATTGGGTACGGTTGGTTAGAAAACACTCAATCCATATAAGAATTTGGGGATAAGAATGTTATTGTTTTGTATGTTTTAAGAGCAGTAAGCGATGAAAGACTGTGTCAAAAGCTTTTTTGAAATCTAGAAAAATGCAGTCAATATAGGAACCCCCATCAATGGCCGAAGATACGTCGTTAGTAAACTGCAGGAGTGGTGTTTCGCAAGAGTAGTTTTTCCCAAAACCATGCTGATGTTTATAAAAAAATTGTTAGATTCAAGGAATGTAATTAAACTGGAGTAAATAACATGTTCAAGCAGTTTGCATGAAATACTTGTGAGGGTGATCGGTCTGTAGTGGGGTGACTGACTTGGATTGCTCTGCTTGGGCACTGGTACCACCTTCCCCGCCTTCCAGTCAGATGGAAATACAGAGCATTCCAGAGACTGCGAAAAAATGGAAGACAAGATTAGTAACGAGTATGTTGCAGTGCATTGTAAAAATTAAGATGTAATTCTATTGATGCCAGGCGAAGCAGGGTTAAGGTTCTTAATTTGTCCTCAATAATTTAAGGTTCTCAATTCCTACAATGATGCGTTTGCACGGGGTGAATAAGGCATCGCGCTCGGGGAAACATTGTCCACCGAAAGATTGATTTCACAAACCCTATCTGTTTGTGCGCAGTATACGAAGCACTTCTTATTGATTAATAACTTGTTGTAGCGTAACAAATACTGCCCCCCACTGGCTTTCCTGAATTATATTAGTTTTTTTACGTGAATGGCGCGTTTCTGTACAGAAGTCTTCTGCTACTGTTACTCCAGAATTTTTTTATTTCTTTCTATTAGCAAGGATGGAATCTTTCAGTTTAGAAGAGTGAAACTTGACAATTATTGGCCGACACTTATTCGGAACAAAACTACCTAATTTATGCGCTCTCGCGATTCTATTTTCAGGAACACTAACTTCGAAAGTTGTTGACAGGAACATAAAAATACTTTCCTCTGTCTGAGCCTATGTTTCCGTTCTACAATCTGTCATCCCGTAAAATACTAAATTTTCCCCATGTGATCTGTCTTCAAGGTCATTCAGGCGAGAACGCCATTCAGCATTCTCACTGTGGACTGCGTCAGCAACTGTTTGTTGCATTATAGGGCCTGACGAAATGTCTAGTGAGGCAATCTTAGTTTTGACTGCCACAAGCCTAGCTGTGATGTCTACGACTGTCCTTTCTAGCGTTTCTTGGCTAGATTTAACATCGTCCAGAGTTCTCTTCAGCTCATCATGACGGGCATCAACGTGCTGCGTGATTGCTTTCACAGCAGCCGACAGGTCAACAGGTCGGTCGCTACTATCGCTATTAGGCCCAGAATTTAGTTCAACATCCCCACACAGCAGTAACAACTTCACAACGTTTACGCAGTTCAAAATTGACAACGAAAGGACACTGAGTCTTGGGAAGGGCAGCAGAAAGGGATCATTTGACTTTTTTAAGTGTGAATCTGTGGTGGACCAGCAATCAAACCATACTAACTTTTACGCCTGATAAAATCTCTAAAATATTACTAGGCATCAAGCCGCAAAATTATTTTCCGGAAACGTAAAATTTTGTATAATTTATCACTGATCAGGGGCCATACCATGGGCTTCAAACTTTTTCGCATAATAAAGCGGGATCATAATCATCATCATCGTCATCATAATAATCATCGCCATCATTAGGGCCCCAAATACGCAGTTGCCCCGGGCCGCAAAGTTTTCTAACCCGGCACTTATGGCACCCCTCAACCACGCTTCTGTACCCAACTCTACCAAACTGCAAACGCCTCAGAGGGCAGACTCCTACTGTGGCATTTTAATCGACTGCCTCGATGGGTCTGTCCAGCCGCGCTATAGTAGCTTGCGACGTCAACTTCATCTCTTTGGCCTCATGAATGAAGTGCTGTACCGCGCAAACTACCACCCCACAGGCTATAAATGGGATCCTTTGGTTCCCCGTCAACTTCGCCGTCGCATACTCGAGGTGCATCACGATGATGCCACGTCTGGACATCTCCGGTTTCAGAAGACGCACGTTCGCGTTCGGAGTCGATTTTTCTGGTACGGCCTCTACGCGTGTCGCCCAATACGTGGTCTTTCGGGAAGACCTTTATCGGTCAGACCGGGCGCTGTCTGAACGATCGTCTCCGCGACCATGCAAACACACTGAAAACGGGTACGTGCAGCAATCTTGATACGCATTTTAAACACCACGGCTGTTCGCCCAGATTCCACGAAACCCGTGTTGCAAGAACGTATAAGGGTCAGCGTGAGCGTGATATCTATGAAGGCTACCTCATTCATAAGGCAGGCAGCGATTGTGTGAGTAAGCCTTCCATTGAATTACTAAAAAAGGAAATCCGCTATTTGGATTCGTAAAAAGCTGAACAGTTCAGGATTTGTTGCTTGCCTCGCGCCTCTAGCAACGTCTCATATCAGCGTTTGTACCATTTAATCAATGCACGTGTATCAATCTTGTATTTTGTGTGCAATATTCGATGCACTTCCTTTTCTTTGCTCATTGTCGTGCTTCATTCTTTTTTATCGTGTTCCTTCTCGCCTTCCTTTCTGGGTATATTTCGCAACCAGTGCAATAAACCAACCAGTTGTTAGTCAGCGCCTTGTGTCGTCGTTTCCTTGTCCCGTCTTTCCGCGCTGTTTTGAATTTCAGTATGCACCACCAACTAGCCCAAACCACCGTTCTAACGCCTCTTGTGATTTGAACCAGCACCGCAGCGATCGACGTCACTGCCTGCCGGTTTGCTTTAACCAGTTCCGGGCCCCTACGCTTGCTTTGAAGCCGTAGGCATAAACTTGTACGGGCCCTTACCCCCAACAACTGACGGTTTCCGCTGGATTGTGACGGCTCTGGATAATACGCTGAGACCGCCCCCCTACAATGTGGTAGAGCTCAAGAAGTCGCGATCTTTACATTACGCCGACATGGGGCGTAATGTTCCGACATGGGGCCCCTCAGGCTCTGTTGAGTGACAGTGGCAAATCATTTCTTTCCCACGTCCTTGCGGAAATGCTTCGGGCTGCCGACACCGTCCATACGTATTCCTTTAGTTACCATCCCCAGACGAACGGGCTGACCGAGCGTTCCACCCGCACCCTGTCCGACATGATCTCGATGTACGTTAGCCCGGACCACAGCAACTGGCAATTACTGCATCCTTTGTAATGTTCGCGTATAATTCAGCTGTTCAGTGCACCAACGGTTACTCGCCCTTCCTGTTGACGGCCGCCTTTTTCTGGGCCTTTTTCTCGACACCGCCTTTTTCTCGGCCCCGGTCCCTGCTATTTCACCTTTTTACGATCAGTTCACCCTACGGATCGCTTACTGTCATCTAATCCGCACCTAATCCAGTCAGCAAGAACGGAAGGCCCGGTACGACTCATCACACCGCTTCGTGCAATTCCCCAAAGGGAATGAGGTCCTTCTCTGGACCACTTTTCGTACTCCAGGGCCTTGGGAAAAAGTTTCTTCACCGCAAGCTGAGCCCCTACTTTATCGTCGAACAGACCTCACTAGTTTTTTATCGAGTGTCTCCTGTAAATACTTCAGCGGACCGTCGGCGACGCCGAACCAAAATGGTGCAGGTTTCACGCTTAAAACCCTCCACCTGTCCCCAGCTGTAACCGTAAATGGCCAGGCGGCCGCCTTCAGCAGCGGGGGAAAATTTGTGGGCATTGGGAGTGTGCTGTTCCTATATTTATGCGTGGAAGCGACGTTATCATTGTTATATGTAGTGTGGAACACGGCGGGTCAATTCCTCCGTAACTTCTAGCCATCCAAACACATCGCCACTGTCATATGTGTAGAATCATCATCATCACCGCGCGTTTCCATCTTGCAGTGGCCTGTGCTCAGCAGCCTGATTAAAAGTGGTCCTGTTACATGTCGAAACTCTGACTCTCAATATATATATATATATATATATATATATATATATATATATATTGTAGTGTGAAGAGGTGACAGTGGTCAACAGCTCTATGCTATCTCCTACCCTTGCAAGGATATTGGCCGTCGTGCAATAACGGCAAGAAAGATGAAGCACCGGTGGACTGGACAGGCATCATCTTCAGCGTGGACCGCGAAAAGAGCGCGTGAGAGCCAGCCGTGTGCCCCGCTTGCTTTGGACTTCCTTCTCTGAGCATCCTGCCGCATTTCCTTCCGCAACAAACCCATCTTACAATATATATATATAAATATATATATATATATATATATATATATTAGATGCAACGCTGAGAGGGGCACCTCTTGCCGGCCACCCTGTCCTTCCTGCGTCGTCGTCGTCCGCGTCCGCACAGCTGCGTCTCTCCTCTGTTCACCCCATCTCCTCTCTCGGACAGCGACCGCTCTCGCCCCATATCTGCGGGCGCGTGGCGCAGCGCACTCTCTCTCCGCGGTCTCCTCTCCTTCGGGCGCGCTGCGCATATAAGCGGAGTGCCGCGCTCCGGCGGGTCTCTCAGTCGACGGTCGTCTGCGCTACCTTTGCTGTCTCTCTCTCTCTCTCTCTCATTACCCGACGACTGCTCACACAATTCGAGTAATCGACCCAACGGAAACGCACAATGGAACCCCCTTCAGCGTCGCATCACACAAGGGTTCCCGCGCGAGAAGGTGGGCGTAGTTTTTATTTATTGATTACCCCCGCACGGGGCACCTTGAGCAATCTTGGTGACGGTACTGGCGATACCGCGGACCCCGAGCCCCCAAACATACGCTGGATCCAACCGTGGCAATGTGTTTATAGGTGGAGGGTTAGAAACCACGAACGGTGGCCGTCGGAGCCCAGGTCAAGCTCCGGCGGATGGGCTCCCTGTCTGTTTACCAGGCAGGGAGCTCCGGGACCTCCTCAGCTATCAGGGTAAGGTTGTGGAAGAAAGTACCCCCGTCCCCTGCTTCTATACATGCTGTATGGTATTATCAAACCCCCCCTCCAAACGTGATCGGTCCCTGAAAAGGGGCCGCACCGAAGTATCATTTCCGTTCTTACCAACGACCTCAACCCCAAAGCCAGCCAACTATCCCCGCTTCCTGATCATTCAATCCGTTGAAAAAGAAAAGCCTGTTGCCTCTCTGTCCGTCTTCTTGGTCACAAAGTTCATAGAAGGTATAATAGGAAAATCCTACAAAGCAAAGAAACAGAGAACAGGAGAACTGTTGGTCGAAGTCAATAACCAGCAGCAGGCAACAAATCTCCTGAGCCAGACACGCATTGCAGATCTTGACATCACGGTCACGCCCCACCGAAGCCTTAACAGCTCACAGGGCGTGATCTCAGATCCTGACCTCATGACTGAAACTGAAACCGATCTGCTGGAGGGCCTGAAAAGTCAGGGCGTAACAGCAGTGAGGCGCATAACGATACGCAGAGAAGACAAAGAAATTCCTACTAAACATCTCATCTTAACATTTGATCGATCAACATTACCAGAATTCATTAACGCAGGATACATTCGATGTTCGGTTCGGCCATACATTCCTAACCCCCGCCGCTGCTTTAAGTGCCAGCGGTTCGGGCACAGCACCAACTCTTGCCGCGGCCGTCTGACCTGCGCAAAGTGCTCCCAGCATGATCACCCATCGGACAATTGTCCATCATCAACCCTCACCTGCGCCAACTGCCAGGGACCCCATGCCGCCTACTCTCGAAAATGTGAAAAGTTTCAACTAGAAAAGAAAATAATCAACATCAAAGTCACTGAAAACATCACCTTCCCGGAGGCGCGAAAGAGGTTCGCCTCTTTCCCCCTGGGGAGGTACGCCGACGCGGCTCGCCGGGGGGCGGAGCGGCGTCTGGTGTCCACAGGGACCCAGTTCAGCGAGTCTGATCTGGTCCCTTCCCTGCCCCCCCCTGGGGTGCCTCAGGCATCCCAATCCGTTGCCACGCCGCTTGCTGAGGCAGCAGCGGTTGTGGTGACAACCTCTTCTGTGGGGACCGGTGCCGCTCCCGCCTCTGCCTCCCCGTCCTCCAGTGCGTTGGAGGTTGCCGACCGGATGGACACCGGGGGCTCCGCATCGGCTCCCGCCGCCACCGCCCCTCCCGTGCCACCTCTGGTGCCCCGGACGCCCTCGGCGGTGGCAGCTCAAGCGAAGGGCTCCCGAAAGGGGGCCAAGTCCGGGGGGCCTGGTCCGCCGGGCACCCTTCTGGCATCCGACGAGGAGATGGATGTCACGCCGTGCCTGCCTGCTACGCAGCGCAAGGAGCGGCCTCCGATGTCCAAGCCGACAGAAAAGCCCAAAAATCCTAGAATAACAGCCCCGAAAGACGACACATGAACAAACACACACACTCCAGTTATTCTTAAAGTTAAATAATGGGAACAGAAAACATCATCCAATGGAACTGCAGAGGCCTCCTTAAAAATCTTGACGATGTATATGAGATTCTGCATGCCAGTCAGCCAAGTATCATGTGTCTCCAGGAAACCCACCTCAATTCTAAACAAACAAATTTCTTAAATAGGTACATGGTATTCAGAAAGGACAGGGTTGGCTGCACACACTCTTCAGGAGGTGTGGCAATTGTCGCCCGGAAATCATTAGCCTGCCATCCTGTCACTCTGAACACTGTCCTCGAGGCTGTAGCAATCCGTACAATAATATTTAATAGGTTGGTAACGGTATGCTCCATTTACATTCCTCCTGATTTTGCACTTCTGAGCTCTGATTTCGAGGCGCTGGTAGACCAGCTGCCCGAACCATACATTCTAACAGGCGACCTGAATGCGCACAACTCTCTTTGGGGCTCCACCAGAACGGATGCCCGAGGTCGCCTGATAGAGAAATTCCTTACATCTTCAGGAGCATGCCTTTTCAACAAAAAACAGCCTACATACCATAACTTAGGACACAATACATACTCACATCTTGACTTGGCTATTGGTTCCGCAATTCTCTTTCCATGTCTTGAGTGGGGCGTGGGCACGGACCCATATGGTAGTGACCACTTCCCCACTTCCCTAACTTACATAGGTAAAGGCCCATGCAGTCCATCTTCCCATAACAGGTTTAATGAATCAAAAGCAAACTGGAGTACATTCACAGAAACATCTAAACTACACCACACAACCATAAAACACCTACACGTGGAGGAAGCAGCCCAACTCGTCACGGCACACATACTCGACGCCGCCGAAAAGTCCATGCCCCAGGCCTCCAGTGCGTCCCGCAACCCAAGGAGACCCTGGTGGAACGAGGACTGTAGGCGGGCGCGAGAGGCCCAGAACAAGGCGTGGGGTGTCCTTCGCCGGTACCCCACGCCAGATAATCTCATTTCCTTTAAACGGGCAAAGGCTCTTGGGAAGCGTGTGCGTCGTGAGGCGAAAAGGGAGAGTTGGCGCACCTTCCTCACTTCCATCAACTCATACACCGACACTCACAAAGTCTGGACACGAATACGTAACCTTAAAGGAGGACAGACACACAGCCTGCCCCTGGTTAGTACAACAGGGGACACACTGGAAGACCAGGCTAACACACTTGCACAACACTTTCAACACGTTTCCAGCTCTGCACACTACACAAACACTTTCCTAAAACATAAAAATACTTGTGAAAAGAAGTCCCTACATGACACTAACAGGTCAAAATCTGGTTACAATTCTGAATTTACACTCTATGAGTTGAGGGTTGCCCTGAGCACATGTAAACCTTCAGCTCCAGGGGCAGATAAGATTACATACACCATGATACAACACCTACACCCAGACACTCTTGAAACACTCCTACACCTATACAATAAAATATGGCTTTCGGGGCAGATTCCACACTCTTGGAGGGAGGCCATAGTAGTGGCGTTCCTGAAGGAAGGGAAGGACCCTTCCTCTCCCGCCAGTTATCGTCCCATCGCCCTGACAAGCTGCCTGTGCAAGCTGCTCGAGAAGATGATAAATCGCAGGCTCGTGTACTTCCTTGAGTACAACGGTCTTCTCGAGAGCTGCCAGGCAGGCTTTAGGGTGGGGCGATCCACCAACGATCATCTTGTTGCGTTGGAATCCTTCATAAAAGATGCATTTGCTCATAAGCAGTTCTGCCTTACGGTATTCTTTGATCTTGAAAAGGCTTACGACACAGCCTGGCGATACGGCATCCTTAGTGACCTGAAGTCCTTTGGTGTGTCAGGTAACATGTTAAATACCATTTCTAGCTACATGTCCACAAGGACATTTCGTGTTAAGGTTGGGTCATCCCTGTCCGGGATACATGTGCAGGAAAATGGTGTGCCGCAAGGTGGAGTTTTAAGCTGCACATTGTTTATAGTTAAGATGAACTCCCTCCGAAAGGCATTGCCACCAACCATTTCCTGTTCCATCTATGTAGACGATGTTCAAATATCTTTTAAATCCTGTAACCTGTCAATTTGCGAACGTCAAGTACAGCTCGGTGTTAAGAAGCTTGCTGGATGGGCGGACCTTAACGGTTTTAAACTGAACCCGGGCAAAAGTACTTGTGTTCTGTTCTCCCGCAAGCGCGGGCTTAGTGCGGACCCTGAGATTGCTCTTGGCCGTGCATCTATTCCTGTTAAAAGGGAGCACAAGTTTTTAGGTGTCATATTTGATAACAAGCTCACGTTCATACCTCACGTCAAAGTACTGAAACATAAATGCCTAAAAACACTAAACATTCTCAAGGTGCTCTCCCACCAATCCTATGGTGCAGACAAGGAGCTACTTCTCCGGGTCTTTACCGCCTTAGTCGGGTCCCGGTTAGACTACGGCAGCGTCGTGTATGGGTCGGCATCAAAAACCGCACTAAAAATGCTTGACCCAGTACTCCACTTGGGCCTCCGCCTTGCGTCGGGTGCGTTCCGCACTAGCCCGGCAAAGAGTCTATACGTTGAATGTAACAAATGGTGCCTTGAGGACCAACGAACGTACATGGACTTGCTCTACGCTTTCAAAATTTCATCGATGAATAACCATCCTTTTAAACCTGTTTTTAATGATGCATCCACATCACTAGTGTTTGTAAATCGACCGTCCGTTCCTTTGCCATTCTCACTTAGAGTGAGACAGGAAGCTTCGGATTTCAACATCTCCTTTTCAGACATTTACACATCTTCCTTCACTGATGTTTTACCACCCTGGCAGCTTCAACCTGTGTGTTGTGACTTGTCTTTCATAAATATTGATAAAACCAGGGTACCACAAACTGCAATTTTGCAGCACTTCTTCTCCCTGCAGTACAAGTATCAATGTGCGGAGTTTTATAGTGACGCATCAAAAACTGGAACCATAGTGTCTTGCGCTGCTCATGGACCAAATTTTGATGCATGCAGAACCATGAGCACATACACCACAATTTACTCAGCTGAAGCATATGGCATCTTACTCATTGCACAACACATTCTTGAACACAAAATCTCGAAGTCCATCATATATACAGATTCCTTGAGCGTTGTGCGCGCATTGGCATCATACAAGCCATGCAAAAACAGAATTGTCCATATGGTTTTCAACACTATCATGTCTATATATGCCCAAAAACTTGTTCTTGTGTTGTGCTGGGTTCCAGGCCATGCTGGAATTGCTGGCAATGAGGTTGCGGATCAGAAGGCCGCATTTGCTGCACTCAGGAACACAGTAGATATAACCATACTACCACAGAGTGACCTTAAGCCACAAATTCGACAATACCTTCGTAGGAAATGGCAAACACACTGGGACGAACAGACAGACAACAAACTACATGTAATAAAGCCACACTTGGGACGGTACACATCTGACTCACACAACAGACACACGGAAGTCGCCTTGGGTAGGCTGCGGATAGGGCACACCCATGCGACGCACTCGTATCTGCTGACGGGGTCTTCTAGACCCCAGTGCAGCAGGTGCGGAGAGGCCCTATCCGTAGTGCACATACTAATCTCATGCAATGCACTTCACACAACGCGACACAAACACTTCAGAGAACTCTACAGACAACATATTCCGCTACATCCATCGTTTTTTCTAGGTGACGAAGCCATTGTTTCCGTGAAACGTGTGTTTGAGTATTTGTCAGAAGTCAAGTTTTTAAACCTCATTTCTTATCACGCATCATGAAATCTGGCCCTATACACCAGCCATGCTCATTGTCGTTTTGTGATTTTACTTTTGTTTTTGATGATTTTACTTAGTGTTTAAGGTATCACCTCTCATATATGACTATTGTTTTGGCGCTCTTTGCCCCAGTTGGCCTTGCGCCATAAACATCAAACCATCATCATCATTTATTTATTGATTATTTATATACAATACTGCTGACCCCAGTCAAGGGGTCGTAGCAGTGTGGAAAGAAGAGTGTGATATATTTCACAATAAAACAGGCAAAAAGAACGCATAAAATAAGCGAGAAAACAAGAAAGAACTGATTGCCAATTCACAGTGGCGAGAGAATAAGATGAGGCGAAGGGCACAAAAAAGAAAAGAAGAAACCGATACACGCTTTGGAACGACACACACTGCAAAAACAAGAGCACACATCAATGTCCCGCGAACGAAATATGCACCGAGAACCGGAACACGTTATGCACATATCAAGTGAACAACAAGAAAGAAAAGTTTAAAAGTCAAGTAGGCTTTCAAATTTGTTAATATCAGTTTGTTCGACAACATGACTTTCAAGGTTTCATTCATTCATTTTCATTCACTTCATTCATTCATTCACTTTCATTCACTGTTCTTGGAAAAAAAGAATGCTTAAAGACATTGTTTTTCGGCTGGAATGGGGTTAAGTTCAGCGAGTGACGGTGGCGGGATGAATGACCTGAATAAAATACGTTAAGTATTGATGAGTATCGCTTTTGAGAACATTCTTCAGAATTTTAAAAAGAAAGCGTAGGCGGCATAATTTATTTCTGTCTGCAACGTTCAATAAACCAGCCTTGACTGTCACTTCTTATACTGAAGCGCGGCCAAAACAATTAAAAATAAAACCGACTGCTGTATTTTGTACACGATTTAATTTAGATAAGTCAGCCGCAGTGAAAGGGTCCCAAATTACATTTCCATAATCGAGAATGGGTAAGGCGATGCTTTTATAGGCTAGTAATTTTATGCTTGTTGGAGCATTCCTGAGAGACTTTTTCAAGTAGTGAAGTTTATACATTGATTGATTAGGAACCTTTGTAATGTGTTTATCCCAGTGCAAGTTGTTACATATATGTAAACCAATATTCAGTTACCCGCGTTAGCACGTTATTATCGGCTGTGTAAGTAAAAAGAAGGGGTTGCTTCTTGTTTGTGATTGACATAACAGCACTTTTTTTTTTATAATTAACCGACCTCTGCCATGTGTTGCACCACTGATTAACGTCGCTCAGCTTCAAATTAAGGTTAATCTGGTCATACAAAGAGTGTACAGTAGAATAAATCCGACAGTCATCAGCGTACAACCTAATTTTCATGTCATGCTCGCCAAAAATGTCGTTAACATAAAGAAGAAATATCAACGCACCCAGAACAGAACCCTAGGGTACACCCGAAGTGGCAGGTACTATTTTAAAAGGAGGGTCGCTGAAGATGGCACTTTGGTGACGTGAAGTAAGGTATGATTGAATCCAACTGCGAAATTTATCATTTTTAAAAATGGCACGTATTTTTGTGATTAGTTTTACATGACATATCTTGTCGAAGGGTTTTGCGAAATGTATAAATATTACATCTGCTAATTTATGGTCATTGATAGTTACGGCTAAGTCATGTACGGGTTCGAGAAGTTAGGTCACAGTGGAAAAGCCGCGCCTAAAACCATGTTGTGCTGAAGAGGGAATCGAATGCCTTGTTAAGAAAGTAGATATGTGTTTATGAATGACACGTTGTAATAATTTACAACAAGTGCTGGTTAAAGCTATAAGACGGTAATTCCTAACTGACTGTTTATCGCCTTGTTTAAATATAAGCTTAATTTTGTACACTTTCCAATCTTTCGGCAGGACTCCACTTGAAACAAACAAATTAAAAATAATAACAAAAAACTTGGCGCACCACTCCTCCTATCTTTTTAGAAATGCCGTGGGTATAACATCAGGTCCAGGAGATATTTCCATCTAAGTTAAGGAGTAGATTAAGTGCACCGGGTTCAGTAATTATAACATCCCCAAGAGATGGGAGAATTCTATATGGAAAGGCGGGGTAGTTCCGTCGTCAACTGTAAATGCGCACTTGAAATTTCCGTTAAATGAACTCGAGATTTCTGTAGAATCTGAGGTACATATCTTATCTATTACACAAGTGCTAGTTTCCGAGTGTTTAGGGGTTATACGTCGCCAAAATTTGGAGGGCGATTCTTTAATCATGCTACTCAAGCGCACAGTGCACAATGTACGCCGCTCTGTTTGCATTAGGTCCTTTAGTTTTACGAGAGAGCTTGGAAATTTTATCCTTTAGCTTCGTATTACGATTTATTTGGAACCGTTTGCTCAGGCGATTGATTTTCCTTTTTAAATGAATGATGTCTCGGGTGATCCATGGATTCGAGGGATTTGCTGGTCCATACCGGAAGGGAACATAGATGTCAATGCATGCGTGTACTGTGTTCTTAAATTCACCCAGAGAGAGTTAGCGTCGCACATATTGTCCGTAGAAGTACTCAAAAAGCTTTCATACACAGACTCCAATCTGTCTAGTCCACAAGCATTGTTATCAGCAGAAAAAATTGATACACGAGTCGTTTTCAACCTTGTCTTTGGAAGAAAGAAACGAAATTAAGCTAAGATACACTTGTGATCTGAGAGACCATCTAGTACCTTACACTCATGGGCACCGTCAATAATGGACCGAACAAAAACAAGGTCCAGTATTGATTTGCTATCTCCGTGAATACGTGTATACTCATGAACTAGTTGAACCAAGTAAAATCGAAATGAAATATCAATCAACTCCTCGTTCAATATAATTGCGAGGCATTCTTTCTCGGAGGCTGAGTAGTTTTTCTCCTCCTTCGACAGACCACGGCTGGCAGAGGCCATTAGTTTTTCTCAACCGCTTTGATTTCAGACGAGGACGGCACCCAACCCTACATCACTGGCGTCCGTGTGCATCTCCGTTTCGGCGTTTGCGTCGAAATGAGCGAGCACGGAAGGGTTTTGCAGTCGTTGTTGAAGCTCGCGGAATGCTTTTTCTTGGGCGTTTTCCCAGCTGAAAGGGGTGCTTTTTTTTTGTTGAACCCGTTAGTGGCTCTGCAATGCCTGCGAAATTTGCGACGAAGCGGCGGTAGTATGCGCACAGTCCGAGCAATCTCCGCATGACCTTCTTGTCTGTCGGTCTTGAGAAGTTCGCTAGGGCTGATGACATCGCTGGGGCAGGCAGGACTATCGCGACGTTGACGACATGGCGCACAAACTTGAGTTCCTCGTACGCAAAGCGGCGCTTTTTAGGCTTCGGCGTTAACACCGACGTCCGAATAGCCTCGAGTACAGACTCCAATCTTGCAAGGTGTTCGTTGGAATTTCGGGCGAATACCAGAACGTCGTAGAAGTATACGAGAAAAGTGTGCCACTCCAGGCCAGCTAGCACGGTGTCCATGACTACTGAATAGGTTGCTGGTGCCGTGCACAGCCCGAACTGCATAAACTTCAACTCGCAAAGGCCGTCTGGGGTTATGAATGCAGTCTTCTCTCAGTATCTCTCGTCCACTTCTATTTGCCAGTAGCCTGTCTTCAGATCCATCGATGAGAAGTACCTCGCGCGGTAGAAGTGTTCGAAGGCGTCGTCGATTCGGGCCAGGGGGTACACGTCCTTTTTGGTGATTTTCTTCAGACTCCGATAGCCAACACAAAACCTTAATAAGCCGTCTTTTTTCTTCACCAGTACGACCGGCGCAGCACCGGGTCTTTTCGAAGTCTGTATAACGTCGCCCCGTAGCATGTCTTCTACTGGTGTCCGGATGGCTTCTCGCTCGTTTGAAGACACGCGGTACGGTGACTGTCGGGTAGGTCGGGCTCCGTCTTCCGTTATTATTCGGTGCTGCGCTTGAGGTGTCTGACGTAATTGTTAGTTCGACGAAACCCAGTCGCTGTAGGGACGCAGCAAAGCCAATAACTTTGTTCCGTTTTTCTTTTGGTAACGCCGGATTCACGTCGAAGGGTTGCGGAACCTATAAGGTATCTTTGGATGCGCGTTGAAAGGCGGCGTGAACAAATGTAGCGCAGCAGAATACAAGGGACAGAAAGAAACCACACGGAGGAGCGCTTGTTTTCTGCTGCGCTATATTTGTTCACAGTGAATTACCAACTAGCCCAGTCAACAGCTTTACTTAGAAAGGCGGCGACCGCGATCACGTCACTTGCTTTTGCGTTTTAAATACAGAGCATTTGTATAACTCACGATGTGACCCGTGCGTCGGCGTCCGTAGCCGCCAGCCTTCCCCTACACTATAAAAAGAAAAGGAAATAACAGTTACCGGCGCCTCGTTTCAATCCCACGACCCTGCGGGCGGAACGCAAGGTACAAGGTGCTCTACCCACTGCGCCACAAAACGACACAGAATCAAAGGCTACGAACGCGCCTTTTATCCTTGACTCATTCAAACTACGTCGTCAGCGGCGTGTTACCGGCGTGATAGCTGCGTGGTGTACACGTGATCCCGACGAGGCGACGGAAGCGGAGCGGGTGCGTCGGCACCGGCTCACGGCCAAGCACGACGAAATGCACGAGGCCCTGGAGCACGGAGAGTTCGCGAGCCTGGACGAGTTCGTGCGCGTCTTCGACGTGCGGTCCCGCGACGAGTACTCAGAGATTCTGCGGGCCGCCGCGACGCTTCCGCACGTCCTGCACGCGAGGACCCAAGCCGAGAAGCGGGTGAACGCGTTCAACCCGTGAATCGGAAGGGTCCTGGACTCCAACATGGACCTCCAGATCATCCTTGAGCACTACGCGTGCGCGTCGTACTTCGTGGACTACGTCAACAAGGCCGATCGCGGTATGTCGCACCTCCACCGCACCGTCGCCGACATCCTCAAGGAGAACCCCAACGACGATTACAAGGAGCTCCTTCGCAAGCTGCAGGTGAACGTGCTCAAGGGCGTCGAGATGTCGGCGCAGGAGGCTGCGTGGTTTCTGCTGCGGCAGGAGATGTCGCGCAAGAGTCGCGACGTGGTTTACATCCCGACGTGCTACTCCACGTAAACGACCCCATATCTCTGCATTTACTCGTGTCCCTCGCGCGGGGGCATGCGACGGAGGATATTTTTTCTAGAAACGCAATTGCAGATCTTTTGTTGAAATGCTGGTACTCCTCGGTGAAATTATTGACGAAAACGTTGGATTTACGTTTCTTAAAGTGCGCAATGCCTTTTGGGACGGAAACACCACGGTCGACGAGCAACCTTTGGTCACTCTCTACGATAGCATCGACGTCAGAAGCAGCATCTTCACAGTAGACCATGATCATCAAGCTTGCGCTGGTTGGCTGGGTGACATGATCATCCGCGTTCCTTACGGTAGCCTGGTGTTCGGGGTTCGGTTCCGGCGTCATGGAGTCATCGGGGGAAACGTTATCGTCTTGGTCTGCAGATCGATTATTGCGCCGTTGTCCGTCAAAAAGTCCATTCCAAGAATTACGTCACGCGAGCAGTGAGGCAAAATAATCAACGGAGCAAGGTACGTCGTGCCGTCTATGGTGTCGCGTGATGTGCACGTTCCACTCGGCGTTACGACATGGCCTCATGCTGTTCGTATGTGCGGACCGCCCCATCTGGTCGTAACTTTCTTCAGCTTAGACGCTAATGGTCCGCTCATCACTCAGTAGCCCGCTCCCGTGTCTATGAGGGTGACTGCATCAAAGCCGTCGTTGGACAACTGGACATCGGACGCCGCCTTCCTCGAGTTCCGAGTGCGTCGGGGTGTCGTATCTCGGCTTGGGCGTCTTGGCGGTTGAGCACTACATGTCGTGGCTATCGTCGTCTTCTCAGCGGCAGGCTTTGTCATGTCGGGCACGCGTCGCGCCGTGTGGCTGTCGCCGTGCTCGGGAGTGATGCCAGGGTTCGATCGGGTCGTCGGGCTGGGGCTCGGATCACGGTATTCGGTGCGTCCTTGTGTTGTTGGAGTGTTTTCATTTTTCCGCCGTTGTGCAACCTCACCTCTAGAAGTTGCTGCTTTTAGTTTCCCCCGCGTGGGCTGGGGGACCTTCCACGTGAGAACTCAGCATTGCTACGGTGGTTCGGCGACTGGTAAGGGTAGGGCGACGGCGAGTGGTTGAAACTGGCTGGACCTCGGTTGGTATTCGACAGGTAGTCTTCGATTTCAGTAGGGCGCTGTCCGTGTCGGGGGCGTGGTGCGTTCACGGAGAACCCTTGCAAACCGAGCCTCTTCTAGGGGCAGTGACGGTAGATATGTTCAGCCTCTCCACATTGGTAGCACAGAGGACGGTTGTCGCGCGTTCGCAACACGTCGCTCTTCAGTGGGTCGGGGGGTTGCACTGCAAGTGGTCGGCCCGTCAAAAGGGGATAACGGTACGGAGCGTCGTGATGATAGGGTGCAGGTGGGCGAGGGCGACGGACAGCAGCCGCGTAGGTCATGGCTTGCGGTCCGTGAGCTGCTACTGGCGTCGTTCAAGTTCAAAGCGCTTGCTGCACTGCTCTAATGACGTCGGCAAGGGAAGAGACGTGTGGTTGCGGTGGCATTGGGAGCAGTTTTCGCAGCTCCTCCCTCACTATTGCGTGGATAGACTCGCGTAGGCTGTCCGCGGGAATGCGCATGCTGTCGACGCAATTCGCATTGGCCGTGTCAACGAAGTTGCGTTTATACTGCTCGGCACGCTTTTCGAGGGCTTTATGAATGGAGGTGGCTTCGGTGACGAATTCGGCGACGGTTTTCTCCTTCACACCGCGTATTATGAAGCGCAACTTCTTTTCTTCCGCCATGGAAGGGTCAGCTCGCCTGAAAAGCCTCTTCATCTTTTCGGCAAACACAACAATGCTTTCATTAGGGTTCTGTGTCCCCGTTGGTAGCAGGACCTCGGCCCGCTTTTTTCGCACAGACGTGGTGAACGTCATTAAAAATTGCGTTCTGAAATCGTTTCAAGTCCCTTGGGAGCTGTCATGGTTTTCAACCCAGATACGTGCTGAGTTCTCAGGGTAGAAAAACACTTGCCTCAGTCTCTCCGCGTCGTCCCATCGGTTAAATAGCCTGGCCCGTTTGACTTGCTCCAGCCACTTTTCGGCATCTTCGGAAGGCGACTCATGGAAGGATAGTGGCTCCCTAGGTTGCTAAAAAAGAGGGCAGGATTGGAAGCGCTGGTCATGGTGCCTGCGTGGATAATGGTGGTTTTCATGTCTTTTTTCCTCACGTTATCTGGAAATATTCCAAACTCTGGCCGAAGGCGTTGCTGCCAGCGGCTGACACGAGTTGGGATTTCTTGTCGGCTTGACGATGGCTTAGGGTTCATGTACCCCGCCCCTCCACCAGATGGCAGAAGGCCAAGGACGACGCAGTTGTCTTGAAGGAGAAACAAGTTTTTTGGAGCGAGCTTGTGCTCCCCTAACAACTCAAAAGAATACAGAGGCGGCGAAACAGTGCTCAACAAAGTGACTTGCGCAGGCGAGTGTCGTCGAATCGAATACCCCGGGCTCGGTTCTGCGGGTCTTTTATCTTTCGGCGAGCGTGGCTCTCGAACCGTCGATTCACATCTAGAACATTGTGGATCCAAGAAAATTATTCTAGGCTGTTCACGTTATTTCGGAGCACTCTATGTGTCAGAAGAGAAAACACATGCGGCACAGAAAGAAAAAATTGGCCGCGTATCTGCTCCTTTCGTTGCAACTGCCGTCAAAAGACAATAGTCTTTATCGGCTTTTGCAATGTAAATGCCTCCCTTCGCTTTTCCTCTCACCTCTCATGTCGTTACGCTTGCGTCGCGCTCCTCCCAAGGTAAAGACGCCAAAGGTTTGCTTAAATCATTTTAAATTTCCCGCGTTCCACTGCTCCAAACCGGGTGTCTCGATGCGAACGCTGCCGTACGGCGAAGACGCGCGTTAATCGAGGCACTCTACTTCAACGTTTATAGAACCGCAGATTTCGGCGCACGTTAAAGATCCCCAGGTGGTCAAAAGTTTGGCCGGGTGGCTGAATCGAGTCACAGATAGACAGACCGACATACAGACATACAAACAGACCGAAATTTCCGGGTTTAAGTAGCCCAAGAAAGACTATCGTCTTTAATAATGGAACACGCGCTTCCTTTGGCGCAGAGATAACACAGACCGGCTCAGCCGGGCAGTAAAAGCAAAACATAAATAAACAAACCCAATGCACGGTTTGCGGCAATATATTGTAGCAAGTATGTATGTAACGCACATGGAAGTAATTGTGACGAGCATCAGCCATAATGGGCAAATCCACATATGTGGGTACGATGGTATGCGCCGTACGCCGACGAGGAAGAGGACGCTCTCGTTCAGGCTCAGCCTCGCAACAACCCCTGGCCGTCTCGGCTCTCCTCTCCAGCCAGCGTTGACGCCTTGTTCCCGAATAAGCGAGCCCATCCTTCTACAGGAGCGTCGAGTACCTCCGTTACACACACACACACATCTATGTATATATATATATATACAGAAATCTCGGGTTATAATGAAATCGCTTTACTCGAAACATCGCGTTATTCGATATTTTTTCTGGTCCCAACACAATCCCATGCATTTTAGGCTGCATGACTCGAAGTGCACGAAGAGCGTGGACTGGTTAGATCGAAGTGGCGTGTGGAGGCGTCACCGAGCGGCGGCGACCCAGCGGCGAGTTAGGCTGTCAACATGGTGGGCCAACACAAGCTGGTGTTTCCCCGGCGATTTTCTAGAGCCTGTTACGCTCGATTCGAACCACCCGACGTAAGACAAACGGTCCAAATGAGTGGTAGGGTCATTAGGATTTGTTGCTAGGCATGAAACAATGGCGTGGTCGCGATGGTGCTCAGACACAGGCCCTCGAACCTTAGACTTAGCAGCGTCGTTAACAACAGGGCGCCGAAAAACTCTGGTTTTGCAAACTTCAACAAATTGCCCAGTAATCATGCAAAGTCCCTAATCCCAAACCAGTCATTTTTTATGATTACGCTTGGTACCCACAAGGAGTGGTTCATCGTTTTTCGCGCTGAACAAAAGCAACCACAGACTCGAGCTGTGGCATTTGCGGTGCTTTCTAACGCGAAACTCTCGTAGCGTTGCGTGAGTGGCAAAGAGGTAGAATTTCTGGACAATAGGTAGAAGGTGACTTGTAGACGTTTCCGTTCGCTAAGGCTGTGGCTCCCATGGTCACACCAGCGACGGATGCGGAGGTAATTGACACTGTTGTTGGTTGCTCTGACGAGGACGAAGAGCCTGCGGACGAAGATCCAGGTGAAGTGCCAACAACGGCACCGACGCGGGAGAACCAGCACCTACTGCGAAATGAAGGGAAATGCAAGGGCGGCGACCACAGCTTCATGCAATGCTCCATCAAATCGGAGCAGGGTTTGCTTGCATCCAGCAAGAACTTGAAACAACCAAAGGCCTTCTGCGTTCTGATTCCTCGCAGTTCTGGTGCAGTTAAAGCTCAAACTGCTAAGCTTTTCTCGAGTGCTCGCCTGCATCGAAATAACGCTTACAACGAAATTTTTCTCCGTCCCGCTGACTTTGTTATAACGAGGAATTACTGTATATTGCCACGGCTGCTAGTGAGTTTGAGCTTTGATGCCATGCCCTGGGTAGGCATTCACCAACCGCTCTTGTTTCTCGACATACCCAATATGGGGGATAGCCGCTGATACCTTGTGGAGACGACGACGACGAAGAAAGGGACCGGGAGAAGAAAAGAAGGAAGAGGAGCTCGAGAGTTCGGCCAAGGCTAGACGTTCGCAGCTCGCTTGTGAGCACACGTTCGTATTTGTAAATAAACCATTCCGCTGGTAGTTTTGTTTATACCGTGACAGAAGTGGTGGAGGTGCTGGGTAGATGATACCTGGTTCATCAAGGGCTTCGAGTAAGGTCCAGGACACCCCCATCACTCCTGTTCACGAGAGAACCAGCCGCCGCCTATTTGGTCTGCCGGTGGAGTACGGGCTGCTTCCAGATCGCACAGCGATGATCGCACAGCGCAGCGGTCCCGCCTGAAACTCCCATGACAGTTGGGTACGTGGTCCAGCAGCAGCGGGTGCCGAAGTCCTTTTATGGCAAACCTTTCGAAGATGCAGAGGACTGGCTCAACCAGTTTGAGTGCGTCGCCAGATTGAATGGTTGGGATGAGCAGCGTAAGCGTCACAATGCCTACTATGCTCTAGAAGAATCCGTGCGTACATGGTTTGAGAACAACGACGCGGAATGACCTCCTGGGAGGCTTTTCGCCAGCGGCTACTCGCTACCTATGTGAGCATGAACCACAAAGAAAAGGCTGAGATTCCGCTGCAGGCTAGGAACCAACGTCCGAATGAGAGCGTTGCCATGTACGTCGAAGTCATGGTCAGCTTATTTCGGCGCTGATCCATCCATGCCTGAGAACAAGAAGTTACAGCATTTGATGCGCGGAGTGAAGCAAGAGATGTTCGCCGGACTGATGAGGGGTCCTACAGGAACAGTCCCCGGAGTTGTTGAAGAGGCCACCGCGATAGAGAGGGCGCTTCAACAAATGCTACCGCAGTACAGCCGCTGGCCGGCTGCCGTCCCCGGTACGAACGTTCTGACTGGTCAGGAGGATAGTCCGGGAGGAGCTGCCGTCAATGCTTCATGGTGAGGTGCCCCTTCCCACTGTGTCAGGTACTGGGCTCGTTAGGGACGAAATCAGGAGGGCTGTGCGGGTTCCCGAACCAGCTGAAGAGTATGCACGGCCAGCGCTGCCCAGATCTACGTATGCAGAGACCCTGCATCAGTCCCGCTACTGTCCTCCGCCTACTATCGCCACTGTTGAACCGCAACCAACCGCCGTTAACTTCATGCCACGTCTCGACACGCCACGTCCTGCCGTTCTGTACTCAGAAGAGAGAAACTCCCAGAAAAGTGATATCGGGTGCATCCCTGACCGCACACCCCTTGGATTTTACAGCGGGGAGGCTGGTCATGTGCATCACGCGTGCCCATACCGCCAGGCCGGTTTACGTGAATTCGCACTCAATGCGCCGCGTCCACGAAACGGAGAACGGCCGCCTGAGATTGCAAGATATCTCGCCGAACGTCACGACATGTTCCCCCACCGACGCTCTGAGTCCCGTTCACTATCCCCAAACCGACGCCGCTCTTTCAGTCCTCGCTTCGCGCCCAACTCCACCAACCGGCTATTGCGGAAGCCTGAAAGCCAGGGAAACTGAAGTCAGCGACCCCTGACTTCAGCGACCTCTGACTTCAGGCCGCTGATGACGAATCGCTCAAAGATCCTCCATTGCGACGACGACGACGGGAGCGACCGGATACCAACGGCGAGACGCCCAGTGACAACAAAATCTGCAGCACCCTAACGGCTTCCTGCGACTTACTTGCACGAATCGACGACTTTACTACGACTGCGTTGGCCGACACGGGTGCAGGTTACTCCGTTATTAGCAAGGGCCTAGCGATTTCACCTAAGGAGGTTATCACCCCCTGGACAGGCGTACAAATTCGCACAGCTGGGGTTCATCTAATTACACCTGCCGGTATATGGACTGCGCGGGTCGAGATCCGTGGCTGCACGTACATCGGCACCTTCGTAATACTTCTCGATTGTTCGAGGGATTTGATACTTGGTATGAACTTTCTCAACTCGTATGGGGCCGTTGTTGACTTACCAAAGTCCACAATCACCTTCTCCGCAAAGAAAACTATAGCCGGAAGCATCACCAACCGGCATGACAGGACCCTTTGGATTGTCGACGACGACGTGACGCTTTCCGCCCGCACAAGCGTAGTTGTCGACGTTAGACGTGACGCATTCGTCGATTACGAAGGTATAGCCGAAGCGAATATCCGGTTGCTACTGGACAAGGGCATCTGTATAGAAGAAGATTTGTACACCTTCAGAATAGGTGCACACCCGTCTTGCTTACCAACTTCACCAATGAGCGTCGCCACCTCGCGAAAGGTGCGACCGTTGCATTCATCGAGGAAGTCGCCGAAGTGATCCATTTAACCACATTGGGGACAACTTCGGATGAGTCGCCGAGAGCTGACATTCACATACCCGTGGACATCCACCAGAAACTCGACCACAGAGAAGGGTGCTTTAATACGCCTTGTGCTCGAATTCTCCGATTGCTTTGCCACGACAATTAAAGTGCGCCGTACGCCGGCCGCGAAGCACCGAATAATTACGGATGAGTCCGCTAGGCCTGTACTGTAGCACCCGTACAGGGTGTGGCCTAAAGAGCGGGAGTCAATCAAGACGCAACTGGAAGAGATGCTGGCAGATGATGTTATCCAACCGTCGGGAAGCGCATGGGACTCACCTGTCGTGCTAGTAAGGGAAAAAGACAACACCCTCCGTTTGTGCGTTGATTACCACAGATTGAACAGTGTTACAAAGCGAGACGTTTATCCCCTGCCCAGAATTTATGACACATTAGACCGCCTGTGTGATGCTATATTACTAAGGCTTGACGTTTGGCTAGTTGGGTACACATTATTCACACTAAAAACAACGCAGGGACGAGGACGGAAGAAGTGACACACTAGAGCGCGGTTTGTCACTTTAGTCACTCTAGCGCTCTAGTTTGTCATTTCTTCCGTCCTCGTCCATGCGCTGTTTTTAGTCTGAATGATGCTAAATTTTTTTCTTCATTGGATCTGAAATCTGGCTATTGGATAATCGAAGACGACGAGCGTGATCGCGAGAAGACGGCGTTCGTGACACCGGATGGCCTGTACAAATTCAAGGTCCTTCCCTTCGGCCTATGCTCTGGTCTGGCTGGACTCAAATGGCAGACGTGCCTCGTGTATTTGGATGACGTGGTTGTGTTTTCTAGCACGTTCGCAGAGCATTTGGCCTGCCTGAGAAGTGTA
The DNA here is from genome assembly GCF_048455015.1 of Haemaphysalis longicornis. Lineage (NCBI taxonomy): Eukaryota > Metazoa > Arthropoda > Arachnida > Ixodida > Ixodidae > Haemaphysalis > Haemaphysalis longicornis. The sequence continues at coordinate 3,400,869 of NW_027526233.1, forward strand.
CTGGAAGCCATTCGTGCAGCGCAGTTAATTATCAAGCCGGAGAAATGTCACCTGGGTTTCCAAGAGCTTAAATTTCTGGGCCGTGTTGTGAGTGCTAATGGCGTTCGACCAGACAACGAAAAAACGACTGCTGTAGCCTCGTTCCTCGACCCAGTGCTAAGAAGGCTGTCGGACGCTTCTTGGGACCTTGCGCATACTACAGACGCTTTGTGGAAGGCTTTTCTCACAAAGCGGAGCCCCTCACGCGACTTATAAAAGATAGCGTAGCCTTCGAATGGAGTGAAGAACAGCATAATGCGTTTGACGCCCTTCATGAGCGCTTGCGAACTGCACCCGTACTGGCGAACTTCGACGACGCTTCGGACACCGAAATTCGTACTGACGCCAGCAATGTTGGCATCGGTGCCATCCTTGTACAGCGGCAGAATGGTGTAAGAAATTGATAGCATACGCTGGACGCTCTCTTTCCAAAGCGGAAAGTATCTATTCCGCGACTGAGAAAGATTCTCTAGCAGTAGTGTGGGCTATCAGCAAGTTCCGCCAGTACTTCTACGGTATGGCTTTACCGATGCGCAAACAAACGAGGACGAAGAAAGAACCAACACGGACAAGCGCACTCTAACAACTGAAATTTTATTGAAGAAAAACGAAAGACCTATATACCTACAAACCTGCGCACCATCATCCCAAAATAGTTTTTACATCACGCATGGCACACCCATCAATCACATGTCGGAATCATACATTACAAGATAGCATCTCTATTTCTTTGTCCAATAAGGCCACAGAAGGGTGACTAACACACTTGGTTTTATGCTTTGATATGTGAAATGCTTCAACAATCTCTCTGGAAGTTTGATTGTGATGAGTAAACAAAACCACTGTTTTATCGAACAAGGGTGTGCAACCACATTCTTTACAATGTGTGGCCAAGTGCGTGAAAGGCCTTCCTTTCAAGCTCGACGCATGTTCCATTAGTCTTATATTAAGGCACCTTCCAGTTTGACCTATATACACGCGCTCACATTTATCCAATGGTATCTGGTAGACAACATTCTTAGTACACTCAACAAACGGACGCTTGTGGGCGATAGTGCAGACTTTCATTACTTCATTCTTACCCTCAATTTTTCTTTTTACACCAGAACACACACTACTGATTTTGTTTTTAGCTGAGAACACAACTTTCACTTCAAAGTTCTGGGCCACCTTCTTTAGTCGGTGGGAAAGACCATGTGCATAAGGGATTACCGAAATTTTAGGGCGGTCTTCTGCTTGTTCTCCTTCTGCCACTAATTAATGATTAATGGAACATTAATTATTAATGGTTAATGAATAATGATTAATGGAACTAAGATTAATGGAACATGCGTCGAGCTTGAAAGGAAGGCCTTTCACGCACTGGGCCACACATTGTAAAGAATGTGGTTGCACACCCTTGTTCGATAAAACAGTGGTTTTGTTTACTCATCACAATCAAACTTCCAGAGAGATTGTTGAAGCATTTCACGTATCAAAGCATAAAACCAAGTGTGTTAGTCACCCTTCTGTGGCCTTATTGGACAAAAAAATAGAGATGCTATCTTGTAATGTATGATTCCGACATGTGATTGATGGGTGTGCCATGCGTGATGTAAAAACTATTTTGGGATGATGGTGCGCAGGTTTGTAGGTATATAGGTCTTTCGTTTTTCTTCAATAAAAGTTCAGTTGTTAGAGTGCGCTTGTCCGTGTTGGTTCTTTCTTTGTCCTCGTTTGTTTGCGCATCGGTAAAGCCATGGATAGATTCCAACTAGGCCGACTCACGGTGTTACTTCTACGGTAGGCCGTTCCGTGCTGTTAGCGACCACCATTCCCTCTGCTGGCAAGGCAAACCTCAAAGACCCGTCCGGACGGCTTGCTCGATGGAGCTTACGGCTACAAGAATACGACATCACAGTCGTGTACAAATCGGGCAGGAAACACTGTGACGCTGACTGCTTGTCCCGAGCACCGCTCCCGGCCGGATCGTCCGACGCCGACGAGGAATATCCGTTCATCGGAGTCGTTCATACTGCGGATATGGCAGCACACCAATTGGCCGACGCAGAATTGCGACCACTCATTGAATACCTTCGCGGAAACGTTACCAAGGATCCAAGCGCTTTCTTCGGGGACTAAATTCTTACTGCCTACTAGACGACCTACTGTACAAAAGGAATCACGATCATAGCAAGAAGTTTCTCCTCGTCATTCCGTCAGCATTACGAACTGAAATTTTACAGGCCTGTTATGACGAACCAACAGCTGGGCACCTAGGAGTCAGCCGCACGTTTGCATGAATCAATCACAAATACTACTGGCCAAAACTACTAACATCAGTGCAGCAGTATGTGAGGGCCTGCTGTGACTGCCAGCGACGCAAGGCACCAACGGTCTAACCCGCAGGACTGCTACATCCGCTAGACCCCCGGACGCACGGTTTCGCCAAATTGCGATGGACCTACTTGGCCCATTCCCGAGGTCGTCATCGGGGAACAAGTGGATTATGGTGGCTACGCATTATTTGACGCCGTACGCTGAGACGACAACGTTTCCACGTGCAACTGCTGCAGAGATGAACAAATTTTTTCTCCACATCATTCTCCGCCGTGGCACACCTGCTTTTATTTAAACAGACCACGGCCCAGCATTCACCGCAGACTTTGTGCAGGACGTCCTCCGGTTGACGCACAGCGCTCATCGGAAAAGTACCGCATACCATCCCCAAACAAACGGCTTGACGGAGCGACTAAACCGAACATTGACAGATATGCTGTCTACGTACATTGACCTTCACCATAATAACTGGGACGAAATTCTTCCCTACACCACCTTCACTTCCAGTACGGCTTTGCAGGAAACTACTCGCTTCACTCAACCTGATTTTAGGGGAAATCCCCAAGGTGGAGTAAGTTTCTGTAAAGGAAAGTTTGACATCCACCTAAATGCAGCCATACGGCTACAAAGCTACAAAAGAAGGCTTTGTAGCCGTAAAGCTACAAAAAAAGGCTGCATTTAGGTGGATGTCAAACTTTCCTTTACAGAAACTTACTCCACCTTGGGGATTTCCTCTAAAATCAGGTTGATTAACTCCTGTCCTTAACTTCGAGTTGTTGATCAATTCGCTTTCGCGCTACTAATGGCTAGCCTCCTGGTTAGCTCAGTTGGTAAGCGACTCTCCGGTTAAGCAGTGGTCCCGGGTTCGAATCCTGGACCAGGACGAATTTTTCTTCAACTGCGAAGTTTCCGAGAAAGCTGTATAGCTTTCCTTTGTAGCCGTATGGCTGCATTTAGGTGGATGTCAAACTTTCCTTTACTCGCTTCACTCCGTTTGAACTTGTGTACGGTCGCGAGATCCCTACGGCGCTAGACACAATGCTGCCTATTGAAAACGGTTCAATAACGAACGACCATATCGAAAACCTGACCCAGAGAGCTGAAGAGGCTCGCCGGCTGGCCAGCTTTAGAATCCGCACAGAGCAAGTAATCCACACCCGACGGTACAATACCGGACGTCGCGATGTGGAGTACCGACCCGGCGGCGTATTGCCAAACCATATCCCGTAGGGGCCCAGGCCGACCACACCCCCTAAGCAGCGGCGCAGCCAATGAGGTTAAAAAAATTGCAATTTTTTTAACCTCCTTGGACGCAGCACCGTGACTTCACTTCCTCTATGTGCGCGACTTCATGCGAGGTGGATTTTTTCTTTTTTCCCCCTCCCCTCGTTTAGGCTCCTTTGCGGGCGGCCGATGGTTTCGCTCCGTGGGCGGGGCTGGCCTGCGGCGCTGGGGAAGCTGACGCACGTGTGGTAGAAGTTAAACTTTTGTACCAGAGCCCCTGATCTCTCCGCGCTCTTCTTGCGCGCCTCCAAGTTGACGCTGACCTCCGATCCTGTTCCTAGATAAGCGCTCGGCTCATTGCTCGAAGTGCGCGCGCGCGGATGGACGCTTTCACGCGCATGTGGCAATTATACACGTTCCGGAAACCAAACACTCTCATTGAAAGCTCATTCTAAAACACACAGAAGGGTATGCAATTGAGTTGGGTGCTCTTTCACTATATGCACAGCTCAAAACACGATTCGGTGCTGCAGGTATGGATTACAAGAAAGGCAGCCAATTACCCATGACTACATTTACAAACGGTCCCACCCTTGCGAAATATTACAGCTGCATGAGCTACTACATTTTGGCACTTTCAGAACCACTATTATATTGAGTTTCGTTAACATTAACTTCATTCCATTAATTCTTTATGAGGAACAGTGCCACTAAGAAAAACATTGACTTTTGTTAACAGCAATGGAAGGTGTGAATCGTTCTTGCAAGGATGATACGTTGATAAGACAGACACCAGCTCAAACGTACACGTTTTACATAATTTTACATAATTTACATAATGCTGCATAATTTGCACTGCTGGTCATAACCATTTAGGGAAACAATATCGAAAATATATACCAACCAAGGGCTAAGTAATAGTTGGATTGTACAGCTACTGAAGTTCTCGAGGAGTTTGATATATGTCTTTTGTACAGGGCTATTGACCACAGTCTCTTCACTGAAGCCACCAGGGCGCAGTTTGATATCAGTAGTCATGCGTGCTACCACTCACACTGTTGCCAATGTCGATTAGTTATTTTTAAAAATTTGTGCTTCATGCACACACAGATTTTGCTGCATAACATACGTTATTTATAAATAGACAGCTCCAGCAGGATCCGAATGGCGCTGATGCCCCCAATAAAATCGAAAGGGCACACCAAATCGTTACGACTTAATTTGGCTCTGTCCATTATTCGACCGTAATCGCCACCAGCTTTAACTCTAGGTCCCGCCCCTGCGACTGAACAGGAACATGTTAGTCGGGTCCGTGACGATCCCACCGCACTAGCAGCAATTACCGAGTACGCCCATTGAAAACGGACTCTACAAATTGGGGTAGCAGCCTGGCCGACTTCCCCTTTCGGTCTACAATGTGAACTGTCTGCAGCGTGCACTGTTTTCAGTGTGAACTGCATTGTCTACAGTCTGAACTGTACATTAAAGTGTGAACTGTGCGTTTTGCTGCCACTGACTGACTTTAATCTGTTCATTTTGCAATTAGGACCGCAAGACTGCAACTGTGTTCATTGTGCGAGTTGTGACCTTCCCCTTTTCCCCTCATCCTTGCTCCCCCAGGGCCCCATGGCCTGTCATTTAATAAAGTGTTACACTCAATCAGATGCGTATATTATTTTCGCTGGGACTAATGAGTAGTTGAGCGTGAGCTTGAAGTCACGATTGTCGCAGCAGAGATAAAACTGAGAAAAAAAATTATCTCTTTGGCGCACTATTTTTGCGATAGTGATCTGGGAGTCCAAATAGCGGCAAAAAATTGTCACTTTTCGAGATACACTGATGGGTATAGATAAGCAGTTTGTGTCTGTTTCCTGCGACGCATTTTTAGCTACCACATATATAGATTTCTGTAATGTCTGCCCTTTTATTCGCGGGCATTGTGTCACAGCTCGCGCCTCAACTGTAAGCCACACGCACGCAAAAAAAGTATACAAAAGTATAAACAAGAAATAGCAAGAATAAAAATATAACTTGAACAACACAAGTTGCAAAATAAGACGCTCCTTGAAATAAGATAGCAATAAGGGTTCGCAGTCAAGAAAACCTCGGAAAGCAAAGGGGGGGATATGGAAGGTCATTGAAACAGAAAAAGAATTTGGAAAGAAAGAAAGTGGAGAAAAAATGCCGGCCAGGTGGGATCCGAACCCACGACTTCCAGAATACCGGTCTGGTGCGATAACCACTACGCTAACGGTGGGGCTATTTTTCCCCTCCACTTTCTGGGGTATTTATGTCAATGTAATTCTTTCCTGAGCTTGGGGGTGGTAGCCAGCGCCACTCCAACTTTTCGGGGTGAAGGGGACCTTCTTTTTAACCCCCGGGCCGTGACTCGAGTGTCTACGACATTTCAAGAGCGGTCGACCAGCGTTATTATTGCACCAAGACTGCCAGAACAGACGCCCTCGCTATGCATGTGGCGAATCAGAATAGGAAATTGGGGGCTCGTTTAAAATAAGACAGAAATAAAGTTTGGCAGTCAAGAAAACCTCGGAAAGTAAGGCAAGGAATATGGTAGGTCATTGAAACAGATAAAGAATTTGGAAAGAATGTGGAGAAAAAATGCCCGTCAGGTGGGATCCGAACCCACGACCTCCAGAATACCGGTCTGGTGCGATTCCAGGACAATAAGCTTTGGACAATTCGTTTTTAGGACCTCCCCTTGCATTTCAGGCCAAGCCATGTTTGTTGAAGGTATGCGCCCCATTCCAGGAAAAACCTTCTGTTCCCGTCCGCCCATTCCAAAATCGTGAAACGGAGCATTGCCTTAGCTGTATTATTGGCTCCCTTAAGAGATCTTGCCCGCATGAAGTAGAGGCCAGTTTTGATTCGCAGGTTGTGAGACTCTTGTCCGCAGGCTTCCCACCAGCCTTGCTACGTGACTAAGCTGAAGTGTTGCTAGGGCAATTTCGGAAATGCAGCGAAGCTGAATTGTTGAAGGACAGGTCGGCGAAAATAGCTGTTGTTCCCTATGTGCATGGAGTTTCGCACATGTTCAAAAAGGTAGCGGGTCGCGCTGGTGTGGGAGTAGTGTTTTCCCCACCTCAATAACTGGGTGGCATTTGTAGGCGAGTGAACATAAATGAGCGAAGGGGCACCTTCTGCGAAATAGGCCACATAAAACTGTATGTAGAATGTAGGTTCTCCGTTGTGTATGAAGTTCTCTTGTCTTGCGGGAAGACATATATCGTTCAGACCGGGCGCTGTCTGAACGATCGTCTGCGCGAGCATGCAAACACTAAAAACGGGTACCGGCAGCAATCTTGTCACACATTGTCACGACCACGGCTGCTCGCCCAGATTCAATGATACCCGTGTTGCAAGAGCGTATAAAAGTCAGCGTGAGCATGAGATCTATGAAGCCTACCTCATTCACAAGGCAGGCGGCAATTCTGAGTAAGCCGTCCATTGAAATACTAAATAAGAAAATCCGCTATCTGGATTCATAATAAGCTTGACTGTTCAGGATGTCTTCCTTGCCTCGCGCCTCTGGCCACGTCTCATATCAGCGTTGCTGCCATTGAATTGATGCACGTCTATCGATCTTGTATTTGGTGTGCTATGTTCCATGCTTCCTTCTTTTTTATCGTGTTCCTTCTGGCGTTCTTTTCTGGGTATATTTCACAAGCCACTCAATAAAGCATCCAGCTGTTAGTCAGCGCCTTGGGTCGTCGTTCTCTTGTGCCCTCTTTTTGCGCTGTTTTGAATTTTAGTATGCACCAACTAGCCCAAACCACCGTTCTAACACAGTTCATTACACGTACTACGGGCCTTTTCCTTTAATGTGTTCTTCAAAGCCCCACCACATGTTCCAGCCTTCTTGCTGCTGCCTTCTGCAAGGCGAGTCTCTTGCCCTACTCCATCAAGCATGGGTACGTCCCACCAGCGCTCAGCCTCCTGGTAGGCCCTTTCCCACCGTCACGTCGGCTAGCAGTGCAGCTGTTCCGCTACCTGCGGTCTGACGCCTGGAGGCAAATCCGTCTTCTGAAAGACCGCCTTCTTGCCGCGTGTGTTCTGGAGTGTCCCCGTGGGCGGCACTATCACTGGTTCCAGCAGGAAATTCAAACAGCATCGCAAGTGTCCGAGTTCCTCTGGCGGAGCATTCTCTCAAGATTGCCCAAGCCGTCGAGACCACCTCCCCCGGGAAACACCGTGACTTTTCTGGGAGATCCCGCTGTGCCGGCAAGTGTAGAAAAGGTGTTTCATTTGGGTCCCAAGTTTTGCGTACACCCCAAAATGGACATGTCAGAAATGCTGGGGCTTGTCAGGGCCACAGCTTCAAGGGCTGATTCGGAAAGTGTGAGGGAACTCCGCGTATAAAGACCTCGAGAATCGGCAATGCACTCCGGGATGCTGACCTCAAACTTGTCCAGTCCGACAAAGAGGGTGGCTTCGTTGTTATTTCCTCGGGGTTGTACAACAAGAAGGCGCTATCGGCAGTCCAGGAAAATTATTGCCCAGCTCAAATTGACCCCAGAAAAGCCAGAAGAGAGGCTCTCAAAGCGTGTCACGTCGAACCACTGAGAAACCTTGCAAGCTCGGTAAAGAAGGCTGATGGGCTTAGCCTATAGCCTTCTTCACGGCCATGTCGCACAAGATAGGCACGCCATTCCGCGTCATCGTGTCCGAAAGGGGCTCTCGGCAACTCATTCTTGGCACGTTCTTGCAGACGTCGCTTTCCAAGCTGAAAATCGACGACCCATTCCTTCTCAGGAGCCCTACGGAAGTTTCTGACTACCTCCAACGGCAGTGCCCCGCTCATGTGTATGGGTTCTCCCTAGACATTAAGGACCTCTATAATTCTTTGCCGAACTCTGAGCTCGTGGAGGTCGTTTCTGAGGGAATAGACCACTATGGATCCGTCCGCTTCCAGAATGCCAGTGGTGTGGACACCAACACCTTCTTGGAGCTGTTGGGCCTCTACCTGCGCTCTTCTCTTGTGGAGTTCAACAGCGAATTCTTCGTTCAGAGGAAAGGTGTATGCATAGGGTCCTGCTTGGCACCTATCCTTAGCGACCTTTTGCTGGCGCTACACGACCGGCAACTGGAGGTTATGCTTCGTGGATCCAAAACCGTGCGCGTTTTCTGCTACGTGGATGACTTCTTGGTGCTTTTCGAGTGCGTGACTGGTGACGTGGACGAGCATGTGCAGCGCATCACGGACATTTTCGAGACCACCCTAGCTAGTCTCGCGCGCTCAAGGGAACATTCTTTGACAATGAGCTGCAGTTTTTGGATCTCCTCTTGCATTTAGGGACATGCTATGTTTGTTGAAGGTATGCGCCCAGTTAAGGAAAAACCTTCTTCCCTTCTCATCCGCCCATTCTAAAATCGTGAAACGGAGCGTTACCTTAGCTGCATTAAGGGGCTCCCTTAAGAGATCTTGCCCGCATTAAGTAGACGCCAGTTTTGATCCGCAGGTTGTGAGGCTTTTGTCGGCAGGCTTCCCACCGACCTTGCTATGTGACTTTGCTGAAGTGTTCTATGGTAATTCCGCAAATGCTGCGAAGCTGGATCGTTGAAGGACAGGCCGGCGAAAATCACTGTTGTTCCCTATGTGCATGGAGTTTTGGACATGTTGAAAAAGGTAAGGGTTGACGCTGGTGTAGGAGTAGTGTTTACCGTACCTCACAAACTGGGCAGCTTTTGTAGGCGAGTGAACATAAATGAGCCAAGGGGCACCTTCTGCGAAGGGGCACCTTCCTTTTCGTATGATAATGTCTGACTTTCTTTTCTCTGCCTTGGTGAGTTTCAGGTACGAGGCAACAAACAGAATCCGGCTTACGCCAAAGGCCTGAAACACCCTGAGGAGGTTTGCTTCCTTCATCCGACCGTGTTTGTTGGAAATGCGTTTTACCAACCTAGATATTTGCTCTATACTGTTGTCTAGTTTCGTAATTATCTCTGTGTTTTTGCCATTTGTCTGGACGCATAGTCCGAGTACCCTGATGCGTTCTACTGGGGGTATCGGCCTTCCGCTGGTTCCCAGCATTATGTCATAATCGTTTCGAGATGCCTTCCTAAAACTGTTTGGAACAATGCACAGCGCCCCGATTTTTCAGCAGAGCATTTTAGCCCTATTGGCTCTAGATATTTTGCTATATCGCATACGGCCTTTTGGAGGACTCCCTCAATGTGCCCATCGCTGCCACGGATCCATAACCTGAAGTCGTTTGCGTATATGGTGTAACGTAGGTCCTTTATTTTATTTAGTTTCTCGAGGAGCCCTATCATGGCGATGTTGAAAAGGGTAGGGGATAAGACCGATCCCTGCAGCGTGCCCTACTTCCTAGTTGTATGTTCTCGAGGGATGCTCCCCCGAGCTGTATGGTCGCTGTGCGGTTAGAAAGAAAATCCATCACGTAGTTGTGTTTTCACACCTGCGTTTAGTTAGCTCAGGTTGTTCAGGATTGCGGTATGCTTAATGACTGTTTGTCTGTTGTAGCAACTGTCGTAGTAACTTTAAAGAATGACTTCATTTCATGTCTCAGCCTGCCGAACTGCGTGACATGTCATTTTTCACGTCCATCAATCACGATACGGGTTTCGCGTCGGTAATCTCGCACATTGCCCTTCCCTCACACGTTTCATGTGTCGCCATCAAGGAGCGCCCTCTCCCTGACACCTCCCCAGACGCTGTACCATTCACCCCTAATTGAAACGACGTGACGTTTGCGCCGGAGGTTCTAACACGATAGGGAACAGCATGCTCGCTGCTCCCTTATGCGCGGCTAATACGAACCACGTGACAATTGCCGAGAGATTCAAACGTGATTTGCAACATTCTGGCCGTCGGCGGTGCCGCACGGCGAGGTAGCAGCAGAGTAGCGCACGCCGCCGCACGTTCGCTGATCACGCGACACTTGCTGAGGCGCAGCAGAAATGCGCCCTGACCGAGAAGTCCGCAGCTCGTGCTGCGCACACATTTCAATAATCGTAAGCGCATTTTTGTACGTCTATCCGTGCATCTGCTTATTTTACGCAATCATTTGATGATCCCACACCACCGCTGGCAGCCGACTGCCAAACTTGCCAAAGCGGCATCAGTGGAGGAGAGGAGGAAAATTGTTGTGAAAGAGGTGCCCAGCGGTGGTGAGGAGGAGCCCCGGAGCTGCGCCGAGTAAATTTATGGCACCAAAATAAATACTGGGGGGTGGGGAGTGGTAGCCATATACTGCGTTGCAGTGAAAGACCAGCTCCTGGTTTTTTTACAATGATTTCGTACATCATTCGACTGCCACAAAACATCCCTGGAGCGCACGTCAACTGTCTGTCAACTGTGTTGACACCACCAAACATGCAACACTGCGCCAGCGACCGTATCCTGTGTCACCCAAAAAAGCCGCGTTTTCGAGCAGCATGTAGCCGATATGCTGAACCCGGACGTTATTCGACCCTCCACGAGCCTCTGGGGTCATCCAGCGTGCTTGTCACCAAGAAGGATGGGTCAATTAGGTTTTTCGTCCAGTATCGCCGCCTCAGTAAGATTACACGAAAGGACGTCTATCAACAACCTCGAATAGATGACGCGCTAGACTGCTTGCGACGTGCCGAGTTCTTTTCTTCTTTAAATTTGCCCTCGGGTTACTGGTAAGTATCTATGGCTGAGGCTGACGGAGAGATCACGGTGTTTGTGACCCTGGACGGACTGTACGAATTCAGCGCTGTGCCCTTTGGACTGTGTAATGCGCCAGCGACATTCGAGCGAACGACGGAGAATGTTCCACGTGAGCTGATATGTATCGGTTTATACTACTTGGACGACGTTGTCGTGTTTTCACCCGACTTTACAACCCACCTCCAGCGACTTGACCAAGTCCTTACGTGCCTTACTTCGGCTGACCTGCAAATAAACCTCAGGAAGGTCCGTTTGGTACCCGCAGACTTACTGGATTAGGTTATGTCGTATGTAAAGACGGCATACTACGAGACCCAGCCATGGTGCGTGCAGTCAACGAGTTCCCTAAAACGAGCACAATGAACGAGCTTCGGAGCTTCATTGGGCTTTGCTCCTACTTTCGCCGATATGTCCGAAACTTTGCGTCTATCATCGCACCGTGGACGCAGTTGATCGGTGACGCCAAAGAAGTTTTAAACTGGTCAACGGCTTCCGAGAGAGCGTTATAGAACTTACGAAGGCTTCTGGCGTCGCTGCCGATATTGCGCCATTTTGATCCTACCGCACCACTGAACTTCACACGGACGCCAGTGGTGCCAGTCGCGGCGCTGTCCTGGCTCAACGCAAGGCAGGTTTTGACGAGTATGTCATGGCGTACAGAAGTCGCGCTCTGACAAAAGCGGAGTACGACTACTCCGTCACATAAAAAGAGTGCCTTGCAATTGTTTGGGCGATTGGTAAATTCCGACCCTACCTGTATGGCCGCCCATTCGAAGTAGTCACGGACCACCATGCTTTATGCTGGTTGGCATCATTGAAAGATCCATCGGCTGCAAGAGTGCGATGATCGTGTTGTTTACCGCTCAGGAAGAAGGCACACCGGCGCAGACGCACTTTCTCGCTCGCCATTACCCCCGGAAGCCACAACGTCAGCGCTGGTCTCGAATAGCGTCGTGTCGTCGCTACAACCTGACGACATGGTGACCGGGCAGCGGGAGGACCCATGGATAGTCTGAGTACTAGACTTTCTTGCAGACCATACAAGGTCTTCCGAATATCGCACACAACGGTGCCAAGCAGCCCATTTCGCCATTCGAGAGTAGCTCCTATACCGGCGTAACTATTCCGTAGAAGGCCGCAAATAGTTGCTAGTCATACCGCGTAACCTGCGCTCAGAGATATGCGCATTCTCTCATGCTGACGCCCAGTGCGGCCATGCTGAAACACTAAACACATCAGCACCTACTCATACGCGACTACTGGCGAGTAAGGTACACGTTCATCGCGAAGTACATTCGGTCGTGCACTGACTGCCAGCGTCGCAAGACCCCATGAAGGCACCCCACTGGAGAGTTTCGGCCGCTACCATGCCCAGAACAGCATTTCGATCGGGTTCAGTTAGATTTGCGACATTCTAGACACAATGTAGAAATATTCTAGACACGACAGTGTAACTTCGTTGCTCCTTCCTACCTTGTCGTCACGTCGAAGTGTTGCCGCTATGAAGTTCATGTATATTTTGTATCGGGAAGCTATAAACATAAACAAAATAGATACCTTAAACCTCCTCACCGACACTCAACAAGGACCAATCATGACAAATCTTTCAGACCATTTGGCAGTCGTACAAATACATTCAAGTATTCTTTTTTCCCCTGGCCATTGAAACGTGGAATGGATTACCATTCGATGTTATCAACGCCACATAGCTTTGCTAGGAACGCGGAATGGGGGTTCCCTCCGTCTTTGGAACAGCGAAGGCTTTCGGCTAATAAGATTTTCTTCATCTTGATTTTGTTCCAAACCTCAACAAAATTACATTGCAATTGAGTTGTTACCTTTTCTTTGCGCATGCATGTTTGCTCTGTTTTACACCTTATTTTATCCTATCCCGTATTGCATAGGATGGCAAGTGTTTTACTGCATTATTTGTATTAGAAGAGGCTTATTTATCTACACCGCCTTTGCGGTTGCTTCGTTTAGTATTATATGTCAAACTAAAAACACAGGGGAGAGCGTTCTTGCGTTTCCATTTCTTTTTATGTGCTTTGGCAAAGGCTGGTTGATTGTTGTGTTCTCTTTAACGTCAGTTTGCTTTTTGTACCTATCTGTGTAATATGCATTATGTCCCTACTTCCTGTATAGGCCGGACCAAGGCTTACAGTATTGATAAAAAAAAATAAAAAAACCTCTACGGTACCCTTCTAAGTACACAATCTGGAAACCGTTGGATCATCGTCGCGGTTGCTCACCTGACTCGATACGCCGAAAGAACCGCCCTGGCCACCGCAATAGCACGCGACGTCGCCATTCTTCTACTCCGTAGTTTCGTCCTACGACACGCTGCGCCCAGACAGCTGCTCAGTGACAGAGGCCGGGTATTTCTCTCTGACGTTGTGGAGGTGCTGCTAAACGAATGTGAGATTGTTCACATAACCTCGACTCCATACCACCCAAAGACAAATGGGCTCACAGAAAGGTTGAACAGCCCTCTTGTAGATATGCTGTTAATGTATATATTGCCATGGAATTATTATCGTCATTGCCGGACAGAGCCAGCGGCCCACACCCAATATTCGAAGTTAGGATGTTGAAGTGAGCAGCTGAGAAAAAGGCGGAGAGAAAAACGAAGGAGTTGCTTTGTGGACGCTGTAGCTAGTGGTGACAGGGGACTTACGGGCACATGTTCGCCTTCTAAATAAAGTGCTTTTTTCCCATTGCTACAAACCCCAGCGCTTACTTTCGCCCTTACAAGTGGTGGAGTTGAGGGGTACATGATACCCGGTCCTACCAGGACGGAGACTACAAGGCCGCCAGGTATCGAAATTACACCAGTTCACTAGCGGATCAGCGGCACCTACATAGATTGCCTGCAGAGTGCAGGCCCTTGGCTGAACGAAATCCGAAGATGACGGGGCGAAACTCCGGCGTCGTGAACGCACCTCCTCCTCTACCACTTCCCTTCAGTACGTGCTTCGTCAGCCACGTACGCCGAAGATCTTCTATGGTCTGAGCATTGAAGGTGTCGAGGACTGGCTGGACCGGTCCGAGCGAGTCGCCGCATTCAACGAATTAAATGAGAAGCGCAAGCTACGTAATGTGTAATATGCTCTGGAGGAAGGCGGATGAACATGGTTCTAGAATCACGAGGCCACAATGACGTCCTGGGAGGAGTGTCGACCGGCGGGTACTCGCGGTTTACTTGAGCGGTGACTGCAAAGAAACGGCGGAAGCTGCGCGTCAAGCAAGGAGTCAGCGACCTAATGAAAGCGTCACGATTTACGCCGAAGAGATGCCTCGCCTGTTCAGGTGGGCAGACCCGCCATGGCTCAGGACAAGAAGGTGCGGGACCTCATGCGAGGAGTCAAAGAAGAAATCTTTGCCGGTCTAGTAAGGAGGCCGTCATTAAACGTTTCAGAATTTATTAACCTGGGTACGTCGATGGAGAGAGCCCTTCCAAAAAGGGCCCAGCAGTACCACCGCGAAGGAGGCACCGTGTCAAAGGTAGCTCAACTCGAAAACCCTGGGCTTCGCGAGATCGTGAAGAAAATAGCCTGAGAGGGGCTCCACCGCCTTCAACTGTGGAATGGGTCATCTTCTTCGGCGTCCATCACCGAAATTATCAGAGAAGAACTCAGCCAACCTGTGGCGACATCGAAGTGAGCAGACATGGCGCGACAGGAGCTAAGCATTTCGAAAGGCGGCTACCTTGACCAACCCTGCATAATGCTCTCCGCCCGCAATCGTCTCCGTCTCGCAGCAGCCGAAGGTAAATTTAAGACCTCGCTACGTGCCCTCCCAGATGAATGTAACACCCAGAAGAGTGGGGTATGGCGTACCCCTGACCGCAGGCCCTATATATATATATATATATATATATATATATATATATATATATATATATATATATATATATATATATCGCACCAGACCGGTATTCTGGAGGTCGTGGGTTCGGGTCCCACCTGGCCGGCACTGTTTCTCCACTTTCTTTGTTTCTTTCCAAATGCTTTATCTGTTTGAATGACCTACCGCATCATCCCCTTTGCTTTCCGAGGTTTTCTAGACTGCCTACCCTGATTTCTGTGTTAAATATATATATATATATATATATATATATATATATATATATATATATATATATATATATATATATATATATATTTATATATAGATATATAATCTGGGCGCGTGTTTTTCTGTCTTTCTTCTGTATATTTAAAAAAAATGTTTACTTCAATACCCGTAGTGAAAAAGAAAAGAGCCTAACCACACCCCTATGCCTCCTTTGGCGTTGTAGACTGCTGACCTATCTTTCTGTATTTCCTCAACGAGCCCCTCATTTCCTTACTATATTATTCTGCGAAAGCCTAGCGAGGGTCTCGGTTCTGGCAGCCTTGATGCCTAGGTAGCATAAGAGGGCTTCCCGCCAGTTACCCGCTCATGACAGGCTGTAGACGTTCAAGTCACGCCCCGGGGGTTGACAAGAAGGTCCCCTTCTCCCCGTGTAGTCAGAGTGGCGCTGGCTACCACCCTCAAGCGTCAGATACACTTCTAGTAAATATAAATAGCCCAGAAAGTGAAGGAGAACACAGTTGCCCAGATAGCCGAATTGGTAAGGCATTCGACATGTAATCAAAAGGCGTGGGTTCGATCCCCACTCTGGGCGCGTGTTTTTCTTTCTTTCTCTCTTCTGTATATTAAAAAAATGTTTACTTAATTAACCGTAGTAAAAAAGAAAAGAGCCTAACCACACCCCTATGCCTCCTTTGGCATTGTAGACTGCCGACCTATCTTTCTGTATTTCCTGAACGAGCCCCTCATTTCCTTACTATATTATTCTGCGAAAGCCTAGCGATGGTCTCGGTTCTGGCAGCCTTGATGCCTAGGTAGCATAAGAGGCCTTCCCGCCAGTAACCCGCTCGTGACAGGCTGTAGACGTTCGAGTCACGCCCTGGGGGTTGAAAAGAAGGTCCCCTTCTCCCCGTGTAGTCAGAGTGGCGGTGGCTACCACCCTCAAGCGTCAGATACACTTCTAGTAAATATAAATAGCCCAGAAAGTGAAGGAGAACACAGTCGCCCAGATAGCCGAATTGTTAAGGCATTCGACA
Organism: Haemaphysalis longicornis; assembly: GCF_048455015.1. Lineage (NCBI taxonomy): Eukaryota > Metazoa > Arthropoda > Arachnida > Ixodida > Ixodidae > Haemaphysalis > Haemaphysalis longicornis. The sequence goes on from NW_027526233.1 coordinate 3,417,237, forward strand.
TGTAATCGAAAGGCGTGGGTTCGGTCCCCACTCTGGGCGCGTGTTTTTCTTTCTTTCTTTCTTCTGTATATTAAAAAAAATGTTTACTTAATTAACCGTAGTAAAAAAGAAAAGAGCCTAACCACACCCCTATGCCTCCTTTGCCATTGTAGACTGCCGACCTATCTTTCTGTATTTCCCCAACGAGCCGGTATTTTGAGCGGATGGATGGTATTTTGAGCGGACTAAAGTGGAAGACGTCTCTTTCCTATCTGGATGATGTCGTTGTTTTCTTTTCGGACTTCAAAACGCACCTCGCCCGCCAGCAGCAAATTTTGACCTTACTTGCAAGACCTGGTCTGCAGCTTAATCTCAAGTGTCACTTTGATGCGCGCAGAGTGGCGATGCTGGGGCAAGTCGTTTCGAAGGACGGGATTCTCTCAGATGATACCATGGCCGAATTTCCGATGCCGATCACTATGAAGGCGCTTCTGAGCTTTATCGGTCTTTGTTCCTATTTTAGACGCGTCGTACGCAACTTCGCCAGCATAATTTCGCCTTTACTCTGCTCTTCAGCAGTGCCAGCGACATATCTGCGTTGTCACCCTCCTGCGACGAAGCATTTGTGACGCTACGGTGTCTTTTTGCACCCCCTCCGATACTGTGGCACTTCGACCCGTCCGCCCCCATCGAGGTTCACACTCATGCTAGTAGGATCGGTCTTGGTGTCGTGCTTGCCCAAAGAAAGCCCGGTTTTGGCGAGTGCGTCGTAGCATACGCGAGCCGCACGCTGATGAAAGCTGCGTCGAACTACTCTAACAGAGAAGGAGTTCTCGGCGATAATTGGGGCACTGGGAAAGTTCCACCCGTAATTGCACGGTCCCCACTCCATGTCGTCTCCAAGCATCATGCACTCTGTTGGCTTTCCTCCCTCAAGGATCAATAGGGACGCCTTGGTCGGTGGGCTCTCCGACTGCAAGAATGCGACATGCGGGTCATTTACCGTTCAACCCGCAATCACTCCGACGCTGATGCCCTTTCACGCTCACCAGTGCCTGCTGAAGTTTCCTGCCTTTCCTCAATGATATATCATCCCAGCAACACAAGCACTCGCGGATCGCTTCTCTCTCATTGGGACGCTCTCCACTGCATCGCCTGCCGGGGAATCTCGGGCCCTACACCGCCAGGTTTCTCAGTTTGCAATCCCTGATGAGCTACTCTACCCCTGCAACTACAGCTCGGACGGCCGAAAGTGGCTGCTGTTCATACCCCGTCATTAGCGCACCGAAATATGCACCTCCTTTCACACTGATCTAAGTTGCGGTCCTGCTCGCGTACTAAAGACCTAAGAGCGTCTTTGCATACGATACTACTGGAGCGGCATGTATAGCTCTGTGCGCAAGTACGTACAATCTTGCCCTGAATGCCAACGGCGAAAATCAGCGCCGCCCGGCCTTGCAGGTCCTTTGCAGCCGCAACCTTGCCAAGAAAAGTATTTCGAACGTGTGGGCATCGACCTGTACTACCCACTTCCCTCTACTGCAGCCGGAAACCGAAGGATTATTGTCGCCGTGAATAACCTTACTCGGTACGCCGAAACCGATGCTCTTCTGGCCGCCATTGCTAGCGACGTAGCCTCTTTCCTGCTTCGCCTCTTAGTTCTTTGACACAGGGCACCGCAGGAGCTTCTAAGCGACCGAGGACGGCGTTTATTGTGTGACGTTATTCAAGCACTGTTCTGTGAGTTCCACGTCGTTCGTCGGACTACAACATAATACCATCAACAAACAAACGGGATCACGGAACGCTTCAATCGCACCCTTGGTGATATGCTCTCCATGTCATAATCATCATCATCATCATACCTGTCTACGCCAACGGCAGGTCAAAGGCCTCTCCCATTATTCTCCATTACCTCGGTCCTGGGCCAACTGTGACCAATTTATCCCCGCAAACTTCTTGATCTCATCTTCCCATCTAACTTTCTGCCGCCACGTGCAACGATTGCGTTCTCTAATGATCCACTCTGTTACCATTAATGACCATCGGTTATCTTGCCTTCGCATTACATGCCCTGCCCATGTCCATTTCTTTTTCTTAATCTCTACTAATATGTCCTTAACACGTGTTTGTTCCCTGACCCACTCCGCGCTCTTCGTGTCCCTTAATGTTACCCCTATCATTTTACGCTCCATTTCACGCTGAGTCGTTCTCAATTTAATTTGAACCCTCTTAGCTTGCCTCCAGGTTTCTGCCCCGTAGGTGAGTACCGGTAAGATGCAGCTGTCATACACTTTCTTCTTCAGCGACAACGGTAGGCTGCTATTCATTATCTGAGAATGTCTCCCATATGCACCCCACCCCATTCTTCTCCTTCTAATTATCTATGCCTCATGTTTGGGGTCTGGGGTCACAACCTGGCCTAAGTAGATATATTCGCTTACCACTCTCACTGCCTCGCCACCTGTCTCAAACCGCTGTGCTGTCCCGAGGTTATTGATCATTACTTTAGTTTTTTGGATATTAATTTTCAGGCCCACATTCTACTCTGTTCGTCCAGTGCGGAAAGCATGCTTTGCAATTCGTCCCCCGAGTTATGTAGCAAGGCGTCATCAGCAAATCTGAGGTTACTGAGGTATTCTCCATTAACCCTTACTCCCACCTGTTCCCAATCCAACGTTCTGAATACTTCTTGTAAACATGCTGTGAATAACATTGGAGAGATTGTGTCTCCTTGTCTGACACCCTTCCTTATAGGTATTTTACTGCTCTCCTTATGAAGCATGATGGTAGCTGTGGGCCCACTGTAGATATTCTCTAGTATACTTACATAATTCTCATCTACTCCCTGGTTCCGTAATGCCTGAATAACTCCTAGGGTTTCGACCGAGTCAAATGCTTTCATAATCTATGGGTTCAGTATACTCAGCGCACTTTTCTATCACCTGATTGATCGTGTGAATATGGTCCATTGTTGAATAACCTTTACGAAACCCTGCTTGTTGTTTGGGTTGACTGAAATCTAAGGTTGCAGAAATTCTGTTAGCGATTACATAGGTAAGTACTTTGTAGACGACTGACAGTGCGCTGATCTGCCTGTGGTTTTTCAAGTGCTTCATGTCGCCTTTCTTATGGATTAGGATGATGTTCGCATACTTCCAAGATTCTGAGACACTTGCGGTAATTAGGCATTGCGTATACAGGTTTGCCAGTTTTTCAAGTACAATTTCTCCGACATCCTTCAAGAGGTTTGCTGTTACCTGATCCTCACCAGGTGCTTTGCCCCCTTTAATTTCTTTCAAAGCCTTCTTACTTCTTGGGTCGTTACTGGTGCGATGTCTATCTCCTCTGAACTACTGTCTCGTTTGGCATTATCCTGGATGTCCCGGCTACTGTACAGGTCCCTATAGAAATCCTCGGCCACTGTGGCTATTTTATCCCTATTTGTGATGACATTGCCTTGCTTATATTTAAGTGCATACATATGATTTTTCCCCGCGCCAAGACGCCTGTTCACTGCTTTCAGGCTACCTCCGTTCTTTAAAGCGTATTCGATCCTCTCGATAATATACTTCCGTATGTCAGCTGTCTTACACTTATTACCTTCGAAAGCTCCGCTCGTTCTATTCTGTAAGCTGCGGTAGAAATTGTCACGGTTTGCCGTTTCCTAATTAGATCTTTCGCGTCATGTGAAAGTTTACCAGTATCCTGTCTAGCCATAGTGACCCCGACTTCTACTGCACCCTCCGTGAAAGTTGTCGCTGGCTTCCTGTGTCGTAAGCTCGGCTTCATCGATAAGAGCTGAATATCGGTTCTGCAGCGCCATCCTGAATTCTTCTGCTTTACGTCTTACTGTTAGCTCATTTATCGTCTTCTTTCGTACTAGCTTGTTGCGGTCCCTCCTCAAATCTAGCCTAATTCGAGATCTTACCATACGTTGGTCACTACCACAGGGTTATCACCTAATATGATGTCTCATTTTTATGCTCCCCATTCGGGCTCCTCCAGGTCCACTTCCGACTCCCCGTTTACAGAAGAAAGTATTCAATATGCGTAGGTTATTCCGTTCTGCAAACTCAACTAGTAGGTCCCCCCTACTATTTCTACAGCCCAGTCTAAAGTTCCCAACTGCCTTGTCTCCAGCCTGATTCTTGCCTAATTTAGCATTGAAGTCCCCCATAACTGTGTACGCGTCTGCAAACCAATCGAAGAGGGACCTCGCACCCCCGTTTGTCACATTTGCTTACATTCGCCATTGTCACATTCGCCAGCGCAGACAGCCACGAGATTCTCGTTGGCTTTCATGTTGTATGGGCGAGAGCCGTCCTGCACAATCGACACGATACTGTCCTACAAGCCCGACGCAACCGAATTTACGCAGATTTCAGACCATGCTCGCCGCGCCGAGGAATGCCGTCGAATGGCCCGTTCATTTACATCGACCGATCAGCAGCTCCAGAAGCATCGTCACGACGAATGCGTCAAAGATCACAGTTTTGATCCCGGCATCCTTGTGTGCCTTTGGGTGCCCTGCTCAACACCCGGTCACTCCCCAAAACTGAACACTAAGTACTATGGCCCATACAGAGTCACTGAGCAGACTTCGCCCGTCAATTACCTTGTGGAACCAGTGGCACAAACTACAGATGATCGCCGCCGAGGGTGTGAAATTGTTCACGTGGATCGGTTGAAAAACTACAAGGACGCTCTAGTTTCGTCGTGCCCTTCAGTAGCCAGGATGTCTCCTTTTGCACGGGGGGAAATTGTAACAAGAAGAGTTAACGTGGCACCACAATAGTAGATGCCGAAGCGCAATTCGGTCAATCGTGAAGACGAGGAAGGTCCAACTCGGACGTACATGCCCACGAGCTCGTAAGGCTGGAGCTGCCCTCGGGCCGTCGCCTTAAGCTATGCCCTGCATAAACCACCACAATCGACTATCGTCGGGTCTGCTATGACGCTTTACAATATATATATATATATATATATATTATATATATATACAGCCTCCCCTTGGCTTTCCGAGGTCTTCTTGGCTGCCAACTCTTATTTCTGTCTTATTTTCAACGAGCCCCTCATTTCCTATTCTGATTCGCTACATGCATAGCGAGAGCCTCTGTTCTGGCAGTCTTGGTGCCATAGGGAGATTAAGAGGGTTCAACGCTGGTCGACCACTCTCGACATGTCGTAGACGCTCTAGTCACGGCCCGGGGGTTGAAAAGAAGGTCCCCTTCACCCCGAGTAGTCCGAGTGGCGCTGGCTACCACTCCCAAGCGCAGGTAACAAAAACACCTGAACACAAATACCCCAGAAAGTGGAGGCTAAAGTAGCCCCGCCGGTAGCGTAGTGGTTATCGCACCAGACAGGTATTCTGGAGGTCAGGGGTTCGGATCCCACCTGGCGGGCATTTTTTCCCCACTTTCTTATTTTCCAAATTCTTTATCCTTAGCTACAACATCCTCACCTTTGCTTTCCGAGGTCTTCTTGGCTGCCAACTCTTATTTCGGTCTTATTTTCAACGAGCCCCTCATTTCCTATTCTGATTCGCTTAATGCATAGCGAGGGCCTCTGTTCTGGCAATCTTTGTGCCATAGGGAGCTTAAGAGGGTTCAACGCTGGTCGGCCACTCTCGACATGTCGTAGACGCTCGAGTCATGGCCCGGGGGTTGAAAAGAAGGTCCCCTTCACCCCGAGTAGTCCGAGTGGCGCTGGCTACCACCCCCAAGCGCAGGTAACAAAAACACCTGAACACAAATACCCCAGAAAGTGGAGGCCAAAGTAGCCCCGCCGGTAGCGTAGTGGTTATCGCACCAGACCGGTATTCTGGAGGTCGTGGGTTCGGATCCCACCTGGCAGGCATTTTTTTTCTCCACTTTCTTATTTTCCAAAATCTTTATCTTGAGCTACTACATCCTCCCCTTTGCTTTCCGAGGTCTTCTTGGCTGCCAACTCTTATTTCTGTCTTATATATATATATATATATATCTATATATATATATATATATATATATATAGACAGAATGCGGGTTGGCAGTCAAGAAAACCTCGGAAAGCAAAGGGAAGTACGCGGTAGGTCATAGAAACAGATGAAGAATTTTTTGAGTCAGAAAGAAAGTGGGGAAAAAATGCCCGCCAGGTAGGATCCGAACCCACGACCTCCAGAATACCGGTCTGTTCAGGCAGTCTTGTTGCCAAAGGTAGCTTACGAGGGTTCAACACTAGTCGACCACTCTCGACATGTCGTAGACGCTCGAGTCATCGCCCGGGGGTTACAAAGAAGGTCCCCTTCACCCCGAGTAGTCCGAGTGGCACTGGCTACCACCCCCAAGTGCAGGAAACAAGAAATATCTTGACATAAATACCCAAGCAAGTGGTGGGGAAACAGCCCCGCCGGTATCGTGGTGGTTATCGCACCAAACCGGTATTCTGGAGGTCGTGGAGTATATATATATATATATATATATATATATATATATATATATATATATATATATATATATATATATATAGATATCTATATTTAGGGAGTAGTAGAACTTTGAAGATGGTAGAGAACACAAGAGAAGAAAAATTTCGAACAAGGTAAACGCATGATTGTGGCCTACGTTTCAGCAAACAGAACTTTCTTTGCTCAGGGCAATCTCTCGCCTGGCAGGCACGGTTTATATAGGGGGTAGGAACCCAGTTGAAAGGAGAGGGAAAGATGGAAGGGAAATTGAGCAAGCTGATTGGTTTGGAAGTATTTCTGGAGAGAGATTGAGGGGCCAAGAAGGTTGTCTAGTTTAAGCCGCGAAGTAGGTCACACGGAAGTCAGCTGGTGGTTGATATTCGTGGAAGTTTTGGAGAGAAAGGATGAGAGGGTGTTGATTGACCCGCCGCCGGGTATACAGAAAGGATCACAGAACCACCGGAAGCAGACCAGGTGGTGAGGGTGGGGTCCTTATCAGAAACTATCTGCAAGCCTCAGGTCAAAAGAAAAGATAGAGACAGGGGGAAACTAACTAGGTCAAGGAAAAAAGAAAAAAAAGGAGAAAAAAAACAGGGAGGGAAACCACATAAACCCACACACAAAAGAAAAAGCAATGACCCGGCAACTGAAATGGCACGTGTCACCCACGGCAACATTCCTAGAACAGGCCTGTCCTGAAACTCAAAAACGAAAAGATAAAGTTAGAGTGACGTACGGGGCACAAGACCACGCGGAGTAAAAAAAAGAGAAATAAATAAAATTGAATTCAAAAAGCAAGGTTGGACGGATGAGGGCGAGTATTAAGCTAGACGCTAAGGAATGAAAAAAAAAAGAAATTAGGTGACCACGTACAGAGCAGAGGGAACGGTCATAGTCTTTGGATGAGGTATATGCACGAAAATGCCTAATGCTGTATTCCCGGTGAATATCGCAAGGATTCCAAGTTGCCCTTAGACGCATTAATTCCAGCAGGTTCCATGCAGTTGAATTTGTGAATTAAGTAGGATTCTCGGTATTTCCTGTCCCTAGGAGACTTAAAATTTGACTGAAGTATATATAACTTAAGGTCATCAAAATTGTGGCCTGGTTGGTTGAAATGCTGCGCTACAGCTATGGAGGATTTTTTAAGAGTATCTGCCCGGTGACCATTAAGCCGTAGGCTCATAGGTTGACTCGTTTCGCCTATATACTGTTTGTGGCACATTGAGCATTCCTACATATACACAATGTTGGATGAAGTGCACGTAAAACTTGAATTAATCTTGTGGACATAATTACTGGCTGTGCTTTTTACAACGCAGTCTGTTTGGAGGTGCCTACAAGTCTTGCATCTGGGGCGGGAGCAGCTGGCTATGACTGGTCGCTTTGAAGGCCCTGTTTTAGCCTGCACTAAAATATCTTTTAGATTCCTGTTTCTCCGGTAGGTAACACTTGGTGCTTCCGGGAAAGTTTTTTTAGGTCGGTCGTTACTGGCTAAAATGGGGTAGTACATCCGCAGTATATTGTTTACGTTTGGGAGGGCGTTTGAAAATTTAGTTATTAGGGCAGGTGGCCTGGCGCATTCGTTTTGCCGCTGTTTGTTTAGAACGCCTGAGATTAGACACACGTTGGTACGCCTGATCGAGCGAGCTTTTGGGGTGGTTCCTGTTCATAAGGGTGGCCTTGAGTTCGTCTAGGTGCTCTACGTAGTCACTGTCATCAGTGCATACTCTTTAAAGCCTGGTGGCTTGGAACCCTCCACCCTCCTAGCACTTGGACTCCAGATGTAGATCAATCTCCAGAATTGGATCTGTACTTAAAATCAGTATCAAGAGAAATATTGGCAACAACTAAGCGATCAAACAAGCGCAAGAACCTAACTCTGTCGGAAGAAGTTACCCTGAGTTGCCTATCAGCCAGAACCGACATAGTCATAAAGCCAGCCGACCAAGGTGGCAGTGTAGTTGTTTTACCTATGGGAAAATACAAAGTTGAAGCTTAAAGGCAGCTCAATAACCCTTGCCAATACAAGCCCTTAAATAACGATCCGAGCCAGGAATACAGCCTAAAAATCCTTCACAGCCTCACAGATCTACGGTCTAGAGAATTAATAACGACTACTGAACTAAATTTTATGAAACCGAATCTTGAAACCGAATCTTTCATGAAACCGATCTACATCTGGAGTCCAAGTGCTAGGAGGGTGGAGGGTTCCAAGCCACCAGGTATAGAAGAGTATGCAGTGATGACAGTGACTACGTAGAGCACCTAGACGAACTCAAAGCCACCCTTATGAACAGGAACCACCCCAAAAGCTCGCTCGATCAGGCGTACCAACGTGTGTCTAATCTCAAAAAGGATGGCGTTCTCAACAAACAGCGGCAAAACGGAAGCGCCAGGCCACCTGCCCTAATAACTAAATTTGAAACGCCCTCCCAAACGTAAACAATATAGTGCGGAAGTACTACCCCATTTTAGCCAGTAACGACCGACCTAAAAAGACTTTCCCGGAAGCACCAAGGGTTACCTACCGCAGAAACAGGAATCTAAAAGATATTTTAGTGCATGCTAAAACAGGGCCTTCAAAGCAACCAGTCAGAGCCAGCTGCTCCCGCCTCAGATGCAACACTTGTCGGCACCTGCAAACAAACTGCGTTGTAAAAATCACAGCCAGTAATTATGTCCACAAGATTAATTAAAGTTTTACGTGCACTTCATCCAACATTGTGTATATGTTGGAATGCTCAATGTGCCACAAACAGTATATAGGCGAAACGAGTCAACCTATGAGCCTACGGCTTAATGGTCACCGGGCAGATACTCTTAGCAAATCCTCCATAGCTGTAGCGCAGCATTTCTACCAACCAGGCCACAATTTTGATGACCTTAAGGTATATATACTTCAGTCAAATTTTAAGTCTCCTAGGGACAGGAAATACCGAGAATCCTAGTTAATTCACAAATTCAACTCCATGGAACCTGCTGGAATTAATGCGTCTAAGGGCAACTTGGAATTCTTGCGATATTCACCGGGAATACAGCATTAGGCATTTTCGTGCATATTCCTCATCCAAAGACTAAGACCGTTCCCTCTGCTCTGTACCTGGTCACCTAATTTCTTTTTTTTCATTCCTTAACGTCTAGCTTAATACTCGCCCTCATCCCTCCAACCTCTCTTTTTGAATTCAATTTTATTTATTTCTCTTTTTTTTTACTCCGCGTGGTCTTGTGCCCCGTACGTCACTCTAACTTTATCTTTTCGTTTTTGAGTTTCAGGACAGGCCTGTTCCAGGAATGTTTCCGTGGGTGACACGTGCCATTTCAGTTGCCGGGTCATTGCTTTTTCTTTTGTGTGTGGGTATATGTGGTTTCCCTCCCTGTTTTTTTTCTCCTTTTTTTTTCCTTGACCTAGTTAGTTTCCCCCTGTCTCTATCTTCTCTTTTGATGTGAGGCTTGCAGATAGTTTCTGATAAGGACCCCACCCTCACCGCCTGGTCTGCTTCCGGCGGTTCTGAGATCCTTTCCGTATACCCCGCGGCGGGTCAATAAACACCCTCTCATCCTTTCTCTCCAAAAATTCCACGAATATCAACCACCAGCTGACTTTCGTGTGACCTCCTTCGCGGCTTAAACTAGACAACCTTCTTGGCCCCTCAATCTCTCCCCCGACATACTTCCAAACCACTCAGCTTGCTCAATTTCCCTTTCATCTTTCCCTCTCCTGTCACCTGGGGTCCTACCCCCCTATATAAACCGTGCCTGCCAGGCGAGAGATTGCCCTGAGGAAAGCAAGTTCTCTTTGCTGAAACGTAGGCCACAATCGTGCTTTTACCTTGTTTAAAGTTTTTCTTCTCTTGTATATATATATATACAAAGTAGGATACGCTCTTCGGAGACTTTATTTCCAGCGTTTCGACCTGAGGCAGGTCTTCCTCGAAGTACGCTCTTCGGAGAATATTTCCAACGTTTCGACCTGAGGCAGGTCTTCCTCAGGAAGACCTGTCTGAGGTCGAAATGCTGGAAATAAAGACTCCGAAGAGCGTACTTCTACTTTGTGCGTATTACTCCAGCAACTAAGGGCTCTACTTCACGACTATATATATATATATATATATATATATATATATATATATATATATATATATATATATATATATATATATATATATATAATCTATAGCGCCCTCTGGTTGGCGCTCTTAACCGGCGCCTTGGCGCCGTCTAGGAAAGCGGAGAATAAAGAAGCGAGCGGCGCGTGCTTAGTGCGCCAGCACGGCACGCGCAGTTCGATTCCGATAGCCTGCCACGCTGGTACTCTTTCTGTGGCGCTGCGCTGCGACACCGTGGTTTCCGACATATCTATATATATATATATATTTATATATATGCATATGTATATATATATATATATATATATATATATATATATATATATATATATATATATATATATATATATAGTTAAGAGAAAAGGTTCCTGGCTATGAGGTTAGCTCTACGATAGAGAAGTCAAACAGAAAAACATAACAACATTTATTCTAACGTTTCGACCGGGGGCCGGTCTTTTTCAAAAATACAAATAGTGCAGATCAGTTGGGTTTAAATACATTTCAGTTTTGGGCGGGGCAAGAAAAACGTATGCTCTACGCGACACAAAAAAGCCGCACAACGCAAAAGGTGCACACAACAAAAAAAAAAAGGGGGGGGGGTAGAGGGCTGTTGGAGTGCTGCCGGGGAACAGGGGGAAAGAGGCCTAATGAAGGCAGGCGAAGCTATAGGATAAGAGGAAGGCATTGCAAAGTACTGAAGTCACGACGGGAAAGCAAGAAGGTGAGAACTAAGGAGGGGCTCGTTTTAGCTCGTTTGTTGACCCGTTTCTGGCGGCAGGTGCCAGGAAGGGCAACCTGCAGGGTGTGAGAGTTTCAAAAATACAGAAAATATGCAAAGAAAAAGAGGAAATTGACTGGTGAGGAGAAAAGGGTGGGAGAGCCCAGAGGTAATTACGGATGCCTAGTGCAAGCGTTAACAGGCATAAACAAAGGGAAAAAAGAAAACAGAAAACGAGGGAAGGAAGAGGGGGATTGGGATTAGCGAGAGGGACGCGGAAACCGCAGAGGGAGGGGGGTGCGGGGATGAAAGAGGTTCGAAGAAAACACGTGGTTTCACATGGCGTGAAATTGCGGAAACGCTTTCTTCCGAAAACACGTGGCAGCCGGCCACGAGGCGTCCACGAGGTCATGCAATGCAAGGACAATACAATGCAAAGTAACGCTAATTTAAGCTTGATCACATAAATACCGATAATAAATGGACATAAGGCTAAAAACACATAGAAAAAAGGAGATATACAGTGCCACCTGAGGTTTTAGAAGAGTATTCACGCAAGATCATATTTCTTTACATACCCGCATACAGACGCACAGAAAAAACTATAAACAGAATATCACCACAGAAAAGACAAGCGGTTTTATCTACCCGATAGCAATTGTTCAGTGCAAAAGGACACAAAATAATAATCATACAAATAAAGAAAAAATTATAAAGCAAGGGGTACTATGGTGAAATCTATGTACATGTGGTATGGCAACTACACACAAGCAATACACTGACACAGTACAAAGTACAATATGTACACAAATTAAAAAAAAGTAAGAACGTTTCTCTTTCAGAACAAAGTTTCTCAGTTGCTCGCTGCATCGGCCTTCTCCGGTGCCTGATTGGGCAGGCAAGACAATCGGCCTGTGTTTTCATTTATGCCGCTCAAGACAGTGTTAAACTTGTAAATTAGGTACGATTCACGGGCTTCACGATCATAATGCGTTTTGAAATTGGACTGAAGCACTGTGGCTGTGAATGCGTGGAAAGGGTGGCCTAGATTATTTACATGTTTAAATAGGGGAAGGTGTGGTAGGGACTTTATGTGTGCTCGGTGGTTGTTGATTCTCATTCTAAACGGATTCTCAGTTTGACCAACGTACTGGGCGTGGCATATGGTGCATTCAAGAAGGTAGACAATGTTTGCGCTGTCACAGTCAAAGTTTCCTCTTATCTGGAAAGAGAATGAAGACGTGGTGCTGGTGGCGACAGAGGCTTTAGTCATCATGGGGCATAGAACCTAGCTTATTGCAGGGTCCGCTGCCTGTGAAGCTGGGGGTGTTGACCTTAGATGACGTTACAATATCCCTGATGTTTCTCGCACGTCGGTACACGACGCGGGGAGGCTCAGGGAAAACACTTCGCAACTTTTCGCTTTGAAGTAGAATGTTGTGGTGCTTTCTAAGTATGCAGTTTACGCTGGAGGACGAAGCGCCATATGTTAGAATAAGGTTGGGGGTCGTATTCAAAGATTTGGATTTTGAGTTAGTTATCAGGTGGCGGCGGTCCTGTTTCTCAGACTTATTAATAGCATCACTGATGACAGACGGTGGGTATTGTTGTCGTGTTAGGTCATTAGTTAGTTGTTGACAGTTAGAGGCAAAATCAGCTGGGTCAGAGCATATCCTTCTGAAACGCAGAGACTGACTGTATGGTATGCCGAGTTTACAGTGTTTGACGTGGTTGCTTTTGAAATGCAAGTACTGGTGTCGGTCCCTTGGCTTCCTGTACACTGAGGGCACAAGCTTGTTGTCCGATATCCTCACTGATACATCGAGAAAGTTGATGGTAGATGCGGAATACGAGTGGGAGAATGAAATGCTCTCGTGGGCGTTGTTGAAAGCGGTGATAAATGTTAGAAGTTTCTCTTCCCCATGGCACCAAATGAGAAAAATATCGTCAATGAACCTTCGATAGAAAAGAGGGTGAAGCTGTGCCTTGCTTAGAAATTCCGACTCCAATGTGCCCATGAAAATGTTAGCATAGTTGGGTCCTATTTTGGTTCCCATCGAGGTCCCATCGAGGTCCTGCCGCCAGAAACAGGTCAACAAACGAGCTAAAACGAGCCCCTCCTTAGTTCTCACCTTCTTGCTTTCCCGTCGTGACTTCAGTACTTTGCAATGCCTTCCTCTTATCCTATAGCTTCGCCTGCCTTCATTAGGCCCCTTTCCCCCTGTTCCCCGGCAGCACTCCAACAGCCCTCTACCCCCCCCCCCCTTTTTTTTTTTTGGCCACCTTTTGCGTTCTGCGGCTTTTTTGTGTCGCGTAGAGCCTACGTTTTTCTTGCCCCGCCCACAACTGAAATGTATTTAAACCCAACTGATCTGCACTATATGTATCTTTGAAAAGACCGGCCCCCGGTCGAAACGTTAGAATAAATGTTGTTATGTTTTTCTGTTTGACTTCTCTATCGTATATATATATATATATATCTATATATATATATATATCTATATATATATATATATATATAAATATATATATTTATATATTTATATATTTATATATTTATATATATATATATATATATATATATATATATATATATATATATATATATATATATATATATATATATATATATATATATATATATATATATATATATATATATATATATATATATATATATATACAGAGAGAGAGCGAGAGAGAGAGGAGATCATGAGGTTTGATATGCCAGTATACAAAGTGACAGAATCGACAGACACGTTTCCCGTTTTTGTTGTCAACAGTTTCGGAGTTAGAAACTCCCATTTCGCCTTTTTACATAAATGTCTGTGAGGGAGGGTCATTTCCCTTATCCCTCTACGAGAGGTCTCGGGTGAGTGGTGTTTGAAACAGTTTGAGCAATGGAGGCACTCCGATTGGCTAGAAAGGTGGAAGCTGAGGGAAGGGACAAGAACACGGACGAAAAGACAGCGCGAAAACACGATAACAAGAAGCATACAAGCAAACACAAAATCAAAATCAAGGCTGAATACTGCGTGCTTCGTAAATGATGTAAAAATAGTCAGCTGGAAAGGAAAAGGGGCAAAAAAGGGGGTGAAGGGAGACGGACATAAGATGGCCGCGCAGGCATAGATCTTCGACTCGGCCTTGCAGTCTTCCCGTGCAAAATATCATATGCTACAACAGTCGAAACACCCACAGACGAAATAAAGGAAAGACACGCAAGAGCTGATATCAGTGGGCGATATTTTACAGTAACAAGACGTCAATATAGGAAGGGGCGATGAACCTAAAGTTAAAACCTGAGAACAAGGAATGAAAGGCGCATTCCTTCGGTAAAATGGCGTTAGTAAAAAGTACCGCGGACTGCAACAGGCTGGGCGCACAAACCCCAGAATATTGGTGATTTCAACAAGGGGCATCCACAAAAAATTTATTTCGTGCAACAAGGGCTGAGAACAGTTGGCAACGAAGTACCCCAGGCAAATACTCCTGCTCTACACTTATCAGATAAAGCAGGAACCTCATCGAAATATTTCTTTTTCGGTCTGTATCATGTTCGGCCAGATGAGTGACGTCACTTGAGCTATATCACGGCTGTTGACCGGCTTCCTTTCAGCCGCAGAAATGAACTCACTTGGTAGCTAGTTTAAAAAAAAACCGCCACCAAGGGGAGTGCTCAGAAACTGAATTATGTATCTGCTGCGGCGAGCAAATCACAGATAGCCCTTGGTGCTGGCGATAAAAGTATCCCTGAAAGGGGTCTGAACAACGTTTTATCCAACGGTGTTTCATGCGATCCGATTTATTGAACGCCTTTTTATCGAACGCAATGTTATCGACGCACGTTTTATCGAAGCCATTTTATCGAAACTTTGTGTCTCAAACTTTTCATTTAGAAAAATCATGTTTTATTTTCCTCCATGCCACGTATATTTAAAAGCTTCTCTCCACAGCGGCACTTTTCCAATTTTTCCGACTATGCCGATTTTTTTACGACAATTGTAGTACTTATAAAGGCCGCCTTTCTATTTCGTGTGTGCGTTTTACGCTTTTGCAATGCGCAATGCTTCTCTCCATTAATTTTTGTTCTGTTCATTGCGAAGGTGGAATTGCTATAGCGAACCTCCGTCTCCAAATTGTCCCCCATCTGACCTGCAGCATACCATGTCATTGTAGCGTATAAGCTAGAATGCCGTGTTTTGCTACTTTGCTTTTCATACTACGCCTTTGTATCGGCACATAATCATTTTGCTGAGTCTCTATATCAGCCGCTTCTTGGCGCTTGTACGACCTCGTCGCGGTGGCGATGCGGCTAAGGCGCTGTTAGTTAGTGGCTCTGTACGTTGTTCTCCAGAGACCAGGGTTGTGGGTTCGTGCCCGGCCGCGCTGGCTAATTTTCAGGCGAAGGCAAAAAATGAAAACCACCTGCGTCGAGATTGCAGTGCATGTCAAAGATCCCCAGGTGGTCATAATTGATCTACGGTGCGCTTCATAGCCGAGTTCTTGCTTCGGCGCATTAAACCGCGAAATCAATGAAATCAGAGCTTCTGCGTCCATTGTGAAAAAAAACCAAATAGACAGCCAGCAAAGGTCTCCTCTGATTTCTGCATTTCCAGCTCTTTATCGGCACGGTGTTTATTTCTAATGGGTTACCAAGCCTCGTCCTACGACTTACCTAATTAAAACCAAATAAAAAAAAGTTGCAAAGTTACTCCCCATACTGCCGGTTCTTTCGTCTTCATCTCTTTCCCCACTTTTGCTACTCGCCATGACACGTGTTTTCAGCACGCAAGCTTCTGTTGTTTTTTTTTTTGGCTTAGCCCACAGGTTTTATTTTTTAATTATATTGTTACGAGGATATAAGATGGAAGGAACACAATGTACTCACGCTATTCCAGTATTTACTGTAGACAGCACAGCAAGCCGGAATCTGACGTGATCCTCGTCTTCCTTCACGAGCCCAAAAACGTCCCTCGTCGTCGTCGTCGTCATTCACTTCACCGACGGGTAACATAACCCTCCGGGACGAGGGGCCGTCCCGGCGCACTTTACAGAGCGGTTAAGCTGGGGCAAACATATGGCTTGAGCCGGACAACATGCACAATGTCTGTTGTAGGATGGGCAGGCGAGGACTGGAGTGGGGATATCTCGTAAGTCACATCAGTGACTTGGCGCACGACTCGATAAGGGCTAGAGTAGCGAGGAAAGAGTTTATCGGAGAGGCCCACACGATTCGTAGGTGTCCACAGAAGCACTAGGGTACCTGGATGAAATTTGGCTGTGGAATGGTGCTTATCGTAGCGAAGCTTGCTGGAGGCCTGGGGTGTCGTAAGACGGGTGCGTGCAATTTGAAGAGCCGCGTCGGCCTTGCCGATGACGTCGCGGGCATATTCAGTGGGGCTTGCCGCCGAGGGAATTAAAGTGTCCAGTGGCACGTTGGAGTGTCGACCGTAGAGTAGGTTAAACGGGGAATACCCCGCAGTGTGGTGGCAAGAGGAATTGTACGCGAAGGTCACGTACGGCAGAGCACCGTGCCAATCACGGTGGTCGGGGTAGACGTACATAAATCGCATGTTGGTCAGGGTTTGATTGAGTCGTTCCGTTAAGCCATTTGTTTGAGGATGGTAAGCCGTTGCCAATTTATGTTTAGTTGAGAACGAGCGGAGAATGTCAGCGATCACTTTGGAGAGGAAGTAGCGGCCACGATCAGTAAGCAGCTGCTTAGGGGCTCCGTGGACGAGAATGACGTCGTTGAGCAGAAAGTCAACGACGTCGGTGGTGCAGCAGCTGGTAGGAAGAGCACGGGTGATGGCATACCGGGTTGCGTAATCAGTGGCCACCGCAACCCACTTGTTACCTGCGGTCGACGTAGGCAATGGCCCCAAGAGGTCGAGACCTACTCGGAAGAATGGTTCGGACGGCACGTCCAATGGTTGAAGGGGCCCAGCTGGGAGAGAAGTTGGTGTTTTGCGGCGTTGGCAGGTGTCGCAGGCGTTAACGTAACGTTTCACACCACGGTATACACACGGCCAAAAGAAACGACGCTTGATACGGTCGTAGGTGCGAGCTACGCCAAGATGTCCAGCTGTGGGATGATCGTGGAACTTTTGAAGTATGTCTAGGCGAAGTTGTTTTGGTACGACCGGTAACAGCTCAGGTCCGTCGCAGGAAAGATTTAGTCGGTATAGAGTGCCGTCTTGGAGGTGATAAAGGCGGCACGACGGGTCCGAGAGGTTAGAGGAGAGAGTGTCGATTAGGGACCGTAAGGAGTCGTCGCGGCGTTGTTCATCAGCCAAACGGTGCAAATCGGCAAAAACGACGGCGTCGGTGTCATGGCAGATGATGTCGGGCTGATCGACGGGATAACGGGACAAACAGTCTGCATCTTGGTGTAATTTTCCAGATTTGTGCACAACAGAGAACGTGTACTCCTGGAGACGCAGAACCCAACGTCCGAGGCGGCCAGTAGGATCTCGTAACGACGAAAGCCAACAAAGTGCATGGTGGTCAGTGACCACAGAAAAATCTCGACCGTATAAGTATGGGCGGAATTTAGCTACGGCCCACACAAGAGCCAGGCATTCGCGTTCAGTTATTGAATAGTTGCGCTCCGACACAGAGAGAAGGCGGCTGGCATAGGAAATCACTCGGGTGTGACCGTCCTGTTGTTGTGCGAGGACAGCTCCGATACCGTAGCCGCTTGCATCTGTGCGGAGCTTCGTAGGGGCAGAAGGGTCAAAATGTGCCAAGATGGGAAGTGTGGTTATGAGGGTGATGAGAGTAGAGAAAGCGTCTGCTTGCAGAGGTCGCCAAGAAAAGGGAACGTTATGTTTCAATAGGTCCGTTAGGGGTCCGGCAACATCGGCGAAGTTCTTAATGAAGCGCCGAAAGTAAGAACACAGCCCGACGAAGCTGCGGACATCTGTCGCAGACATAGGTTGGGGAAAGTCTTTGACGGCACGGATTTTAGCAGGGTCGGGCTGAATGCCAGTGGCATCAACGAGATGACCAAGGATGGTAAGCTGTCGCCGTCCGAAATGGCACTTTGATGCGTTAAGTTGAAGGCCGGCGGTAAGAAATATCTCGAGAACTGCGGAGAGGCGCTGAAGATGGCTTTCGAAGGTTGGTGAAAAAACAATAACATACTTAGATAGCACAGGCACGTAAGCCACTTAAGGCCATGAAGGAGCGAGTCCATCATGCGCTCGAAGGTTGCTGGCGCATTGGATAAACCAAAAGGCATGACTTTGAACTGGTAAAGTCCGTCTGGCGTGATAAAGGCGGTTTTCTCTCGGTCCAATTTGTCCACAGTAATTTGCCAATAACCTGAACGCAGGTCGATCGATGAGAAATATTGAGCACCATGAAGGGAATCGAGGGCATCATCGATGCGGGGCAACGGGTATACGTCTTTTTTGGTTATCTTGTTCAGGGGCCGATAATCCACACAGAATCTCCAGGTGTTGTCTTTTTTCTTCACTAAGACGATGGGCGACGCCCATGGACTAAACGAGGGCTCGATAATGTCCTTAGCGAGCATTTTGTCAACTTCCTGTTGAATAACTCGGCGTTCGCTTGCAGACACACGGTATGGGTGTCGACGGATAGGGTTTGCGTCGCCGGTGTTAATTCGGTGCCTCACTAGAGTGGTCTGGCCTAAGGGTCGGTTGCCGAGATCGAAAATGTCACGATAACGGGTCAACACGCGGCGAAGGTCCTCCGCTTGTGCAGACGGGAGATCTGCGGCGATCATCTGGACAAAAGGGTCGTCAGAAGAAACCGAAGGGTCTGGACCATGTGAAGATGACGGGGACGCGGACGCAGTCAAACTGAAGATATCTGAGCGTGTCAATGGAGAAAGAGTTGCAAGAGACATTCCAATTGGGAGGATTTGGGGAATGTGGCCGAAATTGAGAACAGGGATGCAGAATTGGTTGTTTTTAACTGTCACAACGGTATGACGAAGGGTCACGTCACGTGAGAGCAAAATGTCCGTGATAGGCGAGATGATGTAATCCCCGTCTTCAACTGGGGGACAAGGCGACAAACGGACGCATGTGGCAGCTTGTGGCAATAACCCAACGAATTTCGTGGAGCAGAGGCGGGAGGGCATGTCGTCGACCGTTGTAGCTGCTTGCGGAAGTTCAAGGCGCACGAAACCCGAGGCACAGTCCATGAGGGCCGAGTGTTCCCCCAAAAAGTGCAGGCCCTGTATGAGGTCACGGGGACATTGCGGCAGCACATGGAACAAAACGGAAATGGTACGGTCGTCTATTGTTACGCGTGCAGTGCACATTCCGAGTATAGTAGGGACTCATCCATCCGCGACACGCACCATGCGAGGTGGAGCAGGCGTCATAACTTTTTTAAGTTCATTTCGAAGTCTTGCACTCATGACAGATATGTGCGCGCCTGTGTCAACTAATGCTTAAACCGGGACGTTATCGACTTGTACATTGATAAGATTGGGCCGGGCATGTTCAGTGGACAGAGGATTTGTGGGCGGCGTCGTGCATGCAACGCTACCTATCGGCGCTGCACCATTTAGTTTTCCGACGATGGGGGGCTGTTATAGGCGGCAGAAGGGGAGCGGCGAGCTTGCGGCGAAGGCGCCTGGCGGCGCCGAGGGGAAGGGGAGCGGCTAGTTCGGGACGTGGAGGCATCGGCGGGGAAGTTGTTGTGTGCCTGCTAGGACGGAGATCGATGAGAGGGAGTTCCCAGAGGGCGATAAGTCGGAAAACCAGTGCGTGGAGGTGAGGACCAGTGGTTGCGACAGTAGCGGGAGACCCGACGCCGCGGCAGCGGAAGCAAATTGGTCGGTCGTCAGGTGTGCGCCATTCTGCGGGGTTGCGAGCACGTGGAAACGAATACTGACGCCTAACTGGTTGGGCAGGGCAAGGATTGCAGTTGCCGGCATGATGAAAAGCGCAAATAGACCGGGCGCCCAAGTTGTCGATTTCTTGACGGACGACCGTCTGAATGAGGGAGACAGTAGCGGCGTCTGGTCCAGCGAGATACTGTGACAAAGTAGCAAGGGACTTGGCTTCGACCTCCCGGCGGATAAGTCGTGTTAATGCCGGAGAGGGGGCGCTTCGGGATGTCGTAGGGGCTGGTCCTCGCACATGGATGTCGTGGCAGTATTCGGCAGTCGGGCGAAGTGCTGACCGATCCGGCGGCTTTTTGCCTCCTCGAAGCGTCGGCATTCACCAATCATTGCATCCACAGTTGTGAAGTTCTTGAAGACAAGCAAATTGAAAGCGTCGTCGGCAATGCCCTTAAGCACGTGGCCGACTTTTTCTGACTCGGGCATGTTGTGATCAACCTTCTGACATAAAGCCAGCACGTCTAGCATGTACGAAACGTAGGGTTCCGTTGCAGACTGGGCTCGGGTAGCAAGTTCGTTTTTGGCAGCAATCTGGCGAGCCGTGGACTGGCCGAACAATTTCCTGAGCCACTCTTTGAACTGGTCCCAGCTTGTGATAGTCTCCTCGTTGGTCTCGTACCAGACAAGTGCGGGCTATTTTAAGTAACAATTCACATCGGCTAACATGACCGTTTGGTCCCACCTGTTGTGGAGGCTGGCGCGTTCATACATCTTCCGCCAGTCGTCAACGTCGATGTTACCGGTGCCGGAGAACTTCCCGGGGTCACGCGGCTGGAGATGACGATGGGAGGAAGAGCCATTGGCGGGGATGTTTGAGTGCCTTGCTGCATGGTTGATAGAGAATATGTGCGCCCACTGCGTAGCTCCGTAATGGTTGGTAGAGCTTGGAACCCCAACTGGACCCTTGGGTCCAAGGAGAGACGATGCAGAGAAGGGGCGCCGGAGGGGAACGAGTCCGCACACTCCACCAAAAGATGTTACGAGGATATAAGAGGGAAGGAACACAATGTATTCACGCTATTCCAGTATTTACTGTAGACAGCACAGCAAGCAGGAATCTGACGTGACCCTCGTCTTCCTTCACGAGCCCAAAAACGTCCCTCGTCGTCGTCCTCGTCATTCACTTCACCGACGGGTAACAATATGTATATTCCTGGCGCTTTCGTCCCCGTACTCGTAGTTGAAACTGCTTTTCCAGACACTGTTTTAAAGGCTAAAGACAGCGTTGAAGATAGGCACAGTCCACTCCTGTTCTCATGAATTTGTCCGCGCCCCCAAATTAATTTTGATTCCACGTATTCTACAATTTCAAGGCATTTTTGGTGCTGGATGAGCGAACCAATATGGTTTCCAATGTACCGCACAATAGCGCCTGCTGAATAACGATCTCTGCCAAAGGGCTTGTTTTGGTCAAGCAGAATATCTCGGCCGATGCGAGATAAGAGGGGACGGCAGCTACCGAAAATCATCAGTGGTTGTAGCCTCCCACCTCTTTCAGGGCCTCCCTTTAACTGTTGAACCCCCTCCCACATCTCCTCGTCCATTACATAGCACTAATCATTTCTTGGCGCAGTATTTCTCAAAGATGCAAAAAAAATTGACCACACAGTACGGTTCTGCGCGTGTGTATTACACTGCATATGTTTTTCTTTTTGGTTGTGCATAACTTTGACCTGCTGCTCGCAACAATACCGAGAAATTATCTTATGGCCTGTAATGCACTTTTTTTTTGCAAATAATTTTTTGTAATTCTACCCTGTAACGGCCTACTTCTGGGCTAACAGCAATAATAAATGCAATGAAGTGAAGTTGGAAAAAAGGGGTTAAAGCTGTGCAGTTACAGCTTCGTTTTGACGTATTCCAAGCACAAGAACTATTGCTCCACATGCTATCAAATAACCATAAATTTTTCGAAAGCTCGTCTGGGCAGGCTCTTCAAGCTAGCCATAAAATGCTAAAAGTAAAACTTCTATTTGTTTCCTGCAATACCCAATAAAACAAGACACGTTCCTTATTTATGGTCAGAAAAACGAGATTTGTTCATGACGTAATACGATGGAGTCACTCTTACATGTATTGTGTAACTATTATCCTCTTTATTGCCGCCTGAATGAATGCGTGCATCCGTGAAGAAACATGACATAAATTCTAGTACGAGCCAACTGCCAGAAAGGCAGAGAGTCCGGTGCGTAGAGCTCTAAAAGCGGCCCCTGTCATCGGCTGCTGGCGCGATGCCGGGAGTTGATCGAGGAGACCCCATTCTACAGAGCCTAGTTCGTAGGCCGCCGTTTGGATGGCTGCGTTTTTAGTGGCACGGCCCAAAAGGACGCACTCGTGGTAAGAATGCATTCGCTCGTGGCGGTGGTTGTGTGTGTGTGTTGGGGGGAGGGGGGCAGGCGGAGGGCGGCGGGGGGCGGCCCGCGTGGTGATAGCGCGTGCCAGGGACCGCGGAAAGGTAGTCGAGTCCGGCCGTGCGCCTGCAGGCGACAATTACTTTTCTTGGAGCCCATGCAGGGTCATTTTGGGAAGGCCCCCCTCTTTCTGTTTCCTTCCTGCTGGCGAATTTTACCGGCGAAAGCCTCGCCCACTGGGGTGAACCGTCGAGAGCGGCTGGACAGTGTGTGAAGTCCCCGCTTCTCGTAGAGGGGGGAGAGCGAGGGAGGAGGAAGTGTCTTCAGTTCGGTACGCCACGTGGTGTCCTTCGAAGCTTGAGGCCGTGTCCCGAAATCCTGGCCATGGGTGAGGCATTGACAGAACTTTAAAAGCACATAGTAAGTCAGCCCACTTGCGCTGGTACCTGACGTGTTACCTGACATACCAAAGGACTTAAAGTCCATAAGGAGGGCACATTGCCAGGCTGTGTCGTAAACCTTTTCAATATCAAGGAATACAGCAGGCAGAACTGGTTATGGATAAAAGCATCTTTTATGTGAGATTCCAACGCAACAAGTTGATCGTTGGTGGATTGCCCCATCCTGATGGCTGCCTGGCATTTCTGAAGAAAACAATTGTACACCAAAAATGAACGAGTCTCCGCTTAGTCACCCTACCGAAGAGCTATTGCAGACACCTCATAAGTGCGATAGCACGTTAACTTGCGTGTGCGAAACGGTCTTTTCCTTCCTTAAGGAAAGCCCCTACAAAGGCCATCCTCCAAGATCTTGGAACTTGCCCTGAAAGCCATATTTTGTTGTGTAGGTGGAGTAGTCTCTCAAGCGTGTCTGCATGTAGGTGCTGTATCATTGTGTATGTTATGTTGTCTGCGGCTGGAGCTGAAGGCTTACACTTGCCCAGAGCAGCCCTCAGCTCATGTAGTGAAAAGGCGGTGTGTACGAGGTGTTTGACATAATATTATTAGGCAAAGACTTTTCACTGGATATAAAGCTGAAAGCTGAGCTAGATGGTTATGACTTGACATCATATTGGCAGCGAAAGAGACACGAACCAGGAAAGAAGCGCACAAAACGATCGCTAATTTTTCTTCTTTCTCGGTCCGTGTCTTTTCCGCTTCGTTTGCGTTGAGTGCAGAACTTGATACATGTTGGAAGGGTTGTGTAAATGAGTTAGCCTGGTCTTCGAGTGTGTCCCCTGCTGTGCTGACCTGAGGCAGGCTGTGTCTGTGCTGTCCTTCGAATTTTCGCATTCGTGTCCAGACTTCGTGTGTGTCTGCGTATGAATCGATGGGCGTGAGGGAGGCGCGCCAACTCTATCTTTTCCCATTACGACGCACACACATTGCAAGTGCCTTTGTCCGTTTTAAGGAAATGAGGCTTTTTGACGGGATGTTCCAGCAAGGACACCTTATGTGATTTTCTGGGCATCTCGCGCCCGCCTGCTGTGCTCGTTCCATCACGACCTCCATGCGTTGCGCGGCGAAGGAGATGCTTGGGGAACAGTCTTTTCGGCACCCTCCCGACTGGATGCCGTGATGACGTGGGCATCTTCGTCCTCATGAAGGCGTGTTACAGGAGCGTTGTGCAGTTTTTCTGCTTGTGTGAATGTATTCTATCTCGCTCGGGCTTCATTGAACCTCTGATAGGAAGTTGTTGTGCTGGGATCTATATATGTTAGTGAGGTAGGGAAGTGGTCAATACCGTGCGGGTTCGTCCCACTAGGGTAATGAGAAAAGAACTGCAGGGCCAATGGTCGAGGTGTAACGGCAGGGCCAGGGTGTAACTGTTGTGTCCTACGTGTTCGTACGTACGTTTGCCTCTTATTGAAAAGGCATGCTCCTGAGGAGCCCCAAAGAGGGTTATGCGCTTTCAGGTCACCTATGAGTATGTATGGTTCAGGCAACTCATCAACCAGCGCTTCTAAATAAATGCTGGAAGTCTGGAGGTATGTAGAGGCAGCATTGCAACAACCTGGAAGACAGTGTATAAATTGAGTTTTAGGTGTTTGAGGGTTTATATTGTATGGTATAGATTTCTGGGCAACATTGGCCACGCCTCCTGGAAATGGTGCGCAGCCATTTTGGTCCTTTCTATATTGTTGAGGAAGTTTGCGAGTGTGCTGTTTAAATGCGTTTCCGGCAGACACATTACACTCGGTTGATTGCCGTGCAGTATCTCATTTACGTCATTAGGATTTTTTATTAGGCCTTCATAGTTCCATTGAGTTGTTTTCTCTTCCCATTATTTAGTGTAAGATCTACTGGAGTGTGAATGTGTGTGTTGTCTTTCGGGCTAGTGATTCTATGCTTTTCGGGCTTTCTAGAGGCTTGGACTTTCGTAATTTGTTTCTTGCGCTGCGACAGAGAGAGAAATGATACGACCTCTATGTCGTTGTATGATGTCCTCGGAATACCCGACTGATCAGAGTCCATGGACCTCGCACCCTCTAGGGTGAGATTTGTTTCGGCCGCTACCGCCCAGGGCATCAGGGCCGCTACTGCCGCACCGCCCATGGGCGGCAGAGGCGGTGCGGCGGGTGTGGAAGATTCCGCGGGTTTCTCCGTCTCCATCCCCTCCGAGCTCTAACGTTTGCTTTGGGCCGATGGAGGGGAAGTAATGGACGCAGCATCATGCCCAACAGGCATGGCTGTCACCACAACCACTGCTCACTGAGCAAGCGGTGCAGGGACTGGCTGGGCGGCCTCTGGCAGAACCGGGGGGGAGGGAGAGGATGAAGTTCAGTAAAGCTTGATGTCGGGCAAGGTGGTGTGACCTGGTTTTGAAGGTGCGTTGCGCTTGCTGTGAACACTGAGACGGGCACGGGAAAAAACGTACTCGTGAAAGTGTACGTTTTTTCCAGTGCCCGTCTCTGGGCTCAGAGCAAACGCAACTACCTTAAAAACCAGGCAGGAGAAAATTTGAATTGGGGTACTGAATCTATGCCGATACCAAACGCCGCTCAATTTCCCGGCGAGTTGTGTTGGGGTTAAGGTCTTTCGCTTCTCTGTAGAGGGCATGTTCTCTGTTACTTTGCCACTGATGGTTTTCTTTTCCTGTTAAAAATTCTCGCAGGTCCGCGATTATGCCGCGTGCCGTCCCCGGCAGTTCCAACTTGTAGTGAAGGGAGGAGAGTTCCATTTGTCAGTGGGTAGTCCTGCGCGGCGCATTTTACACCGGTTGTTTTGTGGCGGCAAGAGTTTGTTCCATGCCAGACCTGCTGGCATTTGCAGCAGCGGCGCGGTTTGTGCCCGTAGGGATGGACTGCACATTGAATAAAACCTGCTTAGATATGTTCAGGGAGTCTGGATCGCCTGACTGTCGCGATGATATGTTTTGTGGGAATTTCCTTATCGTCTTTCCGGATAGTGATGCGCCTGGCGGCCCTAACACGCTGCTCTTTGAGGCCTTCGAGCTGGTCGGCATCAGTTTCACTTAGCAGGTCTGGCTCAGAGGTGATACCCGGGAACTGTGTAGGCTGTGGTGGGGTGTAAACCTGATGGCCAGATCTGCAATGTGATTTTGGGCCGGAAGAATTATGGCTCTCTGCTCAGTGTTTACTTCGACAAAACTGTAGCAGTTCCGAGTTTTTTAGCGTGGTAGCGAGTTTTAGCGAACGAATTCTACTTGACCTGGCAAAAACTTCAGCCATTGCTAAATTCCCGAGGCCGAAAGATAAGAAGGGCGTTCGAAGATTTCTCGGACTGTGCGCATACTACCGGCGCTTCGTCGCAAACCTGGCACGCATTGCAGAGCCACTCACGCGCTTGACGAAACATAGCACCCATTTCAGCTGTAAAAACGCCCAAGAAAAAGCATTCTGCGAGCTGCAACAATGCTCCAAAGGCCGCCCGTGCTCGCCCATTTCGGCGAAAACGCCGAAAGGGAAATGCACACGGACGCCAGTGATATAGGCTTGAGAGCCGTTGTTGTCTGATGTCTGGCTTGAGGTCTGTGCAAGGCAGTGTTGCCATGTCTACTGTATTTCGGAGTGCAGCACTGGCGGTCATTTCATCCGCCACTTTATTTGCGCTGATGCCAGAGTGGCCTGGCACACAACACACAATCAGCCCAAGATTTAAAGAATACGCTATCATAATCGTCTTGAAGACAAGATTATGACATGGTTTTTCGATTACTTTCGGGATGATAATCACGGACGACGCTCAGGGAATCTGTATAGATGATGGATTTCGAAATATGATGTACAACTATGTGATTTCAAACCAGAAAAATACCATATGCTGCTGGCGTAAAAATACTTCTATTTACATTCACGGTTCAACCCCGCAGGGAACGATTTTTATGCATCACTGAAATACTCTGCAGCCCTGTATTTATCCTGCAGATACACGAAATGCCGCAAAATCCCACTTCTTGCTGTACTGTTCTTATTGTATGAGAAAAACAAGTCACATGCGACAGTACGAAGATGCCATGGTGCTACACGATCAGTGTGAGATGATTTGAATGTGTCTAAAAAGGAGAGCTCATGAATAGCCACCTTGTGCCTCACTCTCTGCGATAAGGTAACAGAAATGGGTGGGCGATTTAAAAAGAGCTATGATGTGGATGTTTCTTAACACCGGTTTAAAAGGATGGTTATCGATCGATGAGATTTTTGAATAATATTGTAGACGGGCGATGAGGCGGTGTGGCCGAGCCCACGTTCATTGTGGTTGCGCTGGCTGCGCCATGAACACGATGAGGCGAGTAGAAACGAGGGAGCCGTTCCAGAGGTGTACCGAGTGTGTTCCGCTGTGCCAGCGGCCAATCTGCTGATGATGATGGTGGTGCTTAAGAAGATGATGATGGTGGCGCTACAGGGCTCTCCCCCTAGCGTGAAGCGCGGTAAAGTGACGAATGTAAATGACAATGCACAAAAATGCACTGCACACTATGTACAGGTATGTACAATTTGTCCGTTGTCAGGAAAAGTCCGTGGGCAGTCAGTGGTCAAGGGGTAGGGGTTCAATAACGGCACGGTCCTGGTCGTCGGCGAGGTAGCGTCTGGGATGTGGGGAAACCTCTGGTGGACGAGGCTGGGAGTGCGGCAGCGGACGCATGGGTGGAAGTTGTGCAACTGGATCTTCCGTAGACGGTGTGATTAGCAAGCACAGCTTCCACGGGAGGCACAGGAGCGGCCGATATGCAGTGTAAGGGGAGTTGAAATACCTGCGCGGGTGGTCTTTATAGTGGAGATGGTGGCTGCATCGCTGTCTTTGCAACTTGCGCACACGAAACGGGAGGCGGCATCGCGGAGCCTTTGCAAGCAGGGAGGTCCGATGATGAGCTGCGGTTGCTCTGCCGTGAAGTCTCATTCCCGTCTTGCGCGCTAGTTTTGTATGCCTTGCTCGTAGTCGCACAGTTCAGCTAATGTTATAGTGTCGACTTAAAGTTCTCTTGCAGCAGGCAATCGGTAGAGGTGTGGTGGCCAGTTTGTGAGGCGTCTCGCGATGGCACGGAGACGCGTAATGCTGTTTTCGGCAACGTTTGTTGAGAGGCTTGTCCTGCAATTCTTGTTCCAGTCTTGTCATCGTAGGCAGGACGTCAGGATTGTCGGGAGCAGTCTGATCTGCTTCGACGGTAAGATGGACTTCCGTGAATCTCGGGCTGTCGTCGGCTGCTGGAGGCTGCCGTACATACTGAGGCGAGGAAGACGGCTGTCGTACAACGGGAGTGGAGTGGTCTCGGAGATCACTCGTGGTTCGGCGTCGGGATGTACTGTCGAGTTCACGAAGCAAAAGGTCGACTCTGTCTTGCTGAAAGTCATAGCTGGGGCTCCTTTTTCCTGGACAGGCGATGCTGGACATTCCGAAGACTTGGAATCGACAGGTGCCGTTGGAAGGCGTGGTGGTATAGACAATGGCGTTGGTTCTGCCGCCGTTGGCGTCCGCTGGGTTCCCATACCACAGTGGTTTAGGACAGCGGCCTTCAGATTGTCGTATGCACTACAGCCTTGGGCAGGCAGCTGGATGCGCTCAATTAGGTGAGGAGGTAACTTCTCTAAAGTGATGAGGTACCTGGTTTCCTGGTACTGGATATCGTGAACGTTAAAATTCCTCTCCAGGATGACGAACCATGCCGCGTGGTTTGAGATTAAATCAAACGGGATCAGCAAGGGAAGGTCCGGGAGGGCGGGGAACGTTCTTCGCGTGCCGTCGTCCGCGTTGTAGCAAGGGAAGCAGCGTTGTGAAGCCATGGCGAAGCCGCTTGTCCGGGTCACGAAATTGTAGGCGGCCGATGAGGCGGTGCGGCCGAGCCCAGGTTTATTGTGGTTGCACTGGCTGCGCAATGAACACGACGAGGCGAGTAGAAACGAGGGAGCCGTTCCAGAGGTGTGCCGAGTGTGTTCCGCTGTGCCAGCTGGCCAATCTGCTGATGATGATGGTGGTGCTTAACCCTTTCGGCCCTGGTGTCCTATATTTAGGACATTAACCAAAAGTCTTCTAGCAATTTGAGAACAAAACGAAAACAGATAGTTCTCTGGGAAATAGTTCTTTAGGGATGCCCCTTCCGATTGATATACTATTGTTTGTTTTTTGCTATAGCTGAACACATTAAACAGGAAGGCATTGCAGTGAAGACCAAATTGACTTCAGGGTGACTCGAAGGACTGAAGTCATAGTTAGATTACATGGCTGTCAACCGAAAAATATTTGCACTACCAGCTTCAATTTTTGTATGTGGGTTAAGTTCTTTCCAAAATTTAGGAAAACAAACAAAAATATTTTTTGTACTCGAGTTTAAAATTTTAATTACCTAATGACCTAATTCGTTGTCATGCCTGTAGATCGCTAATTACATGCATCACAAGCTCAAGTTTTTGTTTGTAAACTAATGGGGTACAAATATTAAAGAAAACACATAGAAAAAATATTTTCAGTGGAAAGAAAAATTCAGGGCTGAAAGGGTTAAGAAGCTGATGATGGTGGCGCTACAACATAAAAGATCAGAATAAGTTCGCTGGTGCTCTAGGTACGACTTGTCGCAGTCCACAAACCAGGCTGAGACAGGGATTTGGACAGCACCAAGTGCAGCACTGGGTTGAGCATAAAAATGATCGACCCAGTGCTGCACTTATGGCTTCACCTCAAGAACTTCGGGCTTGCACTTGGGGTTCGCACTGTTTTCACGGCCGACCCATACACAACCTTCTGTTATCCATGCGAGACCCTACCAAAGCGGTATAGAGGTGCAGCAGGAGTTGTTTGTCTGCCCCATGTGATTGGTGAGATAGGACTTTCAGAATATTCATGGTTTTTAGACATTTTTGCTTGAGCTGTTTGCTATAGGAGATGAATGTGAGCTTTTCGTCCATCACCACACCCAAAAACTTGTGTTCTTTTTTAACAGGAATTGGGTCACCACTGAGAGTCACCATTGAGAAGAAAGCTACAGCTATGGCCTCCCTCCAAGAGCGTGGAATGTGCCACGACAGCCATATTGTATTGTATAGGTGTAGGAGTGTTTTAAGAGTGTCTGGGTGTAGGTTTTTTATCATGATGTATATAATCTTATCTGCACCTAGAGCTAAACGTTTACATGTGGTCACAGCAGCCTTCAGCTCATGAATTACAAAATTAGTATTGTATGAAGAGGGTGACTTGTTGCTATCGTGCAGGGACTTCTTTTCCCAAAATTGTTTGTGTTTCGTGAAACTGTTTGTTGAGAGCGCTGAACTGGACACGTGTTGGAAGTGTTGTGCAAGTGTCAGCCTGGTCTTCGAGTGTGTCCTCTGTAGTACTTCGCGGGAGGGCCGGGGTCAGGCGTGTGCTTGTTTTCGTTTGAGTTTTTGTATTGCTGTCTAGACTTTGAGTGTGTCTGTGTATGAGTTGATGGAAGTGAGGCAGGCCCGACCACTTTTCCTTTTCGCCTCATGACGCACCAGCTTCCCAAAAGCCTTTGCCCCTTTAAAAGAAATAAGATTATCCGACTTGGGGAACCAACGGAGAATACCCTACGCCTTGTTTTGGGCCTCTCGCGCCCACCTACAGTCCTCATTCCACCACGGCCTCCTCTGGTTGCGTGGGGTACCGGAAGAGTGGGCAATGAACTGTGCGGCGGCGCGGAGGATGTGCGCCGTGATGAGTTGGGCTACTTCCTCCACGAGTAGGCGTTTTATGAATGTGTGGTGTAATTGATTTTTTTCTGTAAATGTACTCCAGTTTGATTTTGATTCATTAAACGTGTTGTGGGAAGATGGACAGCTGGGCCTCTACCTACATGCGTGAGTGAAGTGGGGAAGTAGTCACTACCATATGGGTCCGTGACCACACGCCACTCAACACATAAAAGAGAATAGTAGAACCAATAGCCAAGTCAATATGTGAGTATGTATTGTGTCCTAAGTTATCTTATGTAGACTGTTTTTTGGTGAAAAAGCGTGCTCCAGAGGATGTTAGCAATTTCTCTATCAGGCGATCTCGGGCATCCGTTTCTGAGGAGCGTCAAAGAGAGTTGTGCCCAGTAAGGTCGCCCGTGAGGATGCGTGGTTCGGGCAGCGGGTCAACCAGCGTCTCGAGGTCAGAGTTGAAAGTGCAAGGTCAGGAGAATGTAAAGGGAGCAAACCATTATCAACCTAATTAATATTATTGTGCGGATCGTTACAGCCTCAAGGACAGTGACAGGCTGGCATGCTAAGGATTTCCGGGTGACAATGGCCACACCTCCCGAAGAGTGCGTGCAGCCAACCTTGTGCTTTGTGAAGACCATGTACTTATTTGAGAAATTTGTTTGTTTGGAATTGAGGTGTGTTTTATGGAGACACATCCACTTGGCTAATTGACATGCAGTACCTCATACACATCATCAAGATTTTACGGATGCTTCTGCGGTACCATTGAATGATGTTTTCTGTTCGCTTTATTTACATTTAAGAATGACTGGAGTGTGTGTGCTTGTGTTCATGTGTCTTTCGGGGCTGGTACTTGGGGTTGCGCTTTTTGGGCTTTTCTGTAGGCTTGGACGTCGGAGGCCGCTCCTTTCGCTTCGTTAGAGTTAGTAACAACGGCCAGACATTCATCTCATCGTCAGATGTTAGAAGGGTGCCCAACGTACCGGGCTCCTGGACTTGGACTCCCTTTGGGGCCCTTCGTTTGACCCGCCACCACCGAGGGCGCCGGAGCGCAGGCGGTGGCACGGGCGGTGCGGTGGTGGTGGGAGGCGATGCGGGGCCCCCGATGTCCATCCCCTCGGCACCCTCCAAGGCACTGGAGTACAGGGAGGCAGGGGCATGAGCGGCAACGGTCCGAACGGAAGCGGTTTGCACCACAACCGCTGCTGCCTTACCAGGCGGTGTGGGGACGGATGTGGCTGCCTGAGCCAACTCAGAGAGGGTCGGAGGCGGAATCAGGTGACTCACTGAAATGGGCCCCTGTGGACACCAGAAGCCGTTCTCCCAACCGGCGAGCTGCGTCGGCGTAACTCCCAGGGTGAAAGAGGTGAACCTCTTTCGCGCCTCTGGGAAGGAGCTGTTCTCTGTCAGTTTGATGTCGATCACTTTCTTTTCGAGTTGAAATTTCTCTCATTTTCTTGAGTGCTCCGCATGTGGTCCTCTGCAGTTACAAGTGGGGGTAGCAGAGTTACAATTGTCAAGGTGTGGTCCTGTGCGGCGCATCTGCACAAGGTGTTTTGTCATGGCACGAGTTTGTATCATGCCCGAAACGCTGGTACTTAGAGCAACGCCGCGGTTCGGGATATAGGGACGTATGGAGCAACGAATAAAGCCGGCATTAATCAGCTGGAGAATTGCTGAGCGGGTATAGGTGAAGATTATGTTCTGCGTGGAATCTTCTTGTCTCTCTGCGGATGATGCGCCTCTGGCGATGCGCCTCACGCTGTGACGCCCTGATCCTTCAATCCACAAGGAGATCCGCATCCGGTTCGTTCAACAGATC